>NC_090450.1:115294898-115597928 GCF_031143425.1 Pleurodeles waltl
GAACTCAAAAAGTTGAGAGTGGAAGAGACCAGACTGAAGCTTAAACAGCAACAGTTGGCCTTAGACAGGGAATCCCTAGACCTGGAGAAGGAGAGACAGAGATTGGGGTTTGGACCCCATGGTGGCAGCAATGGCAGTATTCCTGATAGTAATCCTGTTAGAGAGCATGATTCCAGGAATCTGCACAAGATAGTCCCCCCTTACAAGGAGGGGGATGACATCAACAAGTGGTTTGCTGCACTTGAGAGGGCCTGTATGGTACAGGGGGTCCCTCAAAGGCAGTGGGCTGCTATATTGTGGCTATCTTTCAATGGAAAGGGTAGGGATAGGCCCCTTACTGTTAGAGAAAGTGATGCTAACAATTTTGCAGTTTTGAAGGATGCACTCTTGGATGGATTTGGCTTAACTACTGAACAATACAAGATTAAGTTCAAAGACACCAGAAAAGAGTCCTCACAAGACTGGATAGACTTTGTTGACTGTTCATTGAAGGCCTTCGAGGGGTGGTTACATGGCAGTAAAGGTTTATGACTATGAAAGCCTGTATAATCTTATTCTGAGAGAGCATATTCTGAATAACTGTGTGTCTGACTTGTTACACCAATATCTAGTGGACTCAGATCTGACCTCTCCCCAAGAATTGGGAAAGAAGGCAGACAAATGGGTCAGAACAAGAGTGAACAGAAAAGTTCATACAGGGGGTGACAAGGATGGCAAGAAGAAGGATGGTAAGTCTTCTGACAAGGGTGGGGATAGAAGTAAAACTGAGTCTTCATTAGGCCCACAAAAATCCTCTGGTGGGGGTGGTGGGTCCAAATCCTCTTCAAATCAAGTTAAAAAGCCTTGGTGTTATTTGTGTAAAGTCAAAGGCCATTGGACAACTGATGCCAGTTGTCCAAAGAAAAACACCAAACCTCCAACTAAATTCTAGTGCCCCTAGTAATAGCAGTGGTGGTGGGAGCAAACCTACTAATAGCCAATCCAAGGGAGTAGCTGGGCTTACTTTTGGTAATTTAGTTGGGGTTGGTCTTGTTAGGGAGACCACAGAGGCTGTGTTAGTCTCTGAAGGTGCCATTGATTTGGCCACCTTGTTTGCCTGTCCCCTTTATATGGATAAGTACAAGCAACTTCCCCTAATAAATGGTGTTGAGGTTCAGGCCTACAGGGACACAGGTGCCAGTGTTACCATGGTGATACAGAAACTGGTACACCCTGAACAACACCTACTTGGTCACCAGTACCAAGTGACAGATGCTCATAACAACACTCTTAGCCACCCCATGGCTGTTGTGAATCTCAACTGGGGGGGGGGTTACTGGTCCAAAGAAAGTTGTGGTTGCCTCAGATTTACCTGTAGACTGTCTACTAGGGAACGATTTAGAGACATCAGCTTGGGCAGAAGTGGAGTTGGAGGCTCATGCAGCAGTGCTGGGCATTCCTGGGCATATTTTTGCTTTGACAAGGGCTCAGGCCAAAAAGCAAAAAGGACAGGGTAACTTGGATCCTGGAACAATGGACCAACTGCTCCCTAAAGCTAGGGGTAGCAAGGGTAAATCCCTATCCACTATCCCTCCCTCTACAGATGATTCTCCTTCTGAGGAAGAATAATTTTCTCCCTGTGCAGAACCTTCACCAGATGAGCTGGCAGCAGACACTGCTGAGCTTTTGGGTGGAGGGGGGCCTGCCAGGGAAGAACTGAGTGTGGCACAGCAAACCTGTCCCACATTAGAGGGTCTCAGACAGCAAGCTGTCAAGCAGCAAAATGGGGATGTCAGTGACTCACATGGAGTTTACTGGGAGGACAACCTCTTGTACACAGAGGCAAGGGACCCAAAACCTGGAGCAGCCAGGAGATTGGCCATTCCCCTGCAGTACAGAGAGTTCCTCCTAACTCTTGCACATGACATTCCTTTGGCTGGGCATTTGGGCCAGGTCAAAACATGGGAAAGGATTGTCCCCCTGTTTCACTGGCCTAGGATGTCAGAGGACACTAAAGATTTTTGCAAGTCTTGTGTGACCTGCCAAGCCAGTAGCAAGACTGGTGGCACACCAAAGGCTCCCCTTATTCCACTACCTGTGGTTGGGGTCCACTTCGAAAGGGTAGGGGTTGACATAGTTGGCCCCCTTGACCCTCCTACTGCTTCAGGCAATAGGTTTATCTTGGTGGTTGTGGACCATGCCACAAGATATCCTGAAGCAATTCCTCTAAGGACCACTACAGCTCCTGCAGTGGCAAAGGCCCTCCTGGAATATTTTCCAGGGTGGGTTTCCCAACAGAGGTTGTATCAGACAGGGGTAGCAACTTTATGTCTGCATACTTGAAAGCTTTGTGGAAGGAATGTGGTGTAACCTACAAATTCACCACTCCTTATCATCCACAGACCAACGGACTGGTAGAGAGGTTTAATAAAACTCTCAAAGGTATGATAATGGGACTCTCTGAAAAACTCAGGAGGAGATGGGATGTTCTGTTACCTTGCCTCCTTTTTGCTTACATGGAGGTACCCCAGAAAGGAGTGGGCTTCAGCCCCTTTGAACTCCTATTTGGACACCCTGTAAGAGGTCCACTAACACTTGTGAAGGAGGGTTGGGAACAACCTTTAAAAATTCCCAAACAGGACATAGTGGACTATGTACTTGGCCTAAGATCCAGAATGGCTGAGTAGATGAAAAGGCCAGAAAAACCTTCAGGCCAGCCAGGAGCTCCAGAAGCAATGGCATGACCAGAAGGCTGTTCTGATTCAGTACCAACCAGGACAGAAGGTGCGGGTATTGGAGCCGGTGGCCCCAAGAGCACTCCAGGACAAATGGAGTGGACCCCATCTAATTGTTGAGAAAAAGGGTGAGGCTACCTATCTGGTAGACCTGGGCACTTCCAGGAGTCCCCTTAGGATGATCCATGGAAAACCGCCTAAAACGCTACTATGACAGGGCTGATCTCACCCCGCTCATGGCAACAGATGAAGGACAGGAAGAAGAGAGTGACCCTTTCCCTGATCTCTTCTCCTCCACTGAAGAGGATGCTTTAGTGGAGGGAGTAGTTTTAGCAGACTGTCTGACTGCAGAACAGAAAGACAACTGCATAAATCTCCTTGGACAATTTTCTGAACTCTTTTCAACTGTGCCAGGCACCACATCTTGGTGTGAATACACAATTGATACTGGAGACAGCTTGCCTGTCAAAAGTAAAATATATGGGCCGCCTGACCATGTCAGGGAACGTATAAAACAAGAGGTTCAGAAAATGCTTGATCTAGGAGTGGTGAACCTTCTGAAAGCCCATGGGTGAGTCCTGTGGTGCTTGTACCAAAGCCTCGCTCAAAAGATGGAAAAAGGGAGATGAGGTTTTGTGTAGACTACAGAGGTCTCAATCAGGTAGCAACAACTGATGCTCACCCTATACCCAGGGCAGATGAGCTCATAGATACACTGGCATCTGCCAAGTATCTAAGCACCTTTGATTTGACTGCAGGGTATTGGCAGATCAAATTGGCTGAGGATGCTAAACCTAAAACTGCATTTTTAACTATAGGAGGGCACTACCAATTTACAGTGATGCCCTTTGGTTTGAAGAATGCACCTGCCACTTTTCAGAGGTTGGTGAACACAGTCCTGCAAGGGTTGGAGGCTTTTAGTGCAGCATATCTTGATGATATAGCTGTCTTTAGCTCCACCTGGGATGAGCACCTGGTCCACCTTTGGAACGTTTTGGAGGCCCTGCAAAAGGCAGGCCTCACTATCAAGGCCTCAAAGTGCTAGATAGGGCAGGGGAAAGGTGGTTTATCTGGGACACCTGGTAGGTGGAGAACAGATTGCACCACTTCAGGGGAAAATCCAGACAATCATGGATTGGGTTCCCCCTACAACACAGACCCAGGTGAGAGCCTTCTTAGGCCTCACTGGGTATTACAGGAAATTCATTGAAAACTATGGCTCCATAGCAGCCCCTCCTAATGATCTCACAAGTAAAAAGATGCCTAAAAAGGTATTATGGACAGCTAGCTGTCAGAAAGCTTTTGAGGAGCTCAAACAGGCCATGTGCACTGCACCTGTCCTAAAAAGCCCATGTTACTCCAAGAAATTCATTGTTCAAACTGATGCATCTGAATTAGGGGTAGGGGCAGTCTTATCACAACTGAATTATGAGGGCCAGGATCAACCAGTTGCTTTTATCAGCAGAAGGTTGACCCCTAGAGAAAAGCGTTGGTCTGCCATACAGAGGGAGGCCTTTGCTGTGGTCTGGGCACTGAAAAAGTTGATGCCATACCTGTTTGGCACTCACTTTATTGTTCAGACAGACCACAAATCTCTACTTTGGCTAAAACAAATGAAAGGTGAAAACCCTAAATTGTTGAGGTGGTCCATATCTCTACAGGGAATGGACTATACAGTGGAACGTAGACCTGGGAGTACCCACTCCAATGCAGATGGACTCTCCAGATATTTCCACTTAGACAATGAAGACTCATCAGGTCATGGCTAGTCTTATTGTCCTTCATTTGCGGGGGGTTGTGTAGGAAAGTACCATCTTGCCTGGCATGTAACCCACATATTTCACTGTATATATGTTGTTTCAGTCTATGTGTCACTGGGACCCTGCCAGGCAGGGCCCCAGTGCTCATAAGTATGTGCCCTGTATGTGTTCCCTGTGTGATGCCTAACTGTCTCACTGAGGCTCTGCTAACCAGAACCTCAGTGGTTATGTTCTCTCTGCTTTCCAAATTTGTCACTAACAGGCTAGTGACTAAATTTACCAATTCAGATTGGCATACTGGTACACCCATGTAATTCCCTAGTATATGGTACTGAGGTACCCAGGGTATTGGGGTTCCAGGAGATCCCTATGGGCTGCAGCATTTCTTTTGCCACCCATAGGGAGCTCTGACAATTCTTACACAGGCCTGCCAGTGCACCCTGAGTGAAATAACGTCCTCGTTATTTCACAGCCATTTACCACTGCACTTAAGTAACTTATAAGTCACCTATATGTCTAACCTTCACCTGGTGAAGGTTGGGTGCAAAGTTACTTAGTGTGTGGGCACCCTGGCACTACCCAAGGTGCCCCCCATCGTTCAGGGCAAATTCCCCGGACTTCGTGAGTGCGGGGACACCATTACATGCGTGCACTATACACAGGTCACTACCTATGTACAGCGTCACAATGGTAACTCCGAACATGGCCATGTAACATGTCTAAGATCATGTAATTGTCACCCCAATGCCATTCTGGCATTGTGGGACAATTCCATGATCCCCCCGGTCTCTAGCACAGAACCCGGGTACTGCCAAACTGCCTTTCCGGGGTCTCCACTGCAGCTGCTGCTGCTGCCAACCCCTCAGACAGGTTTCTGCCCTCCTGGGGTCCAGGCAGCCCTGGCCCAGAATTGCAGAACAAAGGATTTCCTCTGAGAGAGGGTGTAACACCCTCTCCCTTTGGAAATAGGTGTGAAGGCTGGGGAGGAGTAGCCTCCCCCAGCCTCTGGAAATGCTTTGATGGGCACAGATGGTGCCCATCTCTGCATAAGCCAGTCTACACCAGTTTAGGGATCCCCCAGCCCTGCTCTGGCAGGAAACTGGACAAAGGAAAGGGGAGTGACCACTCCCCTGACCTGCACCTCCCAGGGAAGGTGCCCAGAGCTCCTCCAGTGTGTCCCAGACCTCTGCCATCTTGGAAACAGAGGTTTCTGTGGCACACTGGACTGCCCTGAGTGGCCAGTGCCAGCAGGTGACGTCAGAGGCTCCTTCTGAGAGGCTCTTACCTCTCTTGGTAGCCAATCCCCCTTCCTAGGTAGCCAAACCTCCTTTTCAGGCTATTTAGGGTCTCTGCTTTGGGGAATTCTTCAGATAAAGAATTCAAGAGCTCACCAGAGTTCCTCTGCATCTCCCTCTTCACCTTCTGCCAAAGGATCGACCGCTGACTGCTCAGGATGCCTGCAAAACTGCAACAAAGTCACAAGATGACTACTAGCAACCTTGTATCGCTTCATCCTGCCGGCTTTCTCGACTGGTTCCAGGTGGTGCATGCTCTGGGGGAAGGCTGCCTCCTCTCTGCACCAGGAGCTCTAAAGAAATCTCCCGTGGGTCGACGGAATCTTCCCCCTGCAACCGCAGGCACCAAAAGACTGCATCACTGGTCTTCTGGGTCCCCTCTCAGCACGATGGGCGTGGTCCCTGGAACTCAGCAACTCTGTCCAAGTGACTCCCACAGTCCAGTGACTCTTCAGTCCAAGTTTGGTGGAGGTAGGTCCTTGCCTCCCCACGCTAGACTGCATTGCTGGGTACTGCGTGATTTGCAGCTGCTCCGGCTCCTGTGCACTCTTCCAGGATTTCCTTCATGCACAGCCGAGCCTGGGTCCCCGTCACTCCTTCCTGCAGTGCACAACCTTCTGAGTTGTCCTCCGGCGTTGTGGGACTCCCTTTTGTGACTTCGGGTGGACTCCGGTTCACTTTTCTTCTAAGTGCCTGTTCAGGTACTTCTGTGGGTGCTGCCTGCTTCTGTGAGGGCTCCCTACATTGCTGGGTGTCTCCTCTGTCTCCTCCTCCAAGTGGCGACATCCTGGTCACTCCTGGGCCACAGCAGCACCCAAAAACCTCCACCACAACCCTTGCAGCTAGCAATGCTTGTGTGTGGTCTTTCTATGTGGGAACACATCTGCTAGCTTCATCGCGACGTGGGACATCCATCCTCCAAAGGAGAAGTCCCTAGCTCTCTTCTTTCTTGCAGAACTCCAAGCTGCTTCCAACAGGTGGCAGCTTCCTTGCACCCTCAGCTGGAATTTCCTGGGCTCCTTCCCACTCTCAACACTGTTGCAACTATTGGACTTGGTCCCCTTGTCTTCCAGGTACTCAGTTCCAGAAATCCACTGTTGTTACATTGCTGTTGTTTGTTCTTCCTGCAGAATCCCCCTATCACGACTTCTGTGCTCTCTGGGGGTAGTAGGTGCACTTTACACCTACCTTTCAGGGTCTTGGGGTAGGCTATTTTTCTAACCCTCACTGTTTTCTTAGAGTCCCAGCGACCTTATACAAGTTCACATAGGTTTGGGGTCCATTCGTGGTTCGCATTCCACTTTTGGAGTATATGGTTTGTGTTGCCCCTATACCTATGTGCTCCTATTGCAATCTACTGTAACTTTACATTGCTTGCATTACTTTATTTTGCTATTACCTGCATAATTTTGGTTTGTGTACATATATCTTGTGTATATATCTTATCCTCATACTGAGGGTACTCACTGAGATACTTTTGGCATATTGTCATAAAAATAAAGTACCTTTATTTTTAGTACTTCTCTGTATTGTGTTTTCTTATGATATTGTGCATATGACACCAGTGGTATAGTAGGAGCTTTACATGTCTCCTAGTTTAGCCTAAGCTGCTTTGCCATAGCTACCTTCTATCAGCCTAAGCGGCTAGAACACTACTAATCTACTAATAAGGGATAACTGGACCTGGCACACAGTGTAAGTACCTCTGGTACCCACTACAAGCCAGGCCAGCCTCCTACAAATGTAGACAAAGTCATACCTGTCTCTGGATTGCTGATGCACTAACCAGCCATTTGACCATCTGGTTATCAACTGATCAGTTTAGGGTAGTCCATAAACTGCCACCTTTTTATTCAAATGTAAAGGAATGAAGGTTAACCAGTGACCTAGGTGAAGAGGTGAGGTTTGAAGGATTTTCTAAAGTTGAAGAAATACCTTTCGATCTTTAAGTGTGGTGGAAGTTTAATCCAAAGGAAGGAAGGTTCAATATGAAGAGGCCCTCTGCCACATTTCTTTTATCTGTCTGTAACTTCGCCAGACCTAAGCTTCTCCTATATTGAAAGGAAGTTTACAGCTTCGAAAAGTAATTTGAAATGAGACAGTCTAATTGTAAATCTGATTTGCAAATATTGCAGAAGGCTCCGAAATTGAATATTTTCTATGCTAGTTGCCAGTGGAAAATATTAACATAGCCATAATATGATCATGCTGTTTTTTTATTTATGTTTCTATTTCACAACAATCTACCAGACCATTTAACTGTATATTCTTAGAATTATGGATCAGTACCCAATGGGGAAAAATGCCAAAGGTCCATTTGCTTCAGGTGAACGCAATAAGAAGACTTCAGCATGGCTGACTAAACCTATAAATCAGGAATGACAATGTGTTCAAAGTTATAATTAGCTTATTTGTCAAGCAACCAAAAAGTAAAAATGTCACAATGTTTTGCTGGAACATAGTTATGAAAATAAGACATTAGATATGTCAAGTGTCCAGATTAAAGACCAAGAATGGTACTCATTAAGTAAGTGGAAATCTGCTTCGAATTAAAAGGGGAGTCCCCTTTTATAGAAAGACCATCTAGGAAGTCCTGCTAATTTAAATGTTAATGTAATTCTCATGGCCTTATATAAGGATAAAATATGGAGAAACTGAAGAAACTGTGTCTACTGCATATGTGTATAAGTAAGAGGTAGAGCCAGACATATCATGTTTTGTTTACACTTCAAATTTGGCACAACTTTCATAAATTAATCAGGTCTGTACAATTTGGTCATACATTTTCTGGTGTTGTTTGAGAAAGCGTGGATAATAGGATAATGGTACGCCTGAACAATGCATTGGTTTGGGGAAGAAGGTGAGCTTAACATTCAAAATAACTGAAAGGTGCAAGGCTTTCTATCTTGAATCCGAGAGTACGGTCAGTCAGATGTGGTTGTTTTCTAATCTGCCCAAAATAGGAACATCTGTGTTTGTTCTCTTTCTACAAGACTTTCACCTACCTAATGATTAATTTGAGTTTTGTCTCATTTTCTAATTCAATTTTCAGTTGACATGGACTTGTGCATGATCGGCATGAAGTAAAAACCTTACACAGACACTCAGTTATGGGGATTTGGCATAGGGCAGACCAGCAAGTCACCTTGTAGCGCAGCACAATGTCAAAGTGAAGGAGTAGGAATGCACCATTTGATGGAATATGGTGCATTCCTGTCCTTTGCCCCTGCTTCGGTGCCGTTACCACAGCCTAGCACCAACACAGGCACCCTTGCAACATGGTGCAAGGGAGTCTGTGTTGTCAGCAGACTTGGTTTTGTTCAGGAAGGGGCATCTTCCTGCACAAAAACAATCCTGAGCGGTGTTTTCCTCTTTCTATGTGTGCTGCAGAATGAAGCACACATAGAGAAAGGAAAAAACGTGGAGAAATAAATGTATTTCACCTTGTTATTCCTCACCTCAGGGGGTGTAAGGTTCCAGCGCATCCCTAAGCTTACATGATTTTGTAAATCTGGGGAAGTGTCAACATCCATGTGTGTTTGGTGGGAACACCCTCTGCAATGCCTGTGGAATGCCTCCCAAGCTCAATGTAAAGAAATGCAGTGATTTACTCTGCCTTGCTCCACAGCTATGAGGCCATTCAAAGCCATGCAAAGTGGCTTTGTATGGCCTCAAAGATATAATTTTGTAATTTGCGCTGTTGAAGAGTCAAAAGAGTGATGCTCTGGCGGTGCAAGGGGCTCATAAAAATGCTCCTAAATATTCAGTTCAAATGGCCAATAGCTAAATGTGTCTGAGTGTCACGAAGCAGTATAGAACTCTGGCGTAATACATGCTCAGCAATTTGATTGGCGAATTCAAGGATTCCATCCTAATTATTTGAGGTTGGTTGCCGAAGGTTAATTTAACCCATTCCTGGGCAGTCTCTTTTACTCCCTCACCATATTTTAAGTGATACGCTGTTCATAAATCAACTAAACTTTGAACTGTTTAATGTTTGTCTATTATTTAGTGAGGGGAACCTCCTATTTAATAGGCTTTCCCTTTCCCTCAGGAATAGAAGCATAGCTAGTAGTCAGGAAGTAGACTCTATTTTCCTAAATGCTCTTCTCCGTTCTCAAGCATTTTACCTGGACATCAAAGGTTTATGTTTGATGATACCTCGCCATCAGTCATACGTTTCTTCAGCAGTCAGATGACACTTGGATGCTTCATAGACATGTAGATCGTCTTCTTGTACAGGAAATGCATTAAGAATGGAATTTATTGCAGACAGCATTTCTTAGAGAAGGACCCTAAACCAAACCTATGGGCATGTCTCTGCTGTCATAATGCAGAATTTGATTTTGCCCGCTAGTTTGTCTATCTCTCCCAATGTTTTAGGTTAATGAGACAATAAAATGCTCGTATAGCAGGTGGGTCAAGAGGGTATGGTGACCTCTTGAAGTGGTTGGAAATTTCCTATAAAATAATTAAAGTTTTTTATTCAAATGCACAACTTGATCCTCGCAGTACTGTTGGATATTGTTGTGGTATTTTTAAGGGCTTCTTGAGTCATATTTACTACCTAATTTATGTTTTTTCATTTGAACTCTTTGAGGCTTATTCACAAACTGCATTTTTTTTGTTAGTTTAATAGTGTTACGGTAGTACTCCGAAAGTACTAGAGAATGCTATTCACAAATCAATGGCTATACATGTCCACCTCCAATTCTCCTTTCTTTTCTATGGGTGATCCTCACACATGTAAGTTTACTACTTAGTAGTAAATGTTGAGGCACCAGGGGAGTAGCTGGTAAATGGGGCAGACTTATTAGTAAAAGGGAGGGGTTTAGGGAGGATTAAGAGTGACTTTCAGAGGTTTATAGAGAGGTTTAAAGAGGGACGTGAGCTACCCACAAAAGAGTAAAGTCATTGCTATTCACAAACTGCACTTCTGAAATTGCCACAGCCAAAAAGTGACACAAAAGAGCAGTAAACCACTCCAGCTTACATCTCAAAGAATCCAGCAAAACATATGGCCAACCCTGGTATTGCAACATACTCCTACAGCAAATAAGGGCTGTAGGAGCTTAAAATGAAACCCCATACAAAGTTTAATAAACATTTAGAATTTTCCCTATACACTGCCATGGGCGATCCATTGGGGTCACCCTGAAACTTTGACTTGGTCCTGATCCAGTGAGAACAGATAGCTGAGGTTGGCGCTTTTCACGTTAAGGTGCTAGAAAGCACAGTTTTTATTTGTGCCCTCATAACAAGTGTGGCAGTCAGAGGACCTCCACACTCGAGTTGACTGTCACTCCGCCGCAACTTTGGTGGTCAGACCACCCAATTAGAACCCTGATGGACGGACCTTCCAGGGGACCACCTTCCCTGCAGAAACATAGTTCCAGATGGTATAATGGTGGTCAGTCTTGTAACCAGTTAGGGCGGCACAGAACTCAGAGCCGTTTTGGCTGATTACAACCCCTCTTTCCACCAGCCTGATCCCCGCCATGAAAAGGCTGGCAGAAAGCAAGTGCCGGAGGCCACAGGAGGCTCCTCTATTGCCCATGCCCATGGCCCCCCACCCAGCACCATCAGAATGTGCACTGTCTGCTTTGCAGACAGTGTGAATTCCGAGGGTGCTGGAGTGTTAGGATATTGGCCTTAGTTCCCTTGAAGGAGCTGAGACCAATCCTAACACTCTTCCCAGGAATGTGACTGCTATCGCGGTGGTGTTCTCTCTGTGAGTTTTCTGGTCCCGTGGTGGGACCGCAAACTCATAATCAGACCCTTAATCTTTAAAAAATCATAACTCTGATTTCCTATATTGGAGTATTGTTGTTTTGGTGTCACTTTGAAGAAAAAATATTTTCATTTTTTCTAAATTGGTATTGGAATTTTATTGTGTGCTGTGTCTTACCTATTTAATGTTTTGTGGATTTTAAATGCTTTTCACAACTGTCTCATAAGTTAAACCTGACTGCTCATCAGCCAAGCTACCAAGGGTTGAGCAAGCATTAATTTATTGAGATTTTGACTGGATATTTTATTTTATTGCAGTGTTATTACCAACTGTAGGTACCTGTCTGCATGTACTAATAAACCACTTTCCAACATTTGGTCTGCAGTGGTGGCTCCAGTACTTGTGTTTAAAATAACCATACAGCTTTTCAGTGAAGAGTTTCAAAATCCTATGAATTGACCTAGAGCAAGATATGTTTTTGAATCTGTCAAATTTAGAATAACGTTTAATTAATTTTTTTTATTGTTCTAAATTGTTCTCGTCAATTGGTGTCAATGTTTTTTTGTGAGTCCCAAAACCAGGGATTCCATAGAGCTTGCTCTGATTAGCCTACCCACACTCACTGTATCAGAGCTTAGGTCGATGTGCAGAAAGAGGAGGGTACCAGCCCATACCAACACAAGCAAGGCAGAACTAGTACAGTCCCTTGAGACCCAGGCAATGCTAGTAGGAAAAGATGAAACCCCAGAGATAAAAAGGGAGGAGAAGGAGGATGTCACCTCCAAACTCCAAGAGGAGAATGATGGCCGCCTGCCCACCACTTTA
Source organism: Pleurodeles waltl (assembly GCF_031143425.1). Lineage (NCBI taxonomy): Eukaryota > Metazoa > Chordata > Amphibia > Caudata > Salamandridae > Pleurodeles > Pleurodeles waltl. The sequence continues at coordinate 115,307,224 of NC_090450.1, forward strand.
GTAACAAGGGCCAAGCCCCCAGCTAGTGGGAAGGGAGGGATGTGGAATCCACAAAGAGGAAGCAGAACTGTCCCTCAGAGTTAGAGAACTTGAAGCCCAGTTAGCCTACATAGCTCTGGAGGAGGAGATGGCCCCAACCAAAATGAAGTGGGCCAAGGAGGAAGAGAGAAGAGATGGTGGCAGTGAAACTGAGTTTGAGATGTCAAAGGGTGGTGGGTTTGACCCAAAGCTGCCCAAGGGGATTGTTCCTAAGTACCAGTAGGGTGATGACATAGATAAATGCCTGACAGCATTTGAGAGGGCCCTTAGAATGAGAAGGGTTAGCCCTCACTGTTTGGGTTTACTTCTGTGTGAATTGATCCCAGAAGCTAGGAGGAATAGGCTCCTTACCCTAGAGAGGGATGCAGCAGAATTTTAGTCCCACATGTAGCAGTGTCTGATCAGGAAGTTTGGTCTCACCCCAGAGCTGTATGGATGAAGCTCAGGGTTCCCAGAAGGTAAGCACCCAACTGAGAGGGGCTCTACAATCTGTTTATGAAGGATCACATATTGTGGAATTGTACCTCAGACAAGTTAAACCACTATCTAAGTTGTCTGGTCCCAGGAAAGTGGGTTGACAGCTGATAGGTAGGGACCTACAAGAGTACCCAATACTTCCCAGGGGAGTCTTTAAGAAGGAGAGGTTAGTCCCACAAAAACCTAGAGCAAGAGGTGGTAAACCCACCAAAAGAGACCACCCTAATTATCCCAGGACCCTAAAATAGAAGGAAAGTAGATTCCATCCCAACTCTAACTAGCAGAGACAGTGGTCCCAGGGGTAAAATGAGTCTTGGAGAACAGGACTTGTTTTGACTGTCAGCAGTCAGGTCACTTTAGAGGTGATCCACCCAGTCCCAAGAGGGTGGAAAGTACTGGACTGTCCAGTGTAGCTCTATTGGAGGACTCTTCAGATGAGAAGGCTCTAGTAGCATTTTGCTGGGAGACAGGTCCAGATGTTAAGCTGGTGATCCTTGAGAGTTGGAGTAGTCACTGCCACTCCTTTCAGGTGAATGGAATCCCTACCACTGGCCTGAGAGACACCTGTGCAAGTTACACAATAGTGAGTGACAGGTTAGTGTCTCCAGATATATATATGCCAAGAGAAACAAGGAGACTAAGGGTATCCCCAGGTGAGGTCACAACCAAACCCATAGTCATAGTACCCCTGGAAAGTAAGGGTACCATTTGCTAATATAAGGTGGTAGTCAGTGCTAACCTCCCATTAGATTGCATCCTAGGCAATGACCTCTCAGAGGTTGGTCGGATCCCAGATGGGGTGGCCGCCCAGGGCAACCCTCAATCCAATGTCCCGGGGAGCCAGTCCCTATTGTTAGGAGATTGGGGTCCCAAAAGAAAGGGAAATCGAAGAGGAAGGGTAAGCCACTCTTAAAGAGAGGTTGAGTGAGCCAAGGGCCTTCTTATCCTGTAAGGAAGAATCTCAAAGTTGGCACTGGTAAGGCTTCACCTGACCACAAGGAAGTCATGAGCAGTCAGGCAGCTGCCCAGCAGCAGAGTGTCATCCGTGAACTGACAGATGGGAGAGTAGAAGAAGGGTGTCTGCCACAAGATGTGGTAGCCCCCTACTCTAAACAGCAAGAGAGGTCCCAGGAACCCACAGTTGCCCCGAATGCAGCTCACTCACATGCCAATGGAGAGCTTAGGTTGTGGTTCTGGATTCTAATAGTTGCTAGTAGCCTCTGCTGGGGGCTGGCCTTCATGGCAGCACTGTACTTGGCACGAGAGGTAGACCCCATAGCCAAAAGCAAGTTAGGTCCCCGACCCTGTTCGTCATGGTGGGATTACTCAAGTGCTGGGTGACCTCAGTGGCTAAGCTAGGTGTTGCCCTAGTAAAGTTAGGGATAAAAGATGTGGCCACTTTAGTACCTAGGATAATATGGGAGGAAGAAAGCAAAAAACTTTGGTTTGGGTTCAAGTTAAAATGGATTGTTACTGTTGAGATGAGTCAACTGCCTAAAGGGAGTGGACTTACCAAAGAATGTAAGGCAGAGTACGTCCTGCAGTAGTACAACAAGATTTCTTCCCTGTCTTCCTCACTTGACAAGTAAGGTAAACTCTCCCAGGTTTGGGCTGAGTGTCCTTGGTGTCATCGTTGGGCAGGGTGGGGGATTGTGTGAGAAAATAGGGCTTTCTGCATTGTCACTTTTTACCCCCATTTTTGACTGACACTGAGGTTTTCTGACTATGATTTTGCCCTAGGCTCTGCTAACCAGACGCAGGAACAGTGGTCTGTTGAAAAGGTATCGGGTAATTAGGCATACCTATAATTGGCTCTTACAACCAACCTGTAAGTCCTTGGTATAGGGGAGGGCATGTATGTTTAAAGGCCCAGTAGATTTAATGCACTCAAATGTCCCCTGCTGTGTTGCCTGCTGTTATTTGAAAGCCAGTCCAGCCATGCACGCTGCTTTTAAAATAAAAACATGTTTGAATTTGACTTTGGAATTAAAAGTACTTCTAAAGTCTTAAACTGGCTTAATTTCAGATATGTCACCCCTATGATCTACCCTAAGTACCCCAAGGGCAAGGTGCATTATGGAAACTGTAGTCCCAACCCCCAAGAGGCAAATCAGAGCTTCTGCACCTATGACTGGTGTTGTGGACCCTCAAAGACCTAAATGAAACACTGGTGAAGAAGTACTGACTGGTTGGGCACCTGGACTGCACAAAAGAGGACTAAACTCACAAGGACTGCACACTCTGGGCTTCACAAAACAGGACTTTGCCTTGCTTACAAGACTAAGGAGTGGCCTCTCTGAAAACACCAGGTAGAAGAGACTTTCAAGAAGACACGTGCATCAACTCTACCAAACCAATTCCAGCTGATTAGATTCACCAGGATTTTAAAGGATTTGATGAGGTGCATTGTGGAAATTGTAGTCCCAAACCTCCAAGAGGCAAAGCAGAGTTTCTGGGCCCTTGGCTGGTACTGTTGACCATCAAAGACCCAAAAGAAATATCTGATGAGAAGGACTCTCCAGCTGGATTCATGTATTGAACAAGAGAGGACTGCATGCATGAGGACTGTACCTGATGCACTCACAAGGCTTCATAACAAAATGACTCAGAATGTCTTTAAGGACACGGAATGGACTTCCTAGTCAGCAATAGGTAAAAAAGTGCTAGAAGGGCTACCTGCAACATCAACAAAAAGGGCAACTCCAACTGACAAGCTTCACACAGATTTTATTTGGATTGAAGGGTGCATTGTGTGAGTTATAGTCCTAGACTCCAAGAGGCAAACCAGAGCTACTGAATCCTTGAGTGGTGGAACACTTTCCTGCATCAAGAAACACTTCTGGAAGCGTAAAAGTGTTACATCATAGTGGCCTGAACTCCTGACTGTGTCCTGTTCCAGCATGATTTTTTTAACCCTTTGAATGCTGTTTGCTTCTAAGTGCTAGTTTTACTTTTAATCTTTAAAAAATTATATTGTTGTTTCCCTACATTGGATTTTGGTCATTTTTGTGTCATTTTAATCATAAAAATATTTCCCATTTCTATAAATTAGTTTTGGATTTTTATTGTGTGTTGAGCCTTGCTTATAAATTGCATTGCTGTTCTTCAGTGTTTAACACACCTGTTCTTCTAAGTTAAGCCTGTCTGCTTGCAGCCAAGCTACCAAGGGTTGAGCAAGGATTAATTTATCGAGAACGTGACTAGACAAATCAATTTGTGATTGTGATGTTATTATTAGCTGTAGGTACCTACTGCACCTGCTAACAAACATTTTCCAACAACTCTACAACATTCTACTCTACTTTTTGCCCCTCCACTCTTTGCCACTATTCTTCAATAGAAGACACTCTATGAGTCACCAGTCTACTCTATGACACCCTACCTCACTTCACTTCACAACACTCCATGTTACTTCATTGAACAACACTCCACTCCATTCAATAACATACCAGTCAACTATATGCACTCCATTCTACTCCCCTACGTTCTAAGACACTCTGCGACTTGCCACTGTATGACATGCCACTCCAGCTGTTACAGTCAATGCCACTCCACTCTACAGAACATCACTCTACTCTACAACATGCCACTCCACTCTATAACATGCCACTCCACTGCATGATATGCCATTCCACTCTACAGAACTCCATTCTAAGACACTTTATGACACACTATTCTAAGACACAATATGACACACAAGTCTATAACACACCTCTGTCAACAACAAGCCTCTCCACTCTATGCCACTCCACTCTGTAACACACTACTCCACTCTATGCCCTGCCACTCTATGCCACTGTACTCAACTCTGTAACACACTGACACACCACTCCACTGCACTCTAGCCAATCCACTGTACACAATTAGCTACGCTATCGTACAATACACCACTCCTCTCTACAACATGCCACTCCATTCTACAACATGCCACTCTACTGTACACCTCACTAATTTCTGTCCTTTCACTCTAAAACACTACATGACATGACACTCCACTCTACTGTATGACAGGCCACTTCCCTGTTCTCTGCTTCACTCTACAATACTCTAATCCACTCTGTGCCCCTCCACTCTATGTCACTTTTTTCCACTTTAAAACACTCTTTGACTCATCAGTCCACTCTATGACACGCCACTCCACTGTATGACACTCCATTACAATGTACAATACTCCATGCTACTCCACTGAACAACACCCCACTCCTCTCCACAACATGCCAATCAACTCTATGTCACTTTACTCTAGACCTCTCCACTCTAAGACACACTATAACATGCTACTGCATGACACGCCATTCCATCTGTGACACTTAACATCACTCCACTCTACAACATGCCACTCTACTCTACAACACACCACTCCACTCTACAGCCCACCACTTCACTGTAAGACTTGCCACTCTACTGTACAACACGCCTCTCTAAGACACTGTGGGGGTCATTCTGACCCCGGCGGGCGGCGGGAGCCGCCCGCCTTGAGGGAACCGCCGAATGACCGCACCGCAGTCAAAATACCGCGGCGGCCATTCTGGCTTTCCCGCTGGGCCGGCGGGCAACCGCCAGAAGGCCGCCAGCCGGCCCAGCGGGAAACCCCCCTCAACAATGAAGCCGGCTCCGAATGGAGCCGGCTGAGTTGTAGGGGTGCGACGGGTGCAGTGGCACCTGTCACGATTTTCAGTGTCTGCAAAGCAGACACTGAAAATCATTATGGGGCCCTGTTAGGGGCCCCCTGCACTGCCCATGCCAGTGGCATGGGCAGTGCAGGGGCCCCCAGGGGCCCCACGACACCCGTTCCCGCCATCCTGTTCCTGGCGGTAAAAACCGCCAGGAACTGGATGGCGGGAAGGGGGTCGGAATCCCCATGGCGGCGCTGCAAGCAGCGCCGCCATGGAGGATTCCCTGGGCCAGGGGTAAACTGGCAGGAAACCGCCGGTTGCCCTTTTCTGACCGCGGCTTTACCGCCGCGGTCAGAATGGCCCAGGAAGCACCGCCAGCCTGATGGCGGTGCTTCCGCGGTCCCCGGCCCTGGCGGTCATGGACCGCCAGGGTCGGAATGACCCCCTGTATAATGTGCCTCGCTGTGGTACGCCACTCCACTCTACTCTATGACAGGCCATTCCATTGTATGTCTCCACACTATGCTCCTCCATGCCACACCACTCTCCTCCACTCTAAAACAGTCTACAACATGCCAGTCCACTCCACTATGCAACATGCAACTCCTCTTTATGACACACAACTCCACTCTATGACACACCTCTCCATTGTACAACATTGGACTCCATGCCACAGCACTCCACGCAACATCATTGTATGACATGCCACTCTACCACAGGACACTCCACTGTACAACACACCACTCCACTTCATACCACTACACTCTACTGAAGTCTATGAAACACCCTTCTACTGTATGACAGCCCAATCCACTCTATGACATGCCATTCTATTCCACTCTATGGCACTCCACTCACCAAAACACCATGCCACTGTACTGAAAAACACACTACTCCACTCTGCATAATGCAACTCCACTCTACACCACTCCACTCTGTGCCACTCCACATTATGCCCCTCCACCAAGACACTCTATGACACATCTTTCTATGACACTCTTCTCTATGACACGCCAGTACATTCTACACCATTTCACTCTAATCCATGACATACCACTCCACTCTACACCACTCCACTCTATGTCACTCAAATGTATGTCAATCCACTCTACTCATCTCCACTGTATGCCATGACACTCTACATCACGAGACTCTATGTCACAACACTTTCCATCACAACATTGTAGTGCACAACCCTCTAAGGGCCATATGTACGAACACATTTTCCCATAGACACAGAATGGGCAGAACTGTTTGGTACATCTGGCCCTAAGAGAGCCCACCCTGCAGCATTCCAGTCTACATCACTCCACTCTTCTCCAATCCACTCAACTAAAGTTCTGTCTACGACACATTCCTCCTCTGTACTCTATGACACTCCATCTAACGACACTCCACTCTATTATTTAAAAAAGATTTTTATAAAAAAATTGAACTCAATGAGAAAGCCAAAGGTTAAAAATTTGTTAAAGTTAGGAACACTTGATTTATTATTGCTATACAAAAGAAACTTAACCTACACAAACAGTCCATAACTTACTATAACTCACAGACCTCAGTAGACTGTGTTGTGAACTTGCTAGACAGACTACACTAACTATAACACTGATCCTACCACTGCCATGCATGGCCTTCAGCTGTGCACAGTGGGAGGTTGGCTGAGGTTCCTGGACAAAATAAAAAAAGCACTCTTTCTTGATCAGGATCTAGCTTTCTGCCACATTTTATGTAAATCCTTTCCGTGGTTCAGGTTATATTCATGTATAAATTCTATGTGGAAAAATGCACAGAGAGAACATGTTTTGGGACACCTGATTCCATCAAAGCAGGAAAGTGCGGGCTCTCCAAGATAAATGGATTTTTCAAACATTTGTTTAACCAATATGCAGAATCAGCCGCTCTGATGCATTTTGGCTGTCTTCAGCCCCTCACAAGGCTGTTGTAATTTAGTAGCGATTAGATTAAGCATTAGCAGAAGACATCTTGTATTTAGCAACTATTGTGAACATTTTGCTGAATCCATTTTGTATTCATGGCAGCCATTATCTCTGCCACATGCTGCCATGTGCTCTGTCCTACCTTCCTGTTAACTACTCTTGAGAATCTGTCTAGTGACAAGTTATATTTAGCATCTCCCACTTTCGCACATGCCCAGTAAGATCTGCAGCTGTTAGTAATTAGTAACAGACAGCAATATGTCAACTAGTCCTTGAAAACTGTTAGCCCCTCCTACCTGTTGACTGTGCATTTCCATATGACCTTATATGTATACAAGTCTTGCTTCTATAATTGTACCACCTTCTTTTTAGCCCCTGCATGGGTATAAAAGGACCATGGTATCTTAGTTCTGTGTGCTACTTCAAACATTACCGAAGGGTGCTGTTGAACTGTAGTACCACCTCTTGAGGTTTAATAAACTTTGTCTCTTATTTCAGTTTCTGTGCCAACTTCTTCCTATATGGTCTGAGGACTTTGTGCAGAGAAGGGCGAACCCCTTGCACTAGTAGGCCTTGCTGATGCTTACTTCGACAAGGCGAATGACCCCACTTACCAACAGAAATAAACCAAATGCAGTTATCCCCACCGAAGATAAACCATGACCATTTTACAATCAATTCAAATGATAAAGTCTTAATCAATATAGTTTTTTCATAACTTCATCTTTTACAACCTTGAATATTAGTAAAAAAGTATCTGAATGAAAATGTAGAAATAAATATAGGACATTTTATATGAAAACTAATTGCATTTATTTGCATCATAATTCAGACACTGAACAGAAGAAATGATTTATAACAGTGATCAATTACCAAAAAACATCTCATAATCGTGGGCCATTGCCCTAAATCCGACCAAATACATATAATGGTCACATTCAAATATCTTCACAGCATTAACTATTAAATCCAAAACAAATTCACATACACATGTAAGACTCACAATAATTATCAATCACTTAATTAATGAATTCCTTCATATACACTCATGTCATTATTGAAAACCTGAATAAAGGAAAACATAATTTATAATGATGTTGGAGGAAAGCCTTTCACTATTGTGGGCCAGTGCCCTATATCTAATCAAATTAATTTGCCGCTCAAGGGAAATAACAATTCAATTTCAATTTTGCTCAATCCTTAAAAGGCACACAAACATAAATATACTCATACACAACAATTCCTGTCCATATCCAGAAAATGAATCACAAAAGCTAATAAAAAACATTAAAAAAATAAAAATAAAGGTTAAACAGATGAGCAACACCAACTAGCTCTTGTGTACTTCCATCTCCTCGTCCTTATTCAATCCATATGGGAATTTAGCAGGTCGTTCAAGGCTGTATCTAGACTCCAGTTTCCTCAAATGTCTGACCCTATCACCACCCGTATACATTTCTCTATATGGTTTATAGGAAAAAATTCCAAGAGTGAAACATCCTTATGTCTTTGGAAAAAATTCTGGGCTCCAGATAAGTGAAATCTGAATTGCGGATAGCCCGTTGGTGCTCCAAAATACACTTACAGAAAGGCAATATAGTACACCCTACATACAAGCGATGATATGGAATACGGAGTACATATATACAGAAATCAAAGAAGCAAGACAGGCTCTTACGTATTTTGCACTTGAGTCCCTCAGAGGTGTGAAAATCAATAATGTTGGCTATGTATTTACAGGGCTTACAATGGGCACATCAAAAAAATCTGTTCCCTTTTCAGCAGTTACGTGGTGCTAGCATGTACTGCTCCATGATAGCTATATGTTAAACAACCCCCCAGGGTCCTTCATTTCCAATACGTAATAGATGGATAAGTGGAGAGCTCCAGACCGATAACAGTATCTTTTTTAGGGGTGTTCCAGTGTTTGGATATCATATTCCTGATTCTGTCAGAGGCAACACTGAATGTTGTGATAAAATAAATCCCTGTATCCGCCTTCCCAGAACCTTTATTAAGGTATAATAGTTGTTCCCTCATTACAGTGCTCGCCTGCTTTTTGGTCACATCCAGCACCTTATGTCTACATCTCCTACAACAGAGCATCCTTCTCATTTGTGTTAGCTGATCTCTTAACTCCTTATCAGTGCTTCACACTTTCTTAAAGTGTGACGTTTTCCGATACGGAATACCATTTTTAAGAGCTCGAGGATGATGGCTTTCATAATGTGGAATATTATTCCCTGCTGTGATCTTCCGATGGATAGTTGTCTGCACTTTTCCCATGTCTGCCCATAATCTTACATTTAGAAAATTGATTTCATTATCACTGATTGTAGTGGTAAACCTCAATTTAGTTTAGTTTGAGCAATTTGTAGTGTACATGGCTACCCGGAGGCTTCCCAGAGTTTAAAGTAGACCACCGGACTCAGAAATGCCCATGCTGTGAATAGAAATGTCTTCAGTTTTTTACGAAAGGAAGATTCTGACTGATCTTTCGGAGTTCCAAATGGAGTGGGTTCCAAAGATATGCGGCTTTAACTGAAAAAGAACTACCTCCCAATGTTACTTTACTGAATCGGGCGTGTTGACCAGCGAGGTGCTAGAGGATCTAAGTGCCCTTTGAGGGGTATAAGGTGTTATACTTTGTCTGAGAAACAGCAGACCCTTTTTGAGAAGGGCTTTATGAGTCAGGCAGATGGCGTTAAAATTGATACGTTATTGTATGAGAAGCCAATGAAGTGAAACCAGAGAAGGTTTGCCAGACAAATGTCTGGGTGTGTTCATAAGCAGTCATGCAGCAGCATTTTTCACCACCTGCAATCTCTTTCTTACGTAGCCAGGAGAGCTAAGCAAAAGAGAGTTGCAATAGTCTAAGCAAGACAGTATCAGGACCTGAATGATGAGTCTGCTGGCTGAAAAAGGGAGGAATTTAAGAATTTTCCTAATGTTTCTTAGTAAGCTGAAACAAGTTGCGGCCAACTTTTTAGATTGGCAGTCCATCGTGAGACGGGAATCTAACCAAAAACCTAAGCTCTTCATGTTTTCTTTGGGCGAAGGAAGATATTTAAGAACTTCCAATACCAGGGCTGGAGACTTAAGAAGAGAATGATTTTCAACTATCATTACTTCTGATTTTTCATCATTAAGTTACCATCTAGCTACATCCACGAGACAGGAGGATAAATTGGTTTGAACAATATTACTGGTTCTGGAAAGAGAAACTACCAGCTGGGTATTGTCAGCATATGATACCTACGGGAAGCTGTGAGGTTCAACAATTTTGGCTAAGGGGGACATATAGATATTAAAAAGAGTGGGGCTCAGCGAGGAGCCCTGAGGGACTATGCATGTGACGGAGAATGTGCTAGAAAAGAAAGAGCAATCAAGGACTTGGAAAGGTCTATCTTTCAGGAAGGAGGAAACCCACTTAAATGTGGTGCCTTCAATTCCTATTGCCAGAAGTTTTTGTAGTAGCATATTGTAATTTACAGTGTCAAATTCAGCACTAAGATTTAAAAGAACTATGGCTGCATGTCCGCCAAAATCCAATCTTTGGCGAGTTTCTTCCATAGCGGCTAACAGAGCTGATTATGTGCTGTGTTGTGATCCATTTGTGAAGGATGCAGAAGTTTAAGATCTTCAAGGAAGCACCTTAGTTGATTATTGACATGTTTTTCAAGTATTTTAGATGCAATAGGAAGAAGAGCAATGGGCCTATAATTACTAAAGAGGGTTGCATTGAGTTTAGGTTGTTTTTAATAGAGGCTTTAAAACTGCATGTTTCCAACACTGGAATACAAGACCAGATGTTAAGGAATGGTTCAATATATCTTTTAGTATGGGTGAAATTATTTGAGAACTGTTAACGCGTCCCTTTATGTTAATTTATACACATTAGGACTCGTTTTTAGGCCAATGAATCTTGTGACCCAGTGGTAAGACACCTTAGGACGAGATAACTGATCAATATGTCAAGCAATATATCAATAATGTCATCAATATTTACCACCACAATGCACTTTACTTTGGTTAAAGACATTAATCAAATTGTCAACGCAACCAAGACCTTTCAGCCATGAATAACCACACCTTTTAATAGAATGTCATGAATTTTATTCCCTATTGATTACAATCTACTAGCAAAAGTGTCAATCTCAAAACCAAGAAGCATAAGAGCATAGTCACAATATGGCAACTTTGATATGATTTCATTAATGCAAGAATCACAAACATAAGAACATAGCATGGCGTGAACATAGATCAGAATACAAAGAATATCATGTATGTCTCAGTTCAGCATAGCGCAACGTCAGTCTCTGTCTATTTGCGTCAGTCAGAGTGATTATCTGTCCTAACCACTAATTAGCATCAGCATGTTGGGCTTCATGCAAAATAATTTAGAACATCAATTTAGAAAACATCTAGCTATGGCCTCTATTAAAAAATGAGCAGTTGGTACCTAGAAAGGAAAAGCAAACAGACAAGTTACATATCGCATTGTCATAATTACCCTCAAAGGATTAGGTCAGAACACAGGATCAGTCTTCCTCTTCAGGACATCAGTCAAAATGCCATCAGTCTAAACTCATCTAAAAGACAGGGGGCACTTCCCTCATAAGGAGGAGAAGTGTATAGGGCAGTCTATGGGTGAGGATGGTTTATTAAGACTTAAAGTCACCAAACAAAGTGACAGAGTTTCTGGATAAAATCAACAGCATTCCCTACCTAGTTCTCACGACCCTTCTGTGACATGGGTTTTTATCCCTTTTTCATAATACCTTCCCCCCAAATTCTATTGGACATTTACTGTACCCCACTGTCTTTAACCTATCAAATTAAGCATTAGGCAATTCCAATTGTCACCCCATGATAATCCATAACATTTTGATTGGTCTTCGTAATGGACGCCTTCGGAGGTGGCACATCCGGGGGTTTCTTCACCATTTGGCACGTCTTCTCGGGTCATGAGTTTCCTTTGTCCATGGTTAAACGTCCTTGTACATTACATTAATCTACTTTTGTTTCAACTTTTGTACAAATCTCATACTAAACAACGAGCATGCGACTGAGAACAGAATCTAGGTTGATACATGAAATGAAGGAAAAGGAACAAATGCAGGGTCATGGCCCTTTGCGAGTAAGCACACTGAAAAACAAAGAAAAATGCTTTAATATGAAAGCTAGGCAGCTAAATCTACAACTCACGCTAACTTAAGGCCTATGAGATTTTTAATACAAATGCTATATTGTAAATGGTAATATAAAATTATAGCATGAACATTTTTACTCATTATTGTCAGTTCACGTATATTGGTGACCTCACACATTATAGTCGTAATTCAGATGTGTTTTTTTAAGCAAAACACAAATTATTGTTGTTTTCTATGCAGCATCATTAAGCATTTCACTTTTAGTACATGTAATATTTTAAACTACGCTCTCTCAGTCCCTCCTCTGATGACGCTCGTCATCACACCAACCTTTCCCTTGACCTTTCACTTTTAATTTTTCACCTTGCGCAAAATGCGCATTTCAACATCTTGCCCTTTATGTGAACTTTCCCAAATTTCATTGAACATTTTCTCTCTTTCACTTTCTTCGTTTCTTCTGGTTCTTTTAGTCCAATTCTTCTTGATTCTGTCATTGATTTTGCATGCCCCCCACAATCCTAATAGACAGGCCAAAACAATTAATAGACCCATTAATATTTTTGCAAGCACCCGATTCCAAATATTTGTAAACCAGCTCCCAACTCTGGCAATTCCTTTTCCAAACTTTTCCCAGTCACCAAGTTCCTTCAAATCCTTCAAATCTGTACTGTCTCTAGTAAGGTTAGTAAGCATACTTCTAATCTTTTTACTATTATCCGGAATGAACGAGCAACAATGACGCTCGTTGAGCATCTTGCAGACCCCTCCACTCTTTGCTAAAAGAATGTCTAAAGCAAGCCAATTTTGAAGAGTCATAGCTCTTTCTGCAGCAAGTTCAGTATCCATCAGGAGTATAGCCCCTGTGAAATTTGTGAGCATGTTATCCACAATAGTAGACAACTTTTGAATTTTCATAGAATCCAAGATAACCCCCACTGAAGGGATTATAGCTCCAAATATGTCACCAATGACAGCAGCCACTGATTCTAGTTTTTGTCTAGGATGTTATAATTCAGACGTTTTAGGTATTTGTTTTAAATCATCAATCTGGTAAATCTTTGGGAAAACTATTCCCAAATAACATGTCCCATACCATCCCTTAGGGAGATGGTAATAAGCATTTAGTCCACAGATGTAATAAATCCCAGGGATCGCTGGATCCTGTCCATTCAACATAAATGTCCATTTACTCTGAAACAAAAACACATGTCTACATTCACTCGTTCCCACAAACAAATTGTCTTGCTCAGATTTCGGTCTATTTATACAAAGCCTACCTACATGTAATGCATCTATAGCTAGTTTGCCTTCTGTTTTGATTGCAGTGTAAGCATAATCATTTGCATTCGTGTGTTTTTCTAACCCTTTTTCTAATCTCTCCTTCAATGCTTTGCGTCTATCATCAGTGTGATCTAAAAAGCTTTCTTCTACAGGTGATAGCAAGCAAGTCAAATTATTGCGATGTGCATAAGCAGTTTCAAATGTAAGCGTTGGCTCAAAGAATCCTCTAACTATTTTTATATCGTGTTCCTTAGCTAGTTTGTTCAGAAATTCAATCACAGGCACACAAGAAAACATAACATCCAGATTTGAATAAAAGTATTGCACATGCTCTTGATTATAGAACCTTGTTAGTAGCAAGCTGCAATTAATCCCATAAGTTAGAGGAAGGCTATGATAAGTAACTCCCTCCTGCACAGATGAAGGAATCTTAGTACACACATAACAATCTTTCACATCCATGGTTTCTACATACTCATTTAGCAAGCGATAGAAGACATTATTAGAAAGTTCCCCTTTTGAATTAGTTCCCTCATGTAAGTGTCTTGCATCCTGCTCAAATCTTTCCCACGGTGTTAGTGTTGTAGTTTCAGGTTTTGAAGTAGCATTAATGGTCTCTTTCTCTATCCATGGCATTCCCACAATCACTCCCACAATTATTATTGTGCACACAACACCTATTTTAAGCCCTAGCCAACCACACACCTTACTTCCCTTGTTACTACTTCTATTAGACGCCATGTCTGTATAGAATCAGATAGTAGATCAGCAATCAACTGAAGGATGACTTAGAATATTCTCTTGCTTTCTACGTATATTTACAGCGTCTCCACTCACTCCAGGACCCCCTTTGTCAAATCAGGTTAGCAGCTTGTCATAATCAGGTTTCTTAAATGTCAAACCGGTTCTAGTGTCACTTTCGGTAATTTATAGAGTCTCTCTTTTAGTTTTCAGATTTTCAATTTTGATAAAAAAAAAATTATTTGGATTAGTTCAGGTACCGTAGTACTGGCCTGGTACTTCTCGATCAAAACAGAATGCTAGGAATTCTTGTTGCCATTCAGATGTTGTAGCATACGCCCATTCAGGACCTGTATATCTTCTGTTTGCAACTCTCTTTCTTTTCAGCCTTCATTCACCTTGTTGTTCTCCTTCGCTTAGGTCTTCCACTCGAGATGTATCATTTTCTTCTGTTATTGTTTCGTTTGATGTGTCCCTTATCTTGAAGAGTGGTTTCTCTGGCCTCTGGTTGGAGCGGCAGACCCTGAAGCAGAGATCTGGCTCAAGACCAGGGTTCAAGTCCCGCTTCGGCAGGTCTTGGCCTCAATTCCCTTGGACCAGATAATTCTTGCCTCAGTGCCTAATCTAATTAATGAGTCCCACTCTGCAACTCTGGGCAATAGTTTGCCTAATCTCCACAACGGCCCCAACAGCGTTTGGATGCCTGGCTTCACCCTGGGGGTGCCCAGGAGTGGGCACCTCACAGGGAAAAGCCAGGAGGGGTTCCATAGCGGTATGAGTACAGCGCCTTGAGACCCTAACGGGTGAGTAGTGCGCTATACAAGTGCAAAGTTTAGTTATCACCCTTATGCGTCTTCTTTCGGAGTGTCTTCTCAGAACGCTGGATGGAACCCTCCTCTTGTGATATGGTGTTTTCACTTGATGGACCTGCAGCTGGCTCGGGAGACTCTGGCACGCTCTGATTTCTCTCTATTATTTCTCCTTCTTCTTCTCCTTCTTCTTCTGGGTCTGTACCGGGTTCGAGTTCTAACCCGTATCTGTCTACTTCTGGGAGAACCTCTCCTTGATTTAGTTCTCCTGCTGCCTCTACTGAGATAGGCACTCTGTCACCTCTCTCGAACACATTTACTGTTTGAGGGACGAGGCTGTTCTCAGTGGGCCCTCCGATAGTCTAATTTCCTTCTTGACTGTTTTCTGGCCCTGACACTTCTCTTCCTGAAGCTGTTGAGCCGGAAACTTCAAGTTCCTCTTCAGCAGGACACGTTACCTTTTTTGTGTGACTGGCATGTATCCAGTTTGGAACTCCGGCACACTTTACAGCAGTAGTAGTTTCAAGATTACTTGATATGGCCCTTTCCAACGTGGTTCCAGACACGACTTTCTTACGTGCTTCTTGACAACCACCCAGTCACCAGCTTGTAGAGAGTGGCCTGGATCGCCAATCGGTGGCAATGTGTTAGCTTCCACCAGGTGAGAGAAAGAGCGAATCACATCAGCCACACCCTTGCAGTAGTCCAAAACCATATCATCTGTAATATTCACTAGAGCATTTGCAGGTACTGCTGGTAATTTCATAGCTCTACCCATGAGGATTTCATGGGGGGATAATCCTGTTTTCTTGTCTGGGGTGTTTCTCATTGACATCAGCACTAAAGGCAATGCATCTGGCCATTTCATATTGGTAGCTGCGCACATTTTTGCCATTCTAGATTTCAAAGTACCGTTCATTTGTTCTACTAGTCCTGATGCTTCGGGGCGGTAGCTACAATGCAGCTTTTGTTCGATGTCAAGTGCGGCACACAGGAGTTTAATCACCTCATTGTCGAAGTGTCTGCCCCTATCTGACTCTATGGAGACCGGAAACCCAAACCTTGGTATCAATTCCCTAAGTAGTAATTTTGCAAATGTAAGACTGTCATTCCTACGTGTAGGGTATGCCTCAATCCAGTGACTGAAAACACACACAATCACCAACACGTACTTCAATCCTCCACAAACAGGCATTTCAATGAAGTCCATTTGCATTTTGCTGAATGGACCCCCAGCTCTCCCAATGTGGCTCAAGGTTACCACAGTTCCTTTTCCGGCATTCATCTGTTGACAGATGTTGCACCTGTGACAGGTAACCTCTGCGGCATGTCTGAATTTTGGGTTGAACCAATCGATTTTAAATGACTTGATCATTGCATCACTCCCAAGGTGAGCCTGTCTGTGGTATAGCCTGGCAAACTGAGATAGAAGACTGTTTGGCAAGACTAGTTTTCCTTCCTCTGAGACGCACAAATCATCAGCTCTTTGTACACATTGCATTCTTTGCCAAGAGCATTTTTCCTCTTTGCTTGCACGACTCTGTAATGTTTTTAACTCATCTAACGTGTCAACCACCCATAATGCAAGGTTCAGACATGTGTCATTTTCATTTTGCGGTAACAGTTCCCATTGCTCCTTGAACGATATACAGTTCAATGCACAAAACCTTGCGACTTGATCTACATAGCCGTTTCCCATGGACACAAAGTCTTGTGATCTAATATGAGCACTGCATTTTACCACAGCAATTTCAAGAGGTAACTGAATTGCATGTAACAAATCCTTTATTTATTCACCATTTTTCACAGGAGAACCAGAAGAGGTCATGAAACCTCTCTGTGACCAAAGTTGGCCAAAATCATGTACGATTCCGAATCCGTATCTGCTATCGGTATAGATAGTAACCTTTAGATTCACAGCTGCGTGGCATGCCTTAGTAAGGGCAATTAATTCTGCCACTTGAGCGGAAGACACTCTTTCGAGTCAGGAGGCTTCAACGATACCAGCTATGGTGCATACCGCATAGCCAGCTCTCAGTGTTCCAGCAGAATCTCTTAGACAGGACCCATCGATAAACATGATACAGTCATTTTCTTTCAACTGTGTGTCCTGAATGTCTGGACGAGGTTTGGTACATAGCTCGGTTACCTCAAGACAGTCATGTTCAAATTCTTCCTCATTTTTGATTTCAGTATTTTCGACAGGAAGTAAAGTTGCCGGGTTCAACACAGTGCACCGCTTGAGAGAAACATTTGGTGATCCCATTATGATTGTCGCATACCTAGTGAGACGAGCATTTGTCATGTGCTGAGTTTTAGTTCGAGTCAACAGAATTTCAACTGAATGCTGAACCATTACTGTTAGGGGGTATCCCATGGCTATGCCTTCACATTGTGTAAGGCTCTGACCAACTGCTGCAACTGCGCGCAAACAACCCGGTAAGGCTGCTGCGACAGGGTCCAAGGTAGCTGAAAAATATGTTACAGGGTGATTTGCATCTCCATGGACCTGTGTTAAGACAAACAAAGAACAAGCATCACGTTCATGACAGAACAACAGAAAAGGTTTCGTATAGTCAGGCATTCCTAACGCTGGTGCCTTGCACATGCATTCTCTTAACTCCATAAATGAGTCAAGTTCTTCTTTAGACAAGGTTATGGTGTATGTCTCATCTTTGATCTCTTTGCCTGTCCGTTTTATCAAAGGTTTTGAAATGATCGAGAAGTTGGGTATCCACTGGCGACAGTAGCCCACCATTCCCAAAAACATCCTGACATCTCTTTTTGGCGTTGGGGGGGTTCATTTGTAAGATGGCTGTTATTCTTTCCTTTGATATTCTCCTGGAACCTCTCTCGATCAAATGCCCCAAGTATTTCACCTCTTTCTGACAGTATTGTAGCTTCCTGGGTGACACCTTATGCCCATTTGTTCCCAGATGATTCAGTAATGCAATGGTATCATATTTACAACTGTCCCTAGTTTTGGATGCAATCAGCAAATCGTCAATGTACTGCACAAGAGTCGAATTAAAAGGCAGTACCAGGGATTCCAAATCCTTTTTCAATATCTGATTGAAGATGGACGGTGACTCAGAAAACCCTTGAGGAATTCTGCACCAACTGTACACCTTATCCAGGAATTTGAAACTGAACAAAAATTGGCTATCCTCATGAAGAGGTATCGAAAAGAAGGCCTGTGACAGATCTATGACAGTAAACCATTCAGCATTACAGGGGACCTGAAACATTATTACTGCTGGATTGGGTACCACAGGGCAACATTTTAGCAAAAGTTCATTTATTTTTCTCAAATCCTGTACAATTCGAACTTTCTCACAGGGCTTCTTTAAACCCATTATGGGAGAGTTACATGGACTGCTCAAAACTTCTTTCAGGACTCCCTGCCTTAGAAAATCTGCAAATATTTGTGACACTTCGATGAGAACGTCTTGGGTCATGTGATATTGTGGCACCTGAGGGAATACCTCATTTGGCTTTATCTGGACCTTAACTGGTTCTACCCCTTTTATTAGTCGTACTTCCTTTCCGGTCAGGTCCCATACTTTCTCTGTTACTGTCCCCTGTAACTCGACAGGTAAATCAATCAGGGTAAGCATTGGGAACAGAATAATCAAAGGATAATCTTCATTAGCTGTTCCTGTGTCCTCTTCTGAGAACTGTCCTTTATCTCCCTCATCATCACTATTTGTCTGTACCTCGATTCCGTCATTGGAACAGGTAATTGAACATTTTGTCTTGCACAGTAAGTCCCTTCCCAGTAGGGATACCGGACTCGAGTCACAGACTACAAACCTATGTAGCCCCTGAAAGTTGCCGATCTCAACCTGCACTGGATCTGTAATCGGAATTGTCAAATACTGATTTGCTACTCCAACCACTCTTATAGTACGCCCTGAAAGAGGCAATTTTGGAACCTCTGCACTTCTGACTGTAGAGCGTGTGGCTCCCGTGTCAACCAGGAACGAGACCTTGTTACCCATCTCTTTTCATTCCACATATGGACCCCTCTGATCCACCTCTAAGGATGCTGCAAGCCTGCATTCTTCACTGTCTGAGCTATCATCTGGCCACTCTTCATTCATTCCATTTTCACCTCGTAACGGGAATTGTTGTACTGTATTATTTTGACTTGTTACCTGACCTGTGACCTGTTGAGGAACCATCACCTGTTGCTGTCCCATCAGAGCCATTGGTAATTGCATTTGCTGTCTAGGTACCATAGGAATCTGCTGTTGTACTGGTTGCATTTGCACTGACTGAAAACGCAGCATTTGTATCTGTTGCATGGGCTGTACCCCTTGCATTTGTAGTAGATTGTTCTGAAAATTCGGGTTTTGATGTCTCATTTTTGGACCTCTTACATTTTGCAATGTACCAACGTTAGCGCTCTGCTGAACTACACCATCCTGCACCATGTTCGGGCACTCCTGTTTCCAGTGCCCCACGCCCCCGCACGCGTGACATGGTGACATCTTTTTCGCTCCTTGTACATCATTTTGAACCACAACAGTATTTAAGTCCGGACCGCGATTCACAAACCCTCGACCCCTGGGCTGTGTCTGAAACACACCATTTATTTGCGGTTGTTGCTGTATCCTCTGTTGAACTCCGTTTCCCTGTATTCCTGCCTGTGCAGCCCTTATCTGCATCACCATCACTTTCTCTTTCAGCTTCTTTTGCTTCAGTTCAATCTCATCACTACAGTATTTCGCATACTGCAACACCTCATCAATCGGGTTTGCTTGCCAACAAATAAAATGATTCTTAATCATCTGGCTAACTTCTGGTCTCAATCCTTCGACGAACCTAAATACAAGATGATTCATGTCCTTCGGTTCAATTGTCTCAGTACCACTATAGTGTTTGATTGCCTTTAGCAGTCTTTCATAGTAAGCATGTATTGATTCCTTAACCTCTTGAGAGGTCCGATCAATTTTCTGCCAATCAGTCACCTTCGGCGACACCTTTTGCTTCAAAAACTCAATCACCTTATGATAATACTTCATCACCTCTTCAGAGGGTGCCCCGGTCACCTTATCTCTTGCCGGCTCCTTCGTCGGCCAATCTACCCCTCTCTTGCACTCAAGCCACAATTCAGGCGGAACAATGATCTCAAACAAGGTATTCAAGTCTTCCCAAAGACACTTTGCGAGTTTCACAAACCTATCTGTTTGCTGATACCACTCGATCGGTTTCTCTCTCAATCTGGGATAATCGTTAGTAAAAGATAGGATGTCTCCCCTGGACCACGGTACATGGACTAAGACACCACCAGCAGTCTCTCTCATAGGTAATATTTTTACTGATTCTAGGTCGGGTGAGGCCTTGGCTTGATTAAACCCTGGACTGTCACTCTTTTCCTTGTCTCTTTTCTTTGCCCACCTGCCTTCCCATTTCTCCAGGGCACCCCAAATTTGTGCGCTTTGCAACAATTCTTTCAAATGTGCCTTCATTCCCACAGACCTCATGTGCTGAAAGCCTTTGGAGTCAAAATCCAATCTGTAACTTCTTTTCAGATGTTTAGGCCCATATTTATACTTTTTGACGCAAAAAAAAATTAGTGCCGGCTAACGCCATTCTGAAGCGCCATGCGGGCGCCGTATTTATTGAATGACGTTAGCCGGCGTTAGCCGGCGGCGCCGTCTGGTGTGCGTTAAAAAAAACGACGTACACCAGGCAGCGCCGGCGTAGGGGGATATGGGGCTTGGGCGTCAAGAAATGGGGCAAGTCAGGTTGAGGCAATTTTTTCGCCTCAACCCGATTTGCGCCATTTTTTTTTCACTCCCAACCCCCATAGAAATGACTCCTGTCTTAGCAAAGACAGGAGTCATGCCCCCTTGCCCAATGGCCATGCCCAGGGGACTTCTGTCCCCTGGGCATGGTCATTGGGCATAGTGGCATGTAGGGGGGCACAAATCAGGCCCCCCTATGCCACAATTTTTTTTTTTTTTTAAACTTACCTGAACTTACCTTAATGTCCCTGGGATGGGTCCCTCCAGCCTTGGGTGTCCTCCTGGGGTGGGCAAGGGTGACAGGGGGGGTCCCTGGGGGCATGGGAGGGCACCTCTGGGCTCCTTCAGAGCCCACAGGTCCCTTAACGCCTGCCTTTTGCAGGCGCTAAAAAAACGGTGCAAAAGCGGCCGTACGTCATTTTTTGGACCCGCCACTGCCCGGGAGTATAAATCCGACGCACATGCCTCGGAGTCGATTTTTTAGACGGGAACGCCTACCTTGCATATAATTAACGCAAAGTAGGTGTCCACGCAAAAAAATGACGCTAACTCCATGGACTTTGGCGCTAGACGCGTCTAATGCCAAAGTATAAATATGGAGTTAGTTTTGCGTCGGAATTGCATCGCAATTCCGGCACAAACGGAGTATAAATATGCCCCTTAGTATTTCCGATATCAATATTGTATTTATCTGCCAGGTTCACTAATCTCTGATGCACTTTGCCTACTTCTTTGGTAATTGTGGGGCATAAAAATCTTCATTCCCCTTCCGTGTATGACTCCAATCTATTTACTCCCATTGTACCTTCCACTAATTCAGCAGCTTCTGCCCCTAATCTTACAAGGTTCAGGCACTCATCTTGCTTTTCCTTTTCTGGTTCAACTGTGACCGCTGCAGCCTTCTGTGAAGTATAAGTCTTCTCTAGCCATTCATTTAGCTGTTGAACTGTAAAACCCTGTAATGAGATGTTCCCTGCATGTATCATTGGTGAATGCGAGGTGTTTGTGCTCATCGTCTGAGGGGTTAAAACCCCTAGCCCCGCTTGACGCATTGCTTCTATGGGTGCCCCCACTGGGCTAAGGTCCATTAAAGACCTCAGCTGTTCAACTGCTTGTTCTCCTGGTTCCATTATTTGGGGGGTTCCCATAGACCCTCCTCTTATCACGTCTTGAGTCATCACTCCCTGATCACATACACCAGTTTTACCCTGCGCATACAATGGCACTGGTGGGCCAACGGTGATTGGCAATGATATGGCAGCAGGTGTCTGACCTGGTCCCAGACTCCGTGGAGCAGTAACTCCATAGGACTGTTCCAAGGTAACCGGAACAGGTACTAATGGCAGACCAGCTACAGGGTTGTACCCTGGTATCAGCTGTGGTTGCGGTTGGGACAGTAATTTCTGAGTTGACTCAATCTGTACTAACTTTGATTTCGTGTATATCGGGTCTGGCGGCACTCTCAGATTTGTAGTAGTCTCAAGTACTGGAACTTCTGGATAGATTCTCTGTATCTGTGGTGGAGGTTGCAACTGTATCGGTATGTCTGGTGCAGTGGGTACACTGACACCATTCTGTATCGAAGCCGTATCACTAGTCTGTACCGTATCAGCAACTCCCTTTTCCTGCGTCTGGTTCCCAGGACCCATGCTAGTGCTTGGAGCACTATCGCTCACCGCATAAGGTGGCGGGCGATCATGTAGTAATCTGTCCATAAATTCCTCATCGTCTGAATCGTCTTCCTCATCCCAAGGTCTTTTATTCTCTTTAGATTTGTCTGAGTCTTTGTCTGTCTTACAGGAGGCTTTCTTTCCCTGCGTCTCTTCTCCCTGTGCAATTGCTGGGAACAATTTTATCCCGTCAACAATTCCCCTTCTCCACATTTTACTCTCGTTATCCCATCTAGCCTCAGCATAGGATTTTTCTGCCCTTCTCAGTCTTCTCTGAAACTTTTCTTGTCTTTGTTTAAGAGCCATTAGATCCTAAACCGCTAAAGCTTCATAATGAGCTGGCCTCGGAGGTGGTTTCTGTGTGCTTAACATCCACCTTAAATTTTCAAGAACCCTTGTGTTGAACGTCCCATGTTCAGGAAACGCTAAACATCCCTCCTTCTCTGTTAGTTTGCACCACTGTTTCATCCATAAACAAGGCGCGACACCTTTTTCTTCATGACTATATAAGCTGGAGTACCCTCGGTGGTGTAGGCTCCCCATCAGTTGCTACGATATATATGTCTCCCTTCAGAGCACTCTTAAATGCTTTAACAAAATTCATTTTGTGATTTTACCTTGTTTGTATTTTAATCAGTAGTGACTTAGGGCCAGATGTAGCAAAGTATTTGCACGTCGCAAACGGCGAAAATCGCCGTTTGCGAGGTGCAAATGCCTCTTTGCTATGCAGAAATGCATATTGCGAGTCGGTACCGACTCGCAATATGCATTTCCGACTCGCAAATAGGAAGGGGTGTTCCCTTCCTATTTGCGAGTCTGAGTGGTATGCAATACCATTTGCGACCGCGTACGCGGTCGCAAATGGCATCGCAGTTACCATCCACTTCAAGTGGATGGTAACCCACTCGCAAATTGGAAGGGGTCCCCATGGGACCCCTTCCAGTTTGTGACTGGACCCACAAATAATTTTTTCAGGGCAGGGAGTGGTCCAAGGGACCACTCCCTGCCCTGAAAAAATACCGAAACTAAAGGTTTCGTTTTTTTTTTAAGTGCAGCTCGTTTTCCTGTAATGAAAACGGGCTACACTTAAAAAAAAAAAAACTGCTTTATTTAAAAGCAGTCACGAACATGGAGGTCTGCTGACGACAGCAGGCCTCCATGTTTGCGAGTGCCTATACTCGCTATGGGGCCGCAATTTGCGACCCACCTCATGAATATTCATGAGGTGGGTTATTGCGACCCCATAGCGAGTTGCAGTCGGTGTCTGAGACACCGTACTGCATACCAATTTGCGAGGTGCAAAGTGCGAATCGCATGGACTCGCACTTTGCACCTCGCAAATTTTAAAGTTGCTACATCTGGCCCTAAGTTCCCAGGACACTCTTCACCCACCTTTCTCAACCTATTGCCTCTCACGGATGGCAGCCAATCCGTGCGCGACCCCTCTCGACAACTAACCTATCTCAGCGCGGCACCACTGACGTCACACTCACACACACTGCAGCTGACAAAGTCTTGCAGCTCGTCCTCTCCTCGCTAAACTCATACAAACTAATGCAAATCATTGCGAGCACCTCAAATGACAACACAAATCTGCCGGTTTACTACATGAAGGGTAACACATTCGCTTCAGAACTTTACAGAGATTTCACTTGAAGCCTCGGCCGCTACTTTCTCCTTATCAGCTCCTGCATATGCAAGTAGAATTTGACCCGCAAATTCTACTCTCGACTTGTCAATGGTTCGTCCTAGTGCACTTTAGAATTTGCCAAATCTCCATCGAAGGTTTCACACATATGTTTCAATTCAAACTTGACTTGTCAACCATGCCCGATTGACCTATTAAACCGCACAGATTACAACATAATTCCAAGTGTATTCTACACTTGTCAACATACTCCGGAGTCTTAGACCACGACAGGTCCGTACATAAACAACCAACCACGTGGATAATTTTTGATCACCAAGCGCCACACTCATATGAAGTACGCCGACTTCCCTACTCTCATACTGCGGAGTACGCCTACTCCTACTAAACAACACACACTTGGCCTAAATACACACAAATCTCGCAATCACCCGCAAAAAGGCATATGCTTAGCAAGCGCAAAACCCTAAACCACACACATTATGGCGCCGAAAACATCCCCAACTCATTTAGGTGGGCTCCGAGATCCCGGGAAAGTAACGGTGAACTTAGAAAACCATCATACCTCTTTTAGAAATGGGGTAGGTAATATATGAATCAAACAAAAGTCTGTAGAAAGAACTTTGGATTGCAACTATATTGGTCCTTTAAACAGTACCTGGTTGGATGAAGGCATCTCCAGTGCCTAGAAGGCGAACAATGGGGCCCCCGGCGCTCCTATGCGCAAAACGGGGGCCTCCCTTATACTCTGGGGTCAGAGGAGGGCGACATGCACCTCCTCTCTTTTATAGACAGGCCCCTCTGGGGAATGTGATTACTGGGGGCCCCCCAGGGCCTTAACCGGCCCTCTCGAGGGTGGCCAAAGTCAGCAAAAACAACTTAGGGCAGGAGGGGGGCACCACGCACCCCCTCTGGTTTAACGACAGGCCCCTCCTGGGACCCGCGATCTCTGCCCCCCGGGCCTCCACTGGCCCTTCCACCAAGGGGGTGGCACAATAATGACCGTTTTACCTAACAGCAGAAAAGGAGCATCCTGCTCCTAACACAGAGGCCAGGGGGAAGGGGGCACTCCCCGCGGCTTCCCGTGGTCCTGCCGTGAAGCCACAAGAAGATCAGACCCCTCCTGGGGCCCGAGCAGACACTCGCCTGCACCCGATGTGGTGCACGAGTGTTCTTCCAGCTTCCCGGGCTGCTGCGGTGATCTTATTTAAAGGGGCACAATGCAGCAAGGAGCCTACAAGCTCCCAAGGCTCCATAAGCGCGCTGCAATCAGCGCTATGGCAGCCGCAACCACGGAGAAGCACCCCTCGTGAAGAAATGGATGCAGGGGTCAGGGGCCACAGCACCCTGCCCCTGGGGAGCTGAATCTTAAGACAAGGTCCTCAGGTGGAGGGCCCAGCTACTGGCTAGCACAAGGGAAAGGCAGCAAGTGGCAAGTCCTTCACAGTGACCAGGCAGGTCACAGGTCAGCACAGCAGCAGCAGTCCATGGCGGTTCCTGGTGAGTCCTTTCAGCCTTTGGTGTCCAGTTCCAAGATCATTCCAAGAGTCTCCAAATTGTGGAGAAAATTACCCTGTACTTATAGTCAGTTCTTACAGTGTTTTACAATGGTAGGGAGAGGAAGTTCCAGGAAGTTACAACTGGTTCTGGGAGTGCCCCCTCTCTCCTTCCAGCACAGGCTCCAAACATCAGTGGGGGGTTAACGACCCTATTGTGTGAGGCCAGGGCACAGTCTTTACAAATGCAGGTGTGCCCCGCCTCTCCCTTCTCTCAGCCCAGGAAGACTATTCAGTATGCAGATGCACCTCTGTGACACCTCCACCCTCCCTGTGTACAGGCTGTCTGAAAAGTATGCACAAAGCCACAACTGTCACTCTGCCCAGACGTGGATTGGAGTCAAGCTGCAAAACACCAGAGTCATAAGCACAGATAAATGCGCACTTTCTAGAAGTGCCATTTCTGTGATAGTAATAAAAAATACACCCACACCAGTAAGCAGTATTTATTATCACCATCACAACCATACCAAACACGCCTACGCTACCCCTCATAAATCAGACAATACCCTTTACACATAAGGCAGGGCATTTCTAATGCAATCCTATGAGAAGGCAGCACTCACAGCAGTGAGACACCTTGTTAGGCTGTTTGTCACTACCAGGACAGGCCATGCAATATGGCACATGTCCTGCCTTTCTACATACATGGCACCCTGCCTATAGGGCTAGCTAGGGCGTACTTTAGGGGTGACTTACATGTAGCAAAAGGGGAGTTCTGGGCCTGGCAAGTAAGTTTAGATGCTGGGTCCCTGTGGCAGAAAACTGCGCACACAGACCCTGCGCTAGCAGGCCTGAGACAGGTTTGAAAGTCTACTTCAGTGGGTGGCGCAAGTAGCGCTGCAGGCTCACTAGTAGTATGTAATTTACAGGCCCTGGGTATAGAGATACCACTGTACAAGGGACTTATAGGTAAATTAAATATGCCAATTAGGTATAAGTCAATCATACCAAGTTTAGATGGGAGAGCACCTGCACTTTAGCACTGGTCAGCAGTGATAAAGTGCTCAGAGTCCTAGAGCCAACAGCGAGAGGTCAGAAAAACCAGGAGGAAGGAGGCAAAAAGACTGGGGATGACCCTGCGTAAGGCGAAAAGTCCAACAACCTCCAATTTACATTATCACAGAAAAACAAATTAAACAATGATTCTCCGTCCTAGGGCCCCCAAGGGCCAAAACCGTCGCTCTGCTACCAGAACTGTTAACGCGTCCCTTTATGTTAATTTATACACATTAGGACTCATTTTTAGGCCAATGAATCTTGTGACCCAGTGGTGAGACACCGTAAGACGAGATAACTGATCAATATGTCAAGCAATATATCAATAATGTCATCAATATTTACCACCACAATGCACTTTACTTTGGTTAAAGACATTAATCAAATTGTCGACGCAACCATGACCTTTCAGCCATGAATAACCACACCTTTTGATGGAATGTCATGAATTTTATTCCCTATTGATTACAATCTACTAGCAAAAGTGTCAATCTCAAAACCAAGAAGCATAATAACATAGTCACAATATGGCAACTTTGATATGATTTCATTAATGCAAGTATCACAAACATAAGAACATAGCACGGCGTGAACATAGATCAGAATACAAAGAATATCACGTATGTCTCAGTTCAGCATAGCGCAACGTCAGTCTCTGTCTATTTGCGTCAGTCAGAGTGATTATCTGTCCTAACCACTAATTAGCATCAGCATGTTGGGCTTCATGCAAAATAATTTAGAACATCAATTTAGAAAACATCTAGCTATGGCCTCTATTAAAAAATGAGCAGTTGGTACCAAGAAAGGAAAAGCAAACAGACAAGTTACATATCGCATTGTCATAATTACCCTCCAAGGATTAGGTCAGCACACAGGATCAGTCTTCGTCTTCAGGACATCAGTCAAAACGCCATCAGTCTAAACTCATCTAAAAGACAGGGGACACTTCCCTCATAAGGAGGAGAAGTGTATAGGGCAGTCTGTGGGTGAGGATGGTTTATTAAGTCTCAAAGTCACCAAACAAAGTGACAGAGTTTCTGGATAAAATCGACAGCATTCCCTACCTAGTTCTCACGACCCTTCTGTGACATGGGGTTTTAGCCCTTTTTCATAATACCGTCCCCCAAAATTCTATTGGACATTTACTATACCCCACTATCTTTAACCTATCAAATTAAGCATTATGTAATTCCAATTGTCACCCCATGATAATCCACAACATTTTGATTGGTCTTCGTAATGGTGTGGCACATCCGGGGGTTTCTTCACCATTTGGCACGTCTTCTCGGGTCATGAGTTTCCTTTGTCCATGGTTAAACGTCCTTGTACATTACATTAATCTACTTTTGTTTCAACTTTTGTACAAAACTCATACTAAACAACGAGCATGCGAGTGAGAACAGAATCTAGGTTGATACATGAAATTAAGGAAAAGGAACAAATGCAGGGTCATGGCCCTTTGCGAGTCAGCACACTGAAAAACAAAGAAAAATGCTTTAATATGAAAGCTAGGCAGCTAAATGTACAACTCACGCTAACTTAAGGCCTATGAGATTTTTAATACAAATGCTATATCGTAAATGTTAATATAAAATTATAGCATGAACATTTTTACTCATTATTGTTAGTTCACGTATATTGGTGACCTCACACATTATAGTCGTAATTCAGATGCGTTTTTTAAGCAAAACACTAATTATTGTCGTTTTCTATGCAGCATCATTAAGCATTTCACTTTTAGTACATGTAATATTTTAAACTACGCTCTCTCAACCCAAAGCTAAGACATAAGGGGGGTTAGGATCTAAGGGGGAGCTAGACCTTATCATGTGCAGATACTTGGTAACTAAGGCTTCTGTTACAGGTCGAAGGGAAGAAAGTGCAGCACTAGGACATTGAGAATTTTGGTATAGATGGCGATCTATCATTTGAGGAAGGTTGAGTGGGAGAGTTGAATAAATTCCTGTGATTTTCTTTTTAAAGTAGCTTGCCAGGTTATTACTATGGGCTATGGAGGCCTCCACAGACTTGTTCACCAAGGGGTCCAGGGTCATTGTTTTTAAAATCATAAAGATCTCTTTGGAAGAGTTTGCAGACTGTTCAATTTCAGATGTATAGAATACTGCTTGTGCTGATTTATTTTCGGCATGAAACAATCTGATTGCCTTCCTATATTCTATCTTAAGGGTGTTATCATAGTCCCCCGTCCACTTTCTTTCGAGCTACTTACACTTTTTCTTTTGTTGAAGCAATTGAGGCATAAACTATTGTTTGATCTTACATCCAATCCTTCTGATGACAGTCTTAATTGGTAATATGGTATCTAAAGAGGTGGAAATCGAGCAAAGACCAGACTCATCACAAATAGGATGAGAGAGATGTATTATATCCAGCCAGTCTTTATAGTTCAATTTTGCCCATTGACGAGAAGTCAATTTTATGGGAATTTGGTGAGGGGAGAAGAGGGACAAGAAATCGTAAGTAGCCGTAAATAATGATCAGACCAAATCAAGGGAAGAGGGGCATGAGAGAATAGATTAGGAAGGTTACTAAATACCAAATTGATGGTATGTCCTTTAATATGAGTGGGTCCCTTGATTAACTCTGTCAGATCTAAAGAGGCCAGATCGGAAAGTAAAGATTTGGTAGAAAGGCAGTGTTTGTTATCTGCATGGATGTTAAAGACGCTGAGGATGATAAATTTAGAAGTTTTACAGGACAAGTCTGCCACTGAGTCAGGTAAAGCTTGTAGGAATCACCCATAAGGTCCCGGGGGCGATAGATAAGTAGTCCAGAGAGGGTGAATGTAGCATGTACAAGCTTTCTCAGTCAGGGATATGAAAAGGTGTGGTGAGGCATTTAATTGAGTTCTTATAAATGATGGTAATACCCCAACCTTTAGCGTGAAGTCTATCTAAGCGTGGAATTTAATAATCCTGGGGTAGTGCCATCACTACTTCTGGAGAGGAGTCTTCGCTGAGCCAAGTTTGAGTTAGAAACAAGGCATCTGGGGGTGTTCTTCTAACAGTGAGGATATTTGTAGTTTGTGGGCTGGCAGAGAGCGACAGTTAACCAATAAAAATGTGCCAGATTGTTCTTTAGGACGTGTTGTGAGAGTCAGGGAGTATGATTGAGATGGGTTGTATTCGGGCTAAGGCTATTAAAAGCTAGCAATTGTTGTCTTGAGTAGGGTAGTCTTTTTAATTCCATTTGGACAGTATGTCTGGATTGAAATGGATTCTCATTTAATTTCAGAATGAAGGACTCCACTTTTTGTCTTGGACCATCCCATGATAAGAAGAAGTCATCAATATATCTGGTCCAAATTAGAACATGTTGCATATAGTCTGAATTATCCTCGGCCCAGGCCACCTTCTCCTCCCACCAGCCCATCATGAGATTCACGAAGCGAGGGGTGAAGCAGGTGCCCATCATGGTCCCAACCTTTAAATTATATAAAGTGCCATCTTCTATAACAATATTTTCCCTGAGGCACATACTTATCATCATAAGGAGTACCTGATTGTGTACCAATAAACTCCTGGATCTAGTGCATACAAATTGCTCACAGGCACATATTCCAAATTCATGATCAATTCAGGCATATAATGACAACACTTTCATGGTAATCATCAGGAATGTCTTGCCCCAGCTGATATTAACAAATTTTAGTCAAGAAATCATCACTATCTCTACAATACGAGGGTAGGTCTCTTACCATATGTATATATATTCAATGATAAAACAAAGGTAACAGGGGCATTATAGTAAGGAAATAGAATTTGAAAAAACATAGAAATTCACTTTAAAAAACAAAGGCTACAGGGATGTTATAGTTAGGTTCTGAATTTACTTGTAACAAACCACAGAAATTCAGCAGTTATAGTTAGGGAGTTATTTCAAGTGGCTATAATTGACGCCCTAGGGAAACTATAAGTCGCACCCACATGGTGATTCATCAAACGGGTGTAAAGTTATTATGGAGGTAGTATCTGAGGGATTCCTGTCTTTGGAATACTCACTATAAATACAAGTGGCAATCAGATTTAATGTGATTTATTTATTTTTATCTATTGTATTTATAATGTATTTGTTTATTAGTTTACATGATCATGTGACCCCAAATGTGCCTTTTAGTTGTTCATGTACAAATTCTGAAACATTACAAATTCAGTCTGATGTATTTTGTGGGCCTCCTTGTTACTTTTAGTAGGATTGTGGTACATATGAAGCCCAAAGTGAATGAAAGTGAATCATCATTGTTATAAAAATTAAGATTATTGTTTTCCTAACAGGCAGTTATCATGCCCTTGATATAGTAGTTTGTGTAGCTCGCTGCTAGGTCTCTTTTTCCATTTTGTTGCAGAGGAGTACATAGGGAACATGAGGTTTGTTTGGCTTGTTGGACATAGTATTATTTTTTGAACCAGAGCCGAGGGGCATGCAACGAAAACTTGTGTAAAGTAGGATGTATTCTAAGATGTAGTCTAGTCATTATGTATTTGTTTACAGGTTTCCATTAGCAAGTGATCATAAAATGGGCAATTATTTACCATGCACAGTTTTCTCATCAATAATTTCACTGCAAATGTTGCAATGATATTATCAATGATGTGGTAAAAAATGTCATGAGTGATGTAATATGTGAGGTAATTAGCAGTTCATGGTGAGGGTGTGTGTTATAGTTACCTTAGGCCAGGAGTTATTGTTACGTGAGATACCTCTAAGTATAATGTTGCTGTTAGAGTTCAAAACGTTATGTTGTTACTGAACATTTCACGTAACTATAACACTATTTTAATCTTTCTTTTTTCAGTGGATTTCTAGGGTATTTTTAATGTAAAGTGATATTTCATTACAATATGTCAATCCAACCCCCAGCTGTGTATGGTCTGAGTCCCTGAGGCTAGCCCCAGGCATACAGTCAACCCCATGCTGTTCACAGCCTATGGCCATGCAGAGTGGGGGGTTGGCCACAAGTCTTAGCCTGCAGCCAGGCCCTTCAGCCACCCTCCATAAAGGCAGCCAACCCCACACTGAACAGGGCATTTGGTGGTGCATGGCAGGGGATTGGCTGCAGGGGATTGGCTACAGGGACTGCCCTGTGGCCAACCACCCAGCATGCTGGCAGCCCCACCTTGCACTGGGCCTTCAGCCATGTGCTGTATGTAGTTGGGCTCAGGCCCAGGCCCTAGGGACCCCATCCACTTGCACCCAACATGAGTTTTATGACAAGGGAGGCACATGGCCCTCTCTCCAGGTCAATTTTGAACCCGGGGACCCTATCACCAGACCCACTGTTAATAGGAAAGGGAAGGGGCATGTGCCCCCCCCCTCCAGGGGCTGATTTTGGCCCAAGAGACCCCATCCCTCAAGTCCCAGTGTGATTATGTGAGGGTAACATGGTGCCCCTTCCTGGGCTGATTTCAGCCCTGGGGACCCCATCCACAAAGGCCTTATATTGAAA
Organism: Pleurodeles waltl; assembly: GCF_031143425.1. NCBI lineage: Eukaryota > Metazoa > Chordata > Amphibia > Caudata > Salamandridae > Pleurodeles > Pleurodeles waltl. The sequence continues at coordinate 115,339,370 of NC_090450.1, forward strand.
TTAGGGAAAGTGGGCACGGTCCCTTGAGCCCCATTTCCCAGGACCCGGCAGAGTAATGTTGTAGGCTGCTGGTGATCACCAAAGGACCTCAGCCCCAGCCAGCTCCCCATAACCAGAGGGAGCAGGCATTGCTCCCGTCCGGAAGGAGCAGAAAATGATGCTGCAGTCTTTGGGTGGGAGCAGTATATAGATATGTTTTCCTTCCCACTTCACTGTGGGATGGGAAACAGATCTCAAGTCCACTCCAAGCGGGTGGACGGATTTTTCAAGCTCCCGCCTGCTTCCTCCTGCCTGTCGGGAGATTTGAAGATGCCAAGCGAGAAAAAAGACAGGTTTCCCTGCATGTGTCAGCATCAGAAATTGATTCTACCAAGGTCAATAGGAATCTCCATGCAAGGACTTCCATTGTCCTTGGATTGATCTGTTCCTGTCATGGCACTAGGACCAGGCACACAAGTGGGGCAGGGTTTTTATTGGCACAGGTGGGGCAATGCTTGGTGGTAGGACTTTTATGGTTTTCTGCAGATTCATGAAGTTTCCATCACAGAAATATGAGGAAAACGCATGATTTCAGGCAAAGTTTGAGGTTAGCTGGGCATTGTGGCTAAAAAAGCTTACTGGAATCCACGCAGGTCACACCATTCTGAAATCCCCTAAATGTCTAGTTTTAAAAGATGTATAGGTTGGCTAGGTTTCCCTAGATGCTGGCTGAGCTAGGGTCCAAAATCTATAGCTACAAACATCAGAAAAAGCAGGTACGATTTGGTGGAAAAATGTTCTGCATCTATGTTGGGTTTTGGGCTGTTTTCTGTCTCAGGCACAAGGTCTACCCACACAAGTGAGATACCTTTTTTATTTGAAGAGGTGAGGGAATGCTGGGTGGAAAGAACTTTCTGGCTCCCCACAGATTCCAGAATTTTTCATCACAAAAGATTGAGAAAAATATGTTTTTTTGTCAGTGTTTGAAGTTTGCGGGGGATTCTGGGTAGAAAACCTTGATGAGAGCCACACAAGTCATCCCATGCTGGATAGCCCTAGGTGTCTTGTTTTAAAAAATGGGCTGGTTGGATAGGTTTGTCTAGGTGCCGGCTGAGCTAGAATCCAAAATCTAAAGCTACACACATCAGAAGAAGACAGTTTCAGTTGGAAAACTTTGGTGAGACCATGTTGTGTTTTGGTATCATTTCCTGTCGTGGCCCCTATGTCCACCCACACAAGTGAAGTACCATTTTTATCAGGAGACTTGGTGGAATGTTGTGTGGAAAGTAGTCAAAGATGGAGGTTTGCAGAGGATTCTGGATAAAAAAGCGTGGTGAGAGGCACAGAAGTCAGCCCACCCTGGATACCCCCAGGTGTCTAGTTTTTAAAAATGCACAGGTTGGGTAGGTTTCCCTAGGTGCCAGATGAGCTGGGGTCCAAAATGTATAGCTACCCACATTTGGGCCGTTTTCTGTTGCAGGCACTAGGTCTACTGACACAAGTGAGGTACCATTTTTATTTGGTGACTTGGAGGTATGCTACGTGAAGGAAGTTTGTTGCTCCCTGTAGATTCCAGAACTTTCTATTACAGAAATATGACAAAAATGTATTTTTTAGTCAAAGTTTAAGATTTGTAAGGGACTCTAGGTAAAAAACAACGTGGTGAGAGCCATGCAAGTCAGCCCTTCCTGGAGACACCTAGGTGTCTAGTTTTTGGGAATGTACAGGTTGGCTAGGTTTCTTTAAGTGCTGCCTGAGCTAGGGTCCAAAATATAGAGCTACCCACATTGGTAAAAGAGGGTCAGTTTTTGGTGGAAAAATGTGATGGATCCATGTTGCGATTTGGGACATTTTCTGTTGTGAGCACTTGGCCTATCTACATAAGGGAGGTACCATTTTTATCATGTGACTTTTAGGAGCATAGAATAGTAGAACATTTGTTATTACAAATTGGATTTCACTGCATTTGTGCCTTTCTAATGTAGGCCAGTGCATAATAAAGTTTTTTTTAAAAATACCCTCCAAATCACACACTAGTACAGGCACCCACAAATTCAGAGATGTACAAATGCTCACTGCTCCTAAACTGTATCTTCTGCCCATTTCAGAAATATATTTGTTTCCTTGATACCCATATTTCACTCTGCGCATTTTTGCTATAAGCATTGGTCTATGCTCGGTACTCAATGAAAAACCATTGTGAGCTCAGGTGTTTGCTGTGGGCACCTTGGGTCCTTGAGAACCTACAAACCCTATATACCCCCACAATCAGAAGGGTTTAGCAGACAAAATAGTATAATGCTTTTTTCAATTGGCCATCGTGACCAAACGTTACAGATAAAATTATTGTCACAAATGCTCATATTTACCACTTGTTTTCAATATTTTCATAGATAAAAAGTTATTTTCCTCGGGAAAAGTTTGAGGTATTTACACATATGTACCCCTTGCTGAATTTGGACTTTTGTCTTCTTTTCAGAAATCTATATCTTGTCTGGATTATCCATGGGTTTTACACTGGTTTCCACTACAAACTGCAAGTAGGCTGAGAGCACAGAAAATAGGAAAAATAGGCCACCTCTTAGAAAAATGCCACAACTGTGGTTTAAAATTCGTTTTTTTTTATTCAGCTCCGCATGTTCCTAAAAGCTGTGAAGGCAGTGACTATAGTACAGTGAACCATTCATGGATGCCATTTTTATGGGAAAAAACACACACTTTTATGCGAAGCACTTTTCCCTATTTTTCTAAAAAAAAACTCAAAATTGTGTTATATTTTGCCTTTTTTCTCAGTCCCCTCTAGCAGAATCCACAAACTCTGGAAACCTTTAGAATCCCCATGATGTTGGCAAAAAAGTGCACAGCTTTTGCATGGAGAGCTTATGGGGACAAAAGGGTATAGAGGCTCAAAGGTAAATTAAACAAAATAGTTTAAAAAAAAAGGCTTAGTTTGGGGTGCGGAGGCTAGCAGGAAAATGGTTTAAGTCTGAAAGGGCAGATATTGGCGGTCAGCACAATTAGTCCAAATACTGGAAAGTTGTTGACACTAGGGTACGGAGACTTACCCCTAGAAAAAGGTACAAAAACGGGTGATAAAAAGCAAAACAACAGGGTGGACTAACATGGGTGGAGCCGGTTTTTCTAAGGAGGTAGTGACAAATTAACATATTCAGCTGTGTTGGCATTTTGTGTAACTCCCGTTTTAGTTTGATACACCTTTTGTCATGTTTCTTCTTATAGAAACTAAATAAGGTTCACCTAATAGAAATGTAAAACTAAAGGCTAGCATGAAGAAATGAAAAGAAAACAAATTCTCGAAATTCATCCACATGAGAAAAGGTCACAAAAGCACAGTATAGCCTATAGGGCCATAGGTACATTAACATTCATAACAAACACTCACCCGGTTTGTTCAAGCTAGTAATAACATTCTATTTTACTATGTTACCAGTTGCTATCTTAATCATTTTTATTTGGTATGTTTTGCACATAGCATAACATTTTCTAATAAAGCTGTCATACAGGAGAGTTGTAAAGAACAGCAAGTGCTCAAGGCAGTCATCAAATAACGTAAAGATTATTTAGTCATTTCTGGCTCTTTGACGTTAGCACAATCTTGAAATGACATGGCTCTCCTAAAAAATGGTTTACTTGCCATTCATACCATTAATCACATGATGGGATCATTTGAAACATTTTCTTTCTGCAACTTGGTTTATGTTGTTGGAAGGTTTTCAAATTGTTTGTGTACATTTTAATCCAGCGTAGCTACCAGTTAAACAACTACCTGCTGTGAGTGACGATTCACTTCCAACTAGCCACGGAATATCTATTTTTAAAAACCTTCCCATCGACTGTCAAAAATATGCTTCGCTAATGTAAAACACTTGAGAGAGTGTAGTTTAAATATTACATATACTGGACGTGAAATGTTTATATCAATGATTAATAATGCTGCATGGAAAACGACTACAATTAGAGTAATGCTTAAATATGCATCTGAAAATTAGACTATAACGTGTGTGGTCACAATTATATACGTGAAGCTAATAATAATAAGTAAAACTGTTCATGCTATGGTTTATATTAACATTTATGATATTGCATTGTATAGAAAAAAATCTCTTAGGCCTTAAGTTAGCGTGAGTTGAAGATTTAGCTGCCTAGCTCTCATATTAAAGCATATTTTTCTGTTTTTCAGTGTGCTGACTCGCAAAGGGCCATGACCCTGCATTTGTTCTTTTCCTTTGTTTTATGTAACAAATTCTATCCTCTTCTCATCCGCATGCTAGCTGCCTTAGTATGAGTTTTATACAAATTTTGAAACAAAAGTAAATGAAAGAATGTACAAGGACATTTGACTATGGACAAAGGAACTCATGACCCGAGAAACGTGCCAAGCGGTGATGAAAACCCCCCGGATGTGCCACCTTCGAAGACGTCAATTATGAAGACCAATCAAAGTGTTATAAATTATCGTGAGGTGACAATTGGGATTACCTAATGTATAATTTGATAGGTTAAAGATAGTGGGTATAGTGAATGTCCAATAGAATTTTGGGGGAAGGTATTACAAAAAAGGGATGAAAACCCATGTCACAGAAAGGATGTTAGAACTAATTAGGGAATGCTATTGATTTCATCTAGAAACTCTGTCACTCTGGTGATTTGAAACTTAATAAGCTATCCTCTCCCATAGACTGCCCCTTACATTTCTCCTCCTTATGAGGGAAGTGTCCCCTGTTCTTTAGACAAAGCTAGACTGATGGTGATTCGACTGATGTCCTGAAGAGGAAGACTGATCCTGTGTGCTGACCTATTCCTGGAGGGTAATTATGAAGATGTGATTTGTAATTGTCTGTTTGCTTTTCCTTTCTAGGTACCAACTGCTTATTTTTATAGAGGCCATAGCTAGATATTTTTCTAAATTGACGTTCTAAATTATTTTGCATGAAGTCCAACATGCTGATGCTAATTGGAGGTTAGGATAGGTAATCTCTCTGACTGACGCAAATAGACAAAGACCGACGTTGCGCTATGCTGAACTGAGACTTACGTGATATTATTTGTATTCTGATCTATGATCAAACCGTGCTATGTTCTTATGTTTGTGATTCTTGCATTAATGAAATCTTATCACAGTTGCCATATTGTGACTATGCTTTTATGCTTTTTGGTCTTGAGATTGACACTTTTGCTAGTAGGTTGTAATCAATAGGGAATACATTTCATAAAATTCTATCAAAAGGTGTGGTTATTCATGGCTGAAAGGTCATGGTTGCGTCGACAATTTGATTAATGTCTTTAACCAAAATAAAGTGCATTGTTGTGGTAAATATTGACGACATTATTGATATATTGCTTGATATATTAATCAGTTATCTCGTCCTACGGTGTCTCACCACTGGGTCACAAGATTCATTGGGCTAAAACGAGTCCTAATGTGTATAAAATTGATATAAAGGGACGCGTTAACAGTTCTGGTAGCAGAGCGATGGTTTGGCCCTTGGGGGCCCTAGGACGGAGAGTCATTGTTTAATTTGTTTTTCTATGATAATGCAAATTGGAGGTATGATGGGTTTCTAAGTTCACCATGACTTTCCCGGGATCTCGGAGCCTGCCTAAGTGAGTTGGGAATGTTCTCGGTGCCATAATGAATGTGGTATAGGGTTTTGTGCTTGCTTAGCTTATGCCTTTTTGCAGGTGATTGTGAAATTTATGTGTATTTAGGCCGAATATGTGTTGTTTAGTAAGAGTGGGCGTACTCCACGGTATGAGAGCAGGGAAGTTGGCGTACTTCATGTGAGTGTGGCGCTTAATGCTAAAAAATTATCCACGTGGTTGGTTGTTATGTATGGACCTGTTGAGGTCTAAGACTCCGGAGTATGTAGACAAGTGTGGGAGACACTTGGGTTTATGTTGTAATCTGTGCAGTTTAATAGGTCAGTTGGGCGTGGTTGAAAAGTCAAGTTTGAATCAGAATGTATGTGTGAAACCTTCGATGGAGATTTGGCAAATTTTTAAAGTGCACTAGGAGGAGCCATTGACAAGTCGAGAGTAGAATTTGCAGGTCGAATTCTGCTTGTGTATGCGGGAACTGATGAGGAGAGAGTAGCGGCCGAGGTTTCAAGCGAAATCTCTGTAAAGTTCTGAAGCGAATGTGTTACCCTTCCTATAGTAAACCGGCAGATTTGTGTTGTCATTTAAGGTGCTTGCAATAATTGCATTAGTTTGTGTGGGTTTGTGTGGGTTCAGTGAGGAGCGGACGAGCCGCAAGACTTTGTCAGCCGCAGTGTGTGTGAGTGTGACATCAGTGGTGGCGCGCTGAGATAGGTCAGTTGTCGAGAGGGGTCGCGCACGGATTGGCTGCCATCCATGAGAGGCAATAGGTTGAGAAAGGTGGGTGAAGAGTGTCCTGGGAACTAAGTCACTTCTGATTAAATACAAAACAAGAGAAAATCGCAAAACTGAATTTTGTTAAAGCATTCAAGAGCGCTCTGAAGGGAGACACATATATTACAGCAACTGATGGGGAGTCTACACCACCCGAAGGTACTCCAGCTTATATAGTCATGGAAGAAAACGGTGTTGCTCCATGTTTATGGATGAAACAGTGGTGCAAACTGACTGAGAAGGAGGGATGTTTAGCGTTTCCGGAATACGGAACGTTTAATACTAGGATTCTCGCAATATTGATGTGGATGTTAAGTGAACAGAAACCACCTCCGAGACCAGCTCAGTATGAGGCGCTAGCGGTTTGGGATCTAATGGCTCTTAAACAGAGGCAAGAAAAGTTTCAGAGAAGATTGAGAAGGGCAGAAAAATCCTATGCAGAAGCTAGGTGGGATGATGAAAGCAAAATGTGGAGAAGGAGAATTGTGGATGGATTAAAATTATTCCCAGCAATAACGCAGGGGGAAGAAACACAGGGAAAGAAAGCCACCTGTAAAACAGATAAAGACTCAGACAAAACTAAAGAGAATAAAAGACTTTGCGAAGAGGAAGATGATTCAGACGATGAGGAGTTTATGGACAGGTTGTTGCACAATCGTCCACCACTTTATGCGGTGAGCGATAGTGTTCCGAGTACTAGCACAGACCCTGGGAACCAGACGCAGAACAAGGGAGTTGCTGATACGGTACAGACTAGTGATACGGCTTTGATACAGAATGGTGTCAGTGTACCCACTGCTCCAGACATACCGATACAGTTGCAACCTCCACCGCAGATACAGAGAATCTACCCAGACGTTCCAGTACTTGAGACTACTACAAATTTGATAGTGCCGCCAGACCCGATATATACGAAACCAAACTTAATACAGATTGAGTCAACCCCGAAATTACTATCCCAACCACAACCACAACTGATACCAGGGTATAACCCAGTAGCTGGTCCGCCATTAGTACCTGTTCCGAGTACCTTGGAACAGACCTATGGAATTACTGCTCCACGAAGTATGGGAACAGGTCAAACACCTGCTGCCATATCATTGCCAATTACTGTTGGTCCACCAGTGCTGTTGTATGTTCAGGGTAAAACTGGCGTATGTGATCAGGGAGTGATGATTTAAGACGTGGTAAGAGGAGGGTCTATGGGAACCCCCCAGATAATGGCCCCAGGAGAACAAGCGGCTGAACAGCCGAGGTCTTTAATGGACCTTAGTCCAGTGGGAGCACCCATCGAAGCGATGCATCAAGCAGGATTAGGAGTCCTAACTCCACAGACAATGAGTACAAACACTTCACATTCACCAATGATACATGCAGGGAACATCTCATTGCAGGGTTTCACAGTCCAACAGCTAAACGAATGGTTAGAAAAGACTTATACTTCCCGAAAGGCTGCAGTGGTTACAGTCGAACCAGAAAAGGAAAAACAAGACGAATACCTGAACCTTGTAAGACTAGGGGCAGAAGCTGCTGAGTTAGTGGAAGGCACAATGGGAGTGAATAGGTTGGAGTCATACACAGAAGCAGAACTAAGATTCTTGTGCCCAAAAATTACCAGAGAAGTAGGCAAGGTACATCAAAGATTAGCGAACCTGGCAGATAAATACAATATTGATATCAGAAATACTAAGCATCTGAAAAGAAGTTACAGATTGGATTTTGATTCTAAAGACTTTGAGCATATGAGGTCTGCGGGAATGAAGGCCCATTTGAAGGAATTGTTACAAAGCGCACAAATTTGGGGTGCATTGGAAAAATGGGAAGGCAGATGGGCAAAGAAAAGAGACAAGGAAAAGAGTGACAGTCCAGGGTCTTATCAAGCTAAGGCTTCACCTGATCTAGAATCAGTAAAAATATTACCTATGAGACAGACAGCTGGTGGTGTTTTAGTCCATGTACCGTGGACCAGAGGAGACATCCTATCTTTTCCTAATGATTATTCCAGATTGTGAGAAAAACCGATCGAATGGTATCAGCAAACAGATAGGTTTGTGAAACTTGCAAAGTGTCTCTGGGAAATCTTGAATACCTTGTTTGAAATCATTGTTCCGCCTGATTTGTGGCTCGAATGCAAGAGAGGGGTAGATTGGCCAACGAAGGAACCAGCAAGGGATAAGGTGACAGGGGCACCCTCTGAAGAGGTGATGAAGTATTATCATAAGGTGATTGAGTTTTTTAAACAAAAGGTGTCGCTGAAAGTGACTGATTGGCAGAAAATCGACCGGACCTCTCAAGAGGTTAAAGAATCAATACATGCTTACCATGAAAGACTGTTAAAGGCATTCAAACACTATAGCGGTACTGAGACCATTGAACCAAAAGACATGAATCATCTTGTGTTCAGATCCGTTGAAGGATTGAGACCAGAAGTTAGTCAGATTGTTAAGAATCATCTGATTTGTTGGCAGGCAAAGCCGATTGATGAAGTATTGCCGTATGCGAAATACTGTAGTGATGAGATTGAATTGAAGCAAAGGAAATTGAAAGAGAAGGTGATGGTGATGCAGATAAGGACTGCACAGGCAGGAATACAGGGAAACGGAGTCCAACAGATGATACAGCAACAACTGCAAATGAATGGTGTGTTTCAGACCCAGCCGAGGGGTCGAGGTCGAGGGTTTGCGAATCGCGGTCCAGACTTGAATACTGTTGTAGTTCAAAATGACGTGCAAGGGGCGAAAAAGATGTCACCATGTCACGCGTGCGGGGGCTTGGAACATTGGAAACGGGAGTGCCCGAATATGGTGCAGGATGGTGTTGTTCAGCAAAGTGCTAATGTCGGTACATTACAAAAGGTACGGGGCCCTAAAATGAGACATCAAAACCCACATTTTCAGAACAATTTAGTACAAATGCAAGAGACACAGCCCATGCAACAGAAACAAATGCCGCGTTTTCATTCAGTGCAAATGCAACCAGTACAACAGCAGATCCCTATGGTACCTAGACAGCAAATGCAATTACCAATGGCTCGGATGGGACAGCAACAGGTGATGGTTCCTCAACAGGTCACAGGTCAGGTAACAAGTCAAAATAATACTGTACAACAGTTCCCATTACGAGGCGAAAATGGCATGAATGAGGAATGGTCAGATGATAGCTCAGACAGTGAGGAATGCAGGCTTGCAGCATCCTTAGAGGTGGATCAGAGAGGCCCAAATGTGGAAGGAAAGGTGATGGGTTACAAGATCTCGTTCCTGGTTGACACAGGAGCCACACGCTCCACAGTTAGAAGTGCAGAGGTTCCAAGATTGCCTCTTTTAGGGCGTACCATAAGAGTGGTTGGAGTAGCAAATCAGTATCTGACAAACCCGATTACAGATCCAGTGCAGGTTGAGATCGGCAACTTTCAGGGGCTACATAGGTTTGTAGTCTGTGATTCGAGTCCAGTATCCCTACTGGGAAGGAACTTACTATGCGAGACAAAATGTTCAATTACCTGTTCCAATGACGGAATTGAAGTACAGACAAATAGTGACGATGAGGGAGGCGAAGGTCAATTTTTAGAAGAAGAAACAGGTACAACAAATAAAGACTACCCTTTGATTACTCTGTTCCCGATGCATACCTTGATTGATTTACCTGTCGAATTACAGGAAACTGTAACAGAGAAGGTATGGGACCTGACTGGAAAGGAAGTAGGGCTAATAAAAGGGGTAGAACCAGTTAAAGTCCAGATAAAGCCAAATGCGGTGTTCCCTCAGGGGCCGCAATATCATATGACACAAGACGTTCTCATCGAGGTGTCACAAATAATTGCAGATTTTCTCAGGCAGGGAGTCCTGAAAGAAGTTTTAAGCAGTCTATGTAACTCTCCCATAATGGGTTTGAAGAAGCCTTGTGGAAAAGTTCGAATTGTGCAAGATTTGAGAAAAATAAACAAAATTGTGATAAAATGTTGCCCTGTGGTGCCCAATCCAGCAGTAATAATGTTCCAGGTTCCCTGCGATGTTGAATGGTTTACTGTGGTAGACCTATCACAAGATTTCTTTTCGATACCTCTTCATGAGGACAGCCAATTTTTGTTCAGTTTCATTAGGGATGCCTGATTATACGAAACCTTTTCTGTTGTTTTGTCAAGAACGTGATGCTTGTTCTTTGTCTGTCTTAACACAGGTCCATGGAGATGCAAATCGCCCGTAGCATATTTTTCAGCTACCTTGGACCCTGTCGCAGCAGCCTTACCGGGTTGTTTGCGTGCAGTCGCAGCAGTTGGTCAGAGCCTTACACAATGTGAAGGCATAGTCATGGGATACCCCTAACAGTAATGGTTCCACATTCAGTTGAAATTCTGTTGACTCAAACTAAAACTCAGCACATGACAAATGCTCGTCTCACTAGGTATGAGACAATCATACTGGGGTCACCAAATGTCTCCCTTAAACGTTGTAATGTATTGAATCCGGCAACTTTACTTCCTGTTGAAAACTCTGAAATCAGAAATGAGGAAGAATTTGAACATGACTCTCTTGAGGTAACCAAATTATGTACCAAACCTAGTCCAGACATTCAGGACACGCAATTGAAAGATAATGACTGTATCATGTTTGTTGACAGGTCCTGTCTAAGAGAGTCCTCTGGGACATTAGGAGCTGGTTATGCGGTATGCACTATAACTGGCATCGTTGAAGCATCCTGGCTCGAGAGAGTGTTTTCCGCTCAAGTGGCAGAAATAATTGCCCTTACTAAGGCATGCCACGCAGCTGTGAATTTGAGAGTCACTATCTATACTGACAGCAGATACAGATTCGGAATTGTACATGATTTTGGCCAACTTTGGTCACAGAGAGGTTTCATGAGCTCATCTGGTTCTCCTGTGAAAAATGGTGAGCAAATAAAGGATTTGTTACATGCAATTCAGTTACCTCTTGAAATTGCCGTGGTGAAATGCAGTGCTCATATTAGATCACAAGACTTTGTGTCCATGGGAAACGGCTATGCAGATCAAGACGCAAGGTTTTGCGCATTGAACTGTATATCGTTCAAGGAGCAATGGAAATTATTACCACAAACTGAAAATGACACATGTCTGAACCTTGCAGTGCGGGTAGTTGACACATTAGACGAGTTAAAAACATTACAGAGTCGTGCAAGTAAAGAGGAGAAACTCTCTTGGCAAAGAATGCAATGTGTACAAAGGGGCTGATGATTTGTGGGTCTCAGAGGAGGGGAAACTAGTCTTGCCAAATAGTCTTCTATCTCAGTTTGCCAGACTTTACCATGGACAGGCTCACCTTGGAAGAGATGCAATGATCAGGTCATTAAAAAGCGACTAGCGACTGGTTCAACCCAAACTTCCGACATGCCGCAGAAATTACCTGTCACAGGTGCATCATCTGTCAACAGATGAATGCTGGGAAAGGAACTGTAGTAACTTTGAGCCACATTGGGAGAGCTGGCGGTCCATTCAACAAGATGCAAATGGACTTCATTGAAATGCCTGTCTGTGGAGGATTGAAGTACGTGTTGGTGATTGTGTGTGTTTTCAGTCACTGGATTGAGGCATATCCCACACGCAGGAATGACAGTCTTACAGTTGCAAAGCTATTACTTAGGGAATTGATACCAAGGTTCGGGTTTCCGGTCTCCATAGAGTCAGATAGGGGCAGACACTTCGACAATGAGGTGATTAAACTACTGTGTGCCGCACTTAACATCGAACAAAAGCTGCATTGTAGCTACTGCCCGAAGCATCAGGACTAGTAGAACAAATGAATGGTACCTTGAAATCGAGAATGGCAAAAATGTGCGCAGTTACTAATATGAAATGGCCAGATGCATTACCTTTAGTGCTGATGTCAATGAGAAACACCCCAGACAAGAAAATGGGATTATCCCCCCATGAAATCCTCATGGGTAGAGCTATGAGATTACCAGCAGTACCTGCAAATGCGCTAGTGAATATTACAGATGATATGGTGTTGGATTACTGCAAAGGTTTTTGCTGATGTGATTCGCTCTTTCTCTCACCAGGTGGAAGCTAACACATTGCCACCGATTGGCGATCCAGGCCACTGTCTACAAGCTGGTGACTGGGTGGTTGTCAAGAAGCACGTGAGGAAATCGTGTCTAGAACCACGTTGGAAAGGGCCATATCAAGTAATCTTGACAACTACTACTGCTGTAAAGTGTGCCGGAGTTCCAAACTGGATACATGCCAGTCACACAAAAAGGGTGACGTGTCCTGTTGAAGAGGAGTTTGAAGTTACTGGCACAACAGCATCAGGAGGAGAAGTGTCAGGGCCAGAAAACAGTCAAGAAGAAACCGAGACTGTTGCAGAGCCCACTGAGAACAGCCTCGTCCCTCAAGCAGTTAATGAGTTAGAGAGAGGTGACAGAGTGCCTATCTCAGTAGAGGCGGCAGGAGAACTAAATCAAGGAGAGGTTCTCCCAGAAGTAGACAAATACGGGTTTGAACTTGAACCCGGTACAGACCCAGAAGAAGAAGAAGAAGAAGAAGAAGAAGGAGAAATAGTAGGGAGAAATCAGAGCGAGCCAGAGCCTTCTGAGCCAGTTGCAGGTCCATCAAGTGAGAACGCCATATCACAAGAGGAGGGTGCTGTCCAGCGTCCTGAAAAGACACATCAAGAGAAGACGCATAAAAGTGATAATTGGCCAGATAGACCACTTTTCAAGATAAGAAACGTACCAAGAGACACAATAATAGAAGAGAACGATACATCTCGAGTGGAAGACCTAAGTGAAGGAGAACAACAGGGTGAACGAAGGCTGAAAAGAAAAAGAGTCGCAAACAGAAGATATACAGGTCCTGAATGGGCGTATGCTACAACATCTGAATGGCAACAAGAATTCCTAGCATTCTGTTTTGATCGAGAAGTACCAGGCCAATACTACGGTACCTGAACGAATCTGAGGAAAGCTTGGTTAAAATTTTAAAATTTGAAAACTGAAAGAGAGACTTTAGAACTTACTGAAAAGTGACATTAGAACCGGTTTGACTTTTAAGAAACCTGATTACGACAAGTTGCTAACCTGATTTGACAAAAGGGGTCCTGGATTGAATGAAGACGCTGTAAATATACGCTGAGAGCAAGAGAATATTATAAATCATCCTTAAAGTCGATTTACTATCTGATTCTATAAAGACATGGCTTATAATAGAAGTAATAGCAAGAAAAGTAAAGTGTGTGGTTGGCTAGGACTTATAATAGGTGTTGTGTGTGCAATAATAATTGTGGGAGTGATTGTGGGAATGCCATGGATAGAGAAAGAAACTATTAATGCAACTTCAAAACCTGAAACTACCACACTAACACCGTGGGAGAGATTTGAGCAGGATGCAAGACACATGCATGAGGGAACTAATGCAAAAGGGGAACTTTCTACTAATGTCTTCTATCACTTGCTAAAGGAGTATGTGGAAACCATGGATGCGAAAGATTGTTATGTATGCACTAAGATTCCTTCATCTGTGCAGGAGGGAGTTACTTACCATAGCCTCCCTCTTACGTATGGGATTAGTTGCAGCTTGCTACTAACAAGATTCTATAATCAAGAGCATGTGCAATACTTTTATTAAAACTTGGATGTTGTGTTTTCTTTTGTGCCTGTGATTGAATTTTTAAATAAGTTAGCTAAGGAACATGATATAAAAATAGTTAGAGGATTCTTTGAGCCGACGCTTACATTTGGAACTGCTTATGCACATCGCAATAATTTGACTTGCTTATTATCACCTGTTGAAAAAAGCTTCTTAGATCACACTGATAATAGACGCAAAGCATTGATAGAGAGATTAGAAAAAGGGTTAGAAAAATGCACGTACGCAAATGATTATGTTTACACTGCAATCAAGACACAAGGAAAACTAGCCATAGATGCATTACATGTAGGAAGGCTTTGTATATATAGGCCAAAATCTGAGCAGGACAATCTGTTTGTGGGAACGAGTGAGTGCAGGCATGTGTTTTTGTTTCAGAGTAAATGGACCTTTATGCTGAATGGACAGGATCCAGCGATCCCTGGGATCTATTACATCTGTGGGCTTAATGCTTATTACCGTCTCCCTAAGGGATGGTATGGGACATGTTATTTGGGAATAGTATTCCCAAAGATTTACCAGATTGATGACTTAAAACAAATACCTAAAACGTCTGAATTACAACATCCTAGACAAAAACGAGAATCAGTGGCGGCTGTCATTGGTGATATATTCGGAGCTATAATCCCCTCAGTGGGGGTTATCCTGAATTCAATGAAGATTCAAAAGTTGTCTACTATTGTGGATAACATGCTGACAAATTTCACAGGGGCTATACTCCTGATGGATACCGAACTTGTTGCAGAAAGAGCTATGACTCTTCAAAATCGGCTTGCTTCAGACATTCTTTTAGCGTCATTGTTGCACGTTCATTCCGGATAACAGTAAAAAGATTAGAAATATGCTTACTAACCTTACTAGAGATAGTACTGATTTAAAGGATTTGAAAGAACTTGGTATATGGGAGAAATTTGGAAAGGGAATTGACAGAGTTGGGAGCTGGTTTACCAGCATTTGGAATGGGGTACTTGCAAAAATATTGATGGGTCTATTAAGTGTTTTGGTCTGTCTATTAGGATTATGGGAGGCATGCAAAATTAATGACAAAATAAAGAGAAATTGGACTAAAAGAACCAGGAGAAACGAAGAAAGTGAAAGAGAGAAAATGTTCAATGAAATCTGGGAAAGTTCACATAAAGGGCAAGATGTTGAAATGCGTATTATGGGAAAGGTGAAAAATTAAAAGTGAAAGGCCAAGGGAAAGGTTAGTGTGATGACGAGCGTCATCAGAGGAGGGGCTAAGAGAGTGTAGTTTAAATATTACATATACTAGACGTGAAATGCTTATATCAATGATTAATAATGCTGCATAGAAAACAACAATAATTAGAGTAATGCTTAAATATGCATCTGAAAATTCGACTATAACGCGTGTTGTCACAATTATATACATGAAGCTAATAATAATAAGTAAAACTGTTCATGTTATGGTTTATATTAACATTTATGATATTGCATTGTCTAGAAAAAAATCTCTTAGGCCTTAAGTTAGGTGAGTTGAAGATTTAGCTGCCTAGCTCTCATATTAAACCATATTTTTCTGTTTTTCAGTGTGCTGACTGGCAAAGGGCCATGACCCTGCATTTGTTCTTTTCCTTCGTTTTATGTAACAAATTCTATCCTGTTCTCATCCGCATGCCAGCTGCCTTAGTATGAGTTTTATACAAATTTTGAAACAAAAGTAAATGAAAGAATGTACAAGGACATTTGACTTAGGACAAAGGAACTCATGACCCGAGAAACGTGCCAAGCGGTGATGAAAACCCCCCGGATGTGCCACCTTCGAACACGTCTGTAGGATCATGCCTCATATTGAGGGAATGTTGAGAAGGTGGAATCTTAGGATCTTGGGATTCCAGAAGTGGTGAGTGGGAGAAGGAGTAAGGTGCTGAGCAGAGATGGAGGCTTGATACGTTGCTGGGGGTTATGTATGCTGTTGTACCATCAACATCGAAATAAAGACGAAGAAAACGAACTTGGATTACCGCGTGATTCCTACATAATTTGTCGACGAGGATGGTTCTGCGCAGGGGGCAGAAATTACTATAACCCCCAACCCCTGGATATCTTCAATTTCTGTCAAGACTTAAATTATTGACTGTAAACAAGTATCTGCTTCCTAAATAAGTTCTCCTTCTCATTTTTATGCAGCATAATAATCCAAAGGAAAGACTTTCTAATGGTATAAATGTTATTTGATGGAACTTGTATGTTTAAATGAACTTTAATCTGAAGTAAGAACATTGGAGTTAAAAACGATTGGTATAACTGTATAAAGAAAAAAAAAAAAAAAACGATCGATCATTGATTTTGTGCGGCGTGACCAGGTAGATTTGGTTTCTAAACCTAAATCGTTTTCCAGCTGAGAAGCGGCGCGCGCGTGTATAAACGCACGGGTAAAACGAATCTATTCAAATATAAACAGTGCGCGTGTTGAGCACACGCGCACTGCACTGAGCACAACGCATGAAGCGTGTAGCGTGCGTGCTACACGAACATTCATAGTGACTAACGTGTATTATTTCGAAGAAAAGAAAAGACTTACCTTATTATTTTCGGAGTACAGTTATCCGGCCAGCTTCTTCTTTTGACTTTTGAGGAGTTCAACTCAACCGTGAGAGTTGTGCCTACACCGATTGGATGAAATGGAATAGTGAACACTGTGAAAGGACTATTGGACAGAAGAAACAAGAGTAGAAACAAAAAGAGGACTATTATGTGCACACAGTGCTGGAGAAGGATTATATTATGAACCAATATGAACATTTGAACTAAAGTGTTGTATGTTAAATTATTATTTTAACTTATTACTTTAATTTATTATTTTAGTATATTATTGTAGTTTATTGTTTTTCTCCTTCAGGATGGCAGAACAAAATATGTCTTCACCACCATGTTTCCTACCTGTACCTGGTGAACCTTCAATTTCGTGGAAACGGTGGCGAAATATGTTTTCCACCTATTTGTTGGCTATTGCGGGGATAGATATACCCCTGTTAGGAAACAAGCAATACTGCTTCATCATCTTGGAGCGGAGGGGAGAAGAATTTATGATGACCTGCCTGAAATACCTTTGGGCTCTGGAGATGGTCATCCTACTAATGTTTATGAAATGCCTTTGTTGATGCTAGAGAAACATTTCACTCCCAAATTGAGCACAGTGTTTGAGCGTCATAAATTCTTCTCCTGTGTTCAAGGCCAGGATGAAGACATTATGGGGGTAATTCCGACCCTGGTGGTCCATGACCGCCAGGGCCGGGGACCGCGGAAGCACCGCCATCATGCTGGCGGTGCTTCCTGGGCCATTCTGACCGCGGCGGTAAAGCCACAGTCAGAAAAGGGCAACCGGCGGTTTCCCGCCAGTTTACCCCTGGCCCAGGGAATCCTCCATGGTGGCGCTGCTTGCAGTGCCGCCATGGGGATTCCGACCCCCTTCCCGCCATCCTGTTCCTGGCGGTTTTTCCGCCACACCAAAGGCCAGCGAGAAACTGGCGATGACCAAACCTCCACCGCCACGCCAACAGAAATACGCCCACACAATCATGAAACACGAATCCATGCGGCGGTCTTTCAACCGCGGTATTCTATTGGCGGTACACACCGCTGCGCTCAAAATACACGCACACTTACAAAACACAGCCACATTGGACAATTCGAAACACACACACCTGATACACATACACACACCACTTCCACACACCCAATTAAATATAAAACACACACCCACATCACCCACAAACCTCCACTCCTAGATCCTAATCGGGACCACTCACAGAGAAATAGAGAACCGAGCACCCAGAAGCGCATATTACATACACCCAGTAATATTACCACGCACTTCACACAACACACCAATACACATCACCACACTTAGCACCACACAATCCACCCCACACATCACCCACACCACCCCATGGCACCGCAAAGACACCCCATGTTTTCTGAGGATGAACTCAGGGTCATGGTGGAGGAAATTGTACGGTTAGAGCCACAGCTCTTCGGGACACAGGTGCAGCACACGACCATTGCCAGGAAGATGGAGCTATGGAGCAGAATAGTCAACAGGGTCAACGCTGTGGGACAGCACCCAAGAAATAGGGACGACATCAGGAAGCGGTGGAACGACCTACGGGGGAAGGTGCGTTCAATGGTATCCAGGCACAACATTGCGGTGCAGCGGACTGGCGGCGGACCCCCACCTCCTCCCCCAGAATTTACAACATGGGAGCAGCAGGTCTTGGCGATCCTGCATCCTGAGGGCCTCACAGGAGTATCTGGAGGAATGGACTCTGGTAAGTCTCATCTTCACTACTTCATCCTCCCCACCCCACCAGCATGCCAACTCATACCCCCACCCTCACCCCATCACACTTACTCCTTGTAAATGTCTCACCGTCACAACCCACCCATCCCAACCCCAAGCCCTGCATGCGACCACAAAGCATGGACACCCATCACCAAAGCATGCCCACTGCACATCCCCATCCCCCCCCAAACCACCGTCACAAAAGCCCCCACACAGGAATGCCAGCACTGGGGTACACGGGCACCCACCCATTGCACGCTATGGCACACACAGATGCAATAACCATCCATTTATACCCCTGCAGGACCCGAACGCCACGTCACCGCGTAGGAGGGTCCACAAATGTCCACTCCACCCCCAGAAGAGGCCCACAGTGATGACAGCACCTCTGTCAACCTGGAACTAGATGACCAGCCCGGCCCATCGGGGACCTCGGGACAGTCGGTTCCCCTCAGACAGCCACAGGCCACAGCAGACCTTCCCCCCTCTGGGAACACCAGCACAGCACCCACCCAGCGGGCCCATCCCTCTGTCCCCAGGACACGTCAATCAGCGGTGTGTCAACCACTACAGGGCACCCAGGTTAACCCACCACCCCAACAACAACAGGGACCTGGGGGCAGTGGTAGTGGGCACACGGTACAGGGGACATCGGCCCCAGGGAAACAGGGGAACTGGGAGGGCTGCAGTGCGACAGGGGGGAGACAGGCCCAGGGAACCCACTCTCCACAAGGCCCTCTCCTCCATCATGGGAGCCTACCATCATTCCCAGGAGACGATGGCGACGGTCCTGGCCAGGTTTCAGGAGATCCAGCTCCTGCAGGAGGAACAGTATTTGGGGTTCAGGGAGGAACTACGAACCATCAGTTCCACCCTGGGCACCATTGTAGGGGCTCTGAATCAGGTAATCACCACATTGCGGGACACTGTGGCACCACAAAGGGCCCCTGACACTAGCATGGACCAAGAACTGCCTACCACCTCTGCCGGCGCTAGTGGACAGGAGGCCCCGCCACTGGACCAACAGGCCACCAGCACCCCACCCCCTGCAGAAGGAGAACCACCCCGCAAGCGGGCCCTGAGATCCAGGAAGAAGACAGAGTAAGATGCCAAGACCCCCGCCAGGAAAGGATACCTCACTGATTGTCATCCCACTGTCCCACATTGTCACCCTGTCCATCCTTAAACTGCCCCTGCTCCACTTCCCACAGCCATTTGGACAATGCAACTGTGATACAAATATTCTGGACTCTGCCATGGACAATCCTCCACCATCACCGCTCACCGATTTGCAACCACCCACCAATATAGAGCAGTGTAATAAACACAGTTATTGCACAAAACAATCAGGAGTCTGGCTGTGATTTTGTACAAATGTATTAGACATTACCGTGCCAAAAGGCTTATTTACATTGTGATGCCAACATACCACTGTCACCCAGCTGTAGTCCATGGGGAAACAAAGAAGATGTCACGCAGTGGGGCCCACATCTCTGAAATCTGAAGGGAAAGTCACAACTCAGTTACCATACACTGGGTGAAAAGGACAGACAGTAGAGAGGTAGTAGTGTTTAAGTATATGTAATATGCCGGTGTGTATTCTGACCTGTGTGTCATTGAAAATACTGCTGTATTACTGTGTTCCTGTTGTCTATGTCGTCTTCTTCGGCTTCCTCGTCTTCACTCTCCACAGGCTCCACAGCTGCTACAACACCACCATCTGGACCATCCTCCTGCAGAAAAGGCACCTGTCGTCGCAAAGCCAGGTTGTGAAGCATACAGCAGGCCACGATGATCTGGCACACCTTCTTTGGTGAGTAGAATAGGGATCCACCTGTCATATGGAGGCACCTGAACCTGGCCTTCAGGAGGCCGAAGGTCAGCTCGATCACCCTCCTAGTTCGCCCATGTGCCTCATTGTAGCGTTCCTCTGCCTTGTCCTGGGATTCCTCACTGGGGTCAGTAGCCATGACAGGTTGGGGTAACCAGAGTCACCAATTAGCCACACACGGTGCCTCTGGAGTTGACCCATCACGTAAGGATGCTGCTATTCCGCATGATGTACGCGTCATGCACTGAGCCAGGGAACTTGGCATTAACATGGGAGATGTACTGGTCTGCCAAACACACCATCTGTACATTCATCGAATGATAACTCTTCCTGTTTCTGTACACCTGTTCACTCCTCTGTGGGGGAACCAAAGCCACATGGGTCCCATCAATGGCACCTATGATGTTGGGGATATGTCCAAGGGCATAGAAATCACCCTTCACTGTAGGCAAATCCCCCACCTCAGGGAAAACGATGTAGCTGCGCATGTGTTTCAGCAGGGCAGACAACACTCTGGACAACACCTTGGAAAACATAGGCTAGGACATCCCTGATGATATGGCCACTGTTGTTTGAAATGACCCACTTGCAAAGAAATGGAGCACTGACAGCACCTGCACTTGAGGGGGGATCCCTGTGGGTTGGCGGATTGGTGACATCAGGTCTGGCTCCAGATGGGCACACAGTTCATGAATAGTGGCTCGGTCAAGCCTGTATGTCAGTATGACATGTCTTTCCTCCATTGTCGACAGGTCCACCAGCGGTCTGTACACAGGAAGATTCCGCCATTTCCTCGCATGTCCCAGCGGACGGTGCCTATGAAAGACAACAGCGAGCACAGAGTCAATCAACCCACAGGTACGTAACCACAGCTTGCACATAACACGATTCTCAATCCATTGAATGGTTTGTATGAGTGTTGATGCAAGGCCTAGGTATGTGTGACGCAGTAGAAAGTAAGCCATGTGGGCCCCTGAAATGGCGGCTGCCTGACCTGTGAAGTGCGACAATGGGATGTGAGGTAACTGTGCTGGCGTGGCACACCGTGGCGGTAAGCGGTCGAAGACCGCGGCGCTAATCAGCATTGGTTAACATTGGACCCTATGGGTCTCTGGAGCCAATGACGATGTGCGCCAGCGGTCGCGGTACGCACCGCCGCGGTACGCACCGCCGCGGGCGTGGCCGCCATTTTATATCTGCTTAATCACTCGATACCTGATCTTCGACAGGAGAGGACCTACACTGCAAGTGCTGCTGTGACCTCATTCTGGAGGAGACAATGGCTCATGCGACTGGGGAAAGGGCCCCTGCCTTCACTGCTCAGGAATTGGAGAAACTTGTGGATGTGGTCCTCCCCCTGTAAGCGCTACTCTACGGTCCTCGAGACCAACAGGTAAGTACACTGGGACCATGCTTTGTGGGCAATGCCTGTGTTGAGTGGGGTGGATGAAAGATGGTGGGGAGGGGAGCGATTGAGGCATGCATCAAACGACGGTGAGAGCATGTGCCACATGGCAAGGGTAGGGATGGGGGGCAACTCAAATTGAGCGTGCAGAAGGTGATGACTATTTTTCTCCCCCTGTACATTTCACATAGGTCAGCGCCCACCAGAAGATCGATATTTGGTGTGCAATCGCCAAGGACGTCCGGACCCTGGGCGTCCACCACAGACGGGGCACCCACTGCCGGAAGAGATGGGAGGACATCCGCCGCTGGAGCAGGAAGACGGCGGAGGCTCAGCTGGGGATGGCCTCCCAATGTGGGAGGGGTGCCAGTCGGACTTTGACCCCCCTCATGTCACGGATCCTGGCGGTGGTCTACCCCGATTTGGATGGGCACGTGAGGACATCACAGCAGACACAAGGGGGTGAGTACACTGTCATCCTGGTGACTTTGCGCGCAGTGGAGTTGTCTGGGTGGGGGAGGAGGGCTGTGGGTATCCCTAGGCCAGGGCGATTTCTGTAAGCTAGGCCACTCCGTAAGGCATGTCCCTGTGCCCCCGCCCCCCACCTCTGTAGGGTGCCAAGTACAGCTATTCATGGCCCTGTGTCATCTATGTGTGCAGATGTCATCCATAGGCTTGTAGGCCATGTCCCACGGATTGAGTAGTCGACCCAAAGTGCGCGGCGTAGTGCAGGGGGCTTCTGTGTCTGTCCTGTCCGCCAACGGTGTCACCAATGCATGCACTCAATATGTCTTTATTTTCTCCCCCCCCCCCTTTTTTGTGGTCTTCCTGTTCATGTGTGCATTAGCATCATCAGGCGGAGGAGCAGTGGCATCGGAGCACGAGGGAGCTGCATCCCACATGGCCATGGAGGGCAATGCAACGGACTCCGAATTCACCAGTGGAACAGAGGGCGAGGGGAGCTCCACAGCGGGGACTCGGGCAGACATCAGTGACACCGACTCGTCCTCTGAAGGGAGCTCCCATGTGGTGGCGGCAACATGTGTGCCCCCCGCAACAACAGGTACAGCCGCCACCCACCGCACCAGCACTGCCCTCCCAGCAGCCCCTCAGCGTTTGCCCCGTGCCCGCTCACCCAGGAAGGTGGGCATCTCCTTCGCCCCAGGCACCTCAGGCCCTGCCCCAGTCACCCCTGCTGCCCTCAGTGAGGAGATCATTGACCTCCTGAGGACGCTCACTGTTGGGCCGTCTACCATTTTGAATGCCATCCAGGGTGTCGAAAGAGAGGTGCACCAGAGTAATGCATACCTGGAGGGCATTCATTCTGGTCAGGCTGCCCTTCAGCGATCGTTCCAGACTCTGGCCTCAGCACTGATGGCAGCCATTGTCCCTGTCTCTAGCCTCCCCCCTCCAACTTCCTCCACCCATACCCTATCACCTGTACCTCTGCCTATCCCAGACACACCATCAGACCAGCCTGCACACACCTCAACACCCAAGGGAAGCTCAGCCAGACATAAGCCCCACACATCACACAGGCATTCACACAAGCAACATCCACATACAGACATACCAACACCCACTGCCTCCACTGTGTCCCCCTCCTCCTCGCCTCCCTCCTCCCTCCCTGTCACGTCTCCACTCACACCTGCATGCACAACATCTTCAGCCACTACGTCCATCACCAGCACACACACCAGCACCCCCGCGCACGTGCACTCACCACCCCACTACCATTTACACGTCCCCTGTGTCCTCTCCCAGTGTGTCTGTGACCCCCTCTTCCAAGATACACAAACGCAGGTAGCCACCCACCCAACAGCCATCCACCTCACGACAACCTCCACCCCAAGCACCTGCACCCAAAGACACCAGACTTAAAACTCCTACAACCTCTTCCTCCACTCCCATACCCACTACACCTACCCGTAACACTGCTCCTAAAAAGCTTTTCCTGTCCAAACTCAACCTCTTTCCTCCAAGTCCCCCACCCCGTCCATGTCATAGGACTACAGTCAGCACCTCAACCACGACAAAAAACCGGCCCCTGTCATCACAGTCTGCCATGGACTGTGGAGTGCCTCACCCTCCAGGGCAGCCAGTTCGGTACAAAGCCAAGGCACGGGCAGCCCATCCCCGGAGAAACATCCCAAGATAGGCAGTGGCCGGTGCGAGAGGGTGAAAACACCAGGGACTAAAACCCCTGCCATGGCTGCGGCAGGAAGTGTGGAGACAGCTGGCACACCGCCCAAGGTGGGGAAGAGCCACAGGTGATCAGGGAAGGCTGGGAAGGGCAGCACGCCCGACAACACCGCCATCAGCCCAGCTGGCCAGGAGGGCCCCGCCAGCCCCATCCCAGGTGGGCAGGAGTCCACCAACAGGCCCGGCACTGCAGCCCAGGAGGGCCCCGCCAGCCACAGGACAGGTGGCAAATGACCTACCCGCCATGGCCGGATCCGCTGAACTGGGCCCTTCATCTCAAGCACCGCTGCACTGGGCACCGCCGTCTCAAGCACCGCTGAACTGGGCCCTTCATCTCAAGCACCGCTGCGCTGGGCCCTTCATCTCAGGAACCGCTGCGCTGGGCACTGCCGTCTCAAACACCGCTGAACTGGGCCCTTCATCTCAAGCACCGCTGCGCTGGGCACCGCCATCTCAAGCACCGCTGAACTGGGCCCTTCATCTCAAGCACCGCTGCGCTGGGCACCGCCGTCTCAAGCACCACTGAACTGGGCCCTCCAACTCAAGCACCGCTGAACTGGGCCCTTCATCTCAAGCACCGCTGCGCTGGGCACCGCCGTCTCAAGCACCGCTGAACTGGGCCCTTCATCTCAAGCACCGCTGCGCTGGGCCGTTCATCTCAGGAACCGCTGCGCTGGGCACCGCCGTCTCAAGCACCGCTTAACTGGGCCCTTCATCTCAAGCACCGCTGCGCTGGGCACCGCCGTCTCAAGCACCGCTGAACTGGGCCCTTCATCTCAAGCACCGCTGCGCTGGGCCCTTCATCTCAGGAACCGCTGCGCTGGGCACCGCCGTCTCAAGCACCGCTGAACTGGGCCCTTCATCTCAAGCACCGCTGCGCTGGGCACCGCTGTCTCAAGCACCGTTGAACTGGGCCCTTCATCTCAAGCACCGCTGCGCTGGGCCCTTCATCTCAGGAACCGCTGCGCTGGACACCGCCGTCTCAAGCACCGCTGAACTGGGCCCTTCATCTCAAGCACCGCTGCGCTGGGCCCTTCATCTCATGAACCGCTGCGCTGGCCACCGCCGTCTCAAGCACCGCTGAACTGGGCCCTTCATCTCAAGCACCGCTGCGCTGGGCACCGCCGTCTCAAGCACTGCTGAACTGGGCCCTTCATCTCAAGCACCGCTGCGCTGGGCCCTTCATCTCAGGAACTGCTGCGCTGGGCACCGCCGTCTCAAGCACCGCTGAACTGGGCCCTTCATCTCAAGTACCGCTGCGCTGGGCACCGCCGTCTCAAGCACCGCTGAACTGGGCCCTTCATCTCAAGCACCGCTGCGCTGGGCCCTTCATCTCAGGAACCGCTGAACTGGGCCCTTCATCTCAAGTACCGCTGGCCCATGAGCGGCAGGGGCTGGCCCGCATCTGTGTCGGACAGGGCTGCACGAAGCACTCTGGGCACCAGGCCCCCTCCAGAACCAGTGGAGACTGTTATCCACTTGTGAGACTGTGGCTTTGCACTCCCCAGGATGTAACAGTGGGAAGCCCACCCACTGTCTGGACTTGTGAGACTGTGGCTTTGCACTCCCCAGGATGTAACAGTGGGAAGCCCACCCACAGTCTGGACTTGTGAGACTGTGGCTTTGCACTCCCCAGGATTGAACAGTGGGAAGCCCACCCACTGTCTGGACTTGTGAGACTGTGGCTTTGCACTCCCCAGGATTGAACAGTGGGCATGGAGGCCCCTCGTGGATCTGGCGTCGTGCACTCATCTGGCTGAGGTGCCCCCCCTTCCCTTCCCCCTGAGGTGCCTGTAGTTTTACTATCTGATGCCCCTGCAGTGTTCTCTCCGTTGGAGTCAGGTATCCTGTGTGGGCTTTGCCCATGTGATTTGGGCCCAGTGGTCAACGAACAATGCCTGCTACAAGGCTCGGACTTGTACATTTATGTATATAACAGTTTTTGATGTGTATATATATTTTTTTGGCAGTATTACAATATATTCCAAGGTTTAGAATCATTTCCTTTTGTATTTGCATTCTTCCTGGGGGTGTGGGGGATGTCACTCTGATGTGTTGCTATGCATTGATGTGTGTGTTGTAGTGGGTGAGGGTGAGGGTGGGTGTGTCGCGTATGTGTGTACCCGTAATCATTTCCCCTCCCCCTCCCCCTCCCCTGTGTCATAGGTGTAGTACTCACTGTTGTCTTCTGCGCTGGTGTTCGTGCTCCTGGTAGAGGAGTAGGAACACTATCGCTGGGAGTATGTGGAGTTCGGGTTCCATGCTGTCCTGATTCCTCGTGGGCTGTATGGAGGTGAGCGCTTTCCCTTCGAAATGGCTGTTTCCGCCGTGTTTTTATCGGCGGGGCTACCGCCCCGGAAATGGTGGCGGATTGGTAGGTTATGATAGAGTGGGCGGTACATTGTCTCCCGCCTGTCTGTTGGCGGTGACCGCCACGCTGTTTGTTTGTGCCGCCGTGGCGGGCGGTGTGTTGTTGTGGTGGTCGCTGTTGGCGGTTTCCACCAGGGTCGGAATTCAATTTTTTTTCCTGCCAGCCTGTTTGTGGTTTGGCCGCAGCTTTAACACCGACCGCCAGGGTTGGAATGACCCCCTTAATGTCAAAGTTTTCAAAAGTTTTCACTGACAAGCTTGGAAAATTGAAGGGATTTACACATCGTATAATTTTGAAAAGCCATGTGATCCCAATAGTGCACAAAGTAAGACCAGTCCCCTTTTTGATGAGAGATCATTACAACATGAATTGGATAAACTTCTTCAACAGAAAATAATAGAGCCAATTGAGTCGTCCGAGTGGTTGGCACCAATAGTTTTGGCACCCAAGGATGGGAACAAGGTGCGGTTGTGCATCGATTTGAGAGACCTCAACAAGAATATATGGGTAGATAGACAGCCCCTTCCGAATATTAACGAAACGTTGAGCGTAATGAGTAGTGGAAGGGTATTTAGTGTATTAGACATGTCAGCTGCATATCACCAGGTCAACTTACATCCAGAATCTAGACCTCTGACTTCTTTTGTAACCCCTCTTGGAGCATATAGGTATTGTAGGATGCCTTTCGGTTTGGCATCAGCTTCTGCTGTCTTCCAACGAATAATGCAGAATATTTTTAAAAACCTCGATAATGTCTTATGTTTTCAAGATGATGTAATTGTGATAGGAAGGTCACTGGAGCATCATGATGAGTTACTATTGGTAGTTTTGAAGAGAATTGAAGATTATGGTTTGACGGTAAAAAAGGAGAAATGCCAACTAAGGAAAAGTAGTGTGAATTACTTGGGACATGAGATTCCAGCTGATGGCATTAAACCAAAGAAAAGCATAGTGGAGGCAATCAAAAATGCCCCATGTCCTACCAGTAAAGACCAGCTGAAGTCATTTTTAGGGCTAGCAGAATATTGCTCAAAATTTGTAAACAATTTTGCGGAATGTGTAGAACCCATGAGGATCTTACTGAAAAAAGGAGCAGTGTTTGAGTGGAATGAAGATTGTGCAAAGGCATTTGAACAGATTAAGGTGTCCATCGCAGGATCTCCAACTTTAGGTCATTTTAATGTTATGAGGAAGACAGTTATATTTACCGATGCCAGTAATGTGGGATTGGGGGCAGTTTTAAAAACAGATTGAAGATAATGATGAAAAAATCATTGGCTTCGGCTCACGGATATTGCAAGGGGCAGAACGGACGTATTCTGCCATAGAAAAAGAAACTTTGGCTTGTTGTTGGGGAATTAACCATTTTAAGTATTATTTATGGGGGCTACCTTTCACTTTAAGAACTGATCACAAACCCTTATTGCTAATTTTCAAGTGTGGGCGAGGATTAGAAGGTAGTTTAACTCCAAGGATTTCTAGATGGTTATTGTCTGTTATGGAGTTCAATTTTAAGGTAGAATATGTAAAGGGAAAGAAGAATGTGGTTGCAGATTGCCTGTCTAGACTACCTATTGAGGGGTGTGGAAATGGCAATGATGAAATGTGCAGTGTGCAATTGGAGGCCTTCTTGATTGATGGAGAATTGGCTTTAAGTAAGGAGGAATGGTATGAAGCTGTGAAAGACGACCCAGAATATAATAAGTTAAAAGAGCTTGTGATGGATCAAAACTTTCGGGTGGAGGAAGATTTGAAGAATTTTTTTGCGGTAAAGGATGAATTAAGTCTACAAGGAGAAAAGATTTTGAGAAGGAATAGGATAGTACCACCGTTGAAATTGAGGAAGAGATTGGTAACAATTGTGCATGAGGGACATTTGGGTAAGAGTGCAACAAAAAGAAGGTTGCGGCAATTCTACTGGTGGCCTGGGATGGACAGGGATGTTGAGAAGGTGGTTGAAGAGTGCCAGGCATGTAGGAATAGTGAAAAGTCAAAGATTGTGAGGGAACCTCCTTTAGGTGAATTGCAATTTCCCAAGGCGCCATGGGAGAAGCTAGCTTTGGATTTAGTGGGGCCAATTGAAAAATTATGAAAAAATAATTGCTTCCTCATGGTCCTTGTGGATTACTACAGTAAATGGTTCTGTATTAAGTGCACTGAGCAGATTACTACAGATAAAGTAATTGAATTTCTTAGAGATTCATTTTTAGAGGAAGGGGTTCCAAAAATTTTGGTAACAGACAACGTGTACAATTGGTTTCTGTTGCCATGACCACGTTTCTGGATGGGTTGAGAATTAAACATGAGAAAGTTGCGCTGGGTCGGCCCCAGGCTAATGGTCTTGTAGAAAGGGTGAACAGAATCATAATGGGGAATATTCAATTGTCCTTAGCTAATGGATTGAATTGGAGACATGAGCTGAAAAAAGTGTTATGGGCGCACAGGATTACACCTCATTCTGTGACAGGTGTGTCACCTTTCATTGCTCTTAAAGGGAGAGAGCCGGGTACTAAGGAATCTCCTTGGTGGATCAGTGAGAAACAGCAAGTGTGTGTTGATCAGGAGAAATTGCAGACAAGAGTTATGTATTCTCAGAAAAGGAATAAAATGAGTTACGACAGAAGAAAATGTGTTAAATTTACTGAAGTGAAGTGTGGGGATCTCGTAGCAGTTAAGAAGGTAGGAATGGTAAGAAAGGGTGACTGCAAATTTCACATGCCACAGAAAATAATTTCTGTAAAGAATTCTGTAGTCAAGTTTGAAGATGATAGAGAATGGAGTATGGGGAATCTGTGCATAGTCAAACAGAAGTAATGGTTATTTGCTCTATTCCATCCCATTTGCACTGACTATAAATATGTCATCTTACGATGTGCCAGTAGTGGGAATTATATGTACTGGAAATTATACACTGTTGCATGTTTAAAAAAAATAAAAAAGTATTACTTAGGAGTATACTATGGGGGTTATTCTAACTTTGGAGGAGTGTTAATCCGTCCCAAAAGTGACGGTAAAGTGACGGATATACCACCAGCCTTATTACGAGTTCCATAGGATATAATGGACTCGTAATACGGCTGGTGGTAAATCCGTCACTTTTCCGTCACTTTTGGGACGGATTAACACCTCCTCCAAAGTTAGAATAACCCCCTATATGTTTATTCTTGTCTGTATTTCTTTCCATTCTAATTTATTATTTTTTTCCTTCTTTCCTTTTCTAATTATTGTAATATTTATTGTGGTTATAATTGTTGTAATTCATAAGGGGGAAAATGTGTAGGATCGTGCCTCATAGTGAGGGAATGTTGAGAAGGTGGAATCTTAGGATCTTGGGATTCCAGAAGTGGTGAGTGGGAGAAGGAGTAAGGTGCTGAGCAGAGATGGAGGCTTGATACGTTGCTGGGGGTTATGTATGCTGTTGTACCATCAACATCGAAATAAAGACGAAGAAAACAAACTTGGATTACCGCGTGATTCCTACAACGTCAATTATGAAGACCAATCAAAGTGTTATAAATTATCGTGGGGTGGCAATTGGGATTACCTAATGTATAATTTGATAGGTTAAAGATAGTGGGGTATAGTGAATGTCCAATAGAATTTTGGGGGAAGGTATTACGAAAAAGGGATAAAAACTCATGTCACAGAAAGGATGTTAGAACTAGATAGGGAATGCTATTGATTTCATCTAGAAACTCTGTCACTCTGTTTGGTGATTTGAGACTTAATAAACTATCCTCTCCCATAGACTGCCCCTTACATTTCTCCTCCTTATGAGGGAAGTGTCCCCCGTTCTTTAGACGAAGCTAGACTGATGGTGATTCGACTGATGTCCTGAAGAGGAAGACTGATCCTGTGTGCTGAGCTATTCCTGGAGGGTAATTATGACGATGTGATTTGTAATTGTCTGTTTGCTTTTCCTTTCTAGGTACCAACTGCTTATTTTTATAGAGGCCATAGCTAGATATTTTTCTAAATTGATGTTCAAAATTATTTTGCATGAAGTCCAACATGCTGATGCTAATTGGTGGTTAGGATAGGTAATCTCTCTGACTGACGCAAATAGACAAAGACCGACGTTGCGCTATGCTGAACTGAGACTTATGTGATATTATTTGTATTCTGATCTATGATCACGCCGTGCTATGTTCTTATGTTTGTGATTCTTGCATTAATGAAATCTTATCACAGTTGCCATATTGTGACTATGCTTTTATGCTTCTTGGTCTTGAGATTGACACTTTTGCTAGTAGATTGTAATCAATAGGGAATAAATTTCATAAAATTCTTTCAAAAGGTGTGGGTATTCATGGCTGAAAGGTCATGGTTGCGTCAACAATTTGATGAATGTCTTTAACCAAAATAAAGTGCATTGTTGTGGTAAATATTGACGACATTATTGATATATTGCTTGATATATTAATCAGTTATCTCGTCCTACGGTGTCTCACCACTGGGTCACAAGATTCATTGGGCTAAAACGAGTCCTAATGTGTATAAAATTGATATAAAAGGACGCGTTAACACACTTTTTAACTTGAAGCATTAAGTGTGTTTCAAATGGTGTTTACTAAAAATAATGTCATCACAAAACATAGGAATGTCGGGGATGAAAAGAACACCGATTCTATTTCATAGTGGTATCTATCTATCTATCTATCTATCTATCTATCTATCTATCTATCTATCTATCTATCTATCTTCACAAAACCTTAAAAAAAGTGCATCCACCTCAACTCCTTTATGGAAAGGTTCATGCCCATCCGGAAAGTAGGGTGCTAAGAAAAACGGAGGCCCATATTTATACTTTTTGACGCAAAACTGCGCCGGCGCAGTTTTGCGTCAAAAATATTACTGCCGGCTAACACCATTTTGGTGTGCCGTGCGGGAGTCAAATTAACACTTTGACGCCCGGCGGCTCAAACCACAGGTGTAAGTCGGTTTTTTTTATGCACACCGCAGCGTCAAGTCGTAAAGCAAAACGATGTTAACGCGGCGGAAATGACTGTGGGTTGATTTACGACACTGCACACCGGATATGCGGCGTTTTTTGACGCAATAGCGTCAAAATTCCCCACGAACACAGCCATTTCAGCAGAGGAGAGACAAAATGGATCCCAGATGCCTATACAGACCCGAGGAAGATGACAACAGACCAGGAACCAGCCAGGAGGACCCACACAAGAACCAGGACACTTTTAAGAAGAAAAGAAAGTGTCGCTTCAGTGCAGAGGAACAGGAAATTCTGGTTAAAGAGGTGACGGAACACCAGCACCAACTATTTGTCACCTCAAAGTTGCCAATCAGTAGGAGAGAGGCAATATGGCAACAAACTGTTGACAAGATCAACAGTGTGGCAGATATACGCAGAACGGTCATCGAGTGCAAGAACGCTGGCATGACTGCAAGCGCAGGACCAAGGAAAAGATAGCCAGGAACAGGAAGGCAGCACTGCAGACTGGAGGTGGGAGTCCAGCACACCTGGAGGCCCTGGAGCACATGGAGGAGATGGTTGCAGCCGTCATCCCTGAGGAGATCATCACAGGGATTCAAGGACAGTACAGCGCAGACTACCAGGAAACAACACACATGCAGGGTAAGTCACATGGGGTATTATAATGCACTAATGTCAACTGTAAGCGGGGGGATACGGAAAACAAAATACATGGAAGTCATCATATACATGGAGTGGCATGGGTCAAGAGGTATGGCATGGGGGCATGGCCTGCACAGAGAGAAGCTGGGACACACCATAACACTACACCAACAATAGTCTCATGGGAGCATAATGCCATGCCAACGATGGAGCAAAGGTAAAACCACGCCTGGAGGGAAGGGCACGACGTCAAACTGACATCCTGGCACACGTCATCCACTATACCCCCTACATTAACTAGGGCCCATTTAACAACCTCTAGTCATACCGACAACTGGAATGTAACAGTGACACCAGATGCCACTACCACCTCCACTCTGTGTGCAGCTCAAGTAGCCAATGGCAGTAACTTCCCCATGGATCATACACACCTAAATTAGAGGGTTGAGGATGACAACTTCAATTATCCCCTGAAACAAGACAAAGGCTCCAGTCCTGTCAAATGTCATTGCCCATAGCTGTCGCAAACATCAGCCAATCTCATCAACATTAGGAGCTACACAGCACTAAGGTCACACCCATGCTGCATATGTCAGGGTCCATACTGTGCCTGGGTCACAATGGCATACTGCTCAGACAACAGCATTGAGGGGAAGGGCACATGTAACTGGTCACTGACATACACCTGCACAGTCAGAGGAGGAAATAGGACACTGCTACGACTATCAGGGCAATCCAATGTGCCACACATTCCCTAACATCAGCTGTACACATTACCAATGCCAACAGCCATATCGTGCCATAACAATGCTATGCATAGGATACGCTACATGTCAACAATATATAAGTGGATGTGAAAGATCAGAGACTGGGGCAGGTCCAGATTGTTAAGTGTGCTGCTAGTGCCATCAGAGCACCCACAGCCAGTGAAAGGTCTCACCATGAGAATGGATGTAGACAGAGGCTTGAGTAGGACAAGAAGGTGGCAATTCATTATTTGGCTTTAACCAACACCTAGAGGAGATGATGCCAACAAGTCTAATAACTTACCACAATACATGTGACATGCAGGTGGGGCATAGGCCTGGGAGAATGCCCATCTGAAAGACTGGAGCAACGAACATGAAACAAGATCACAATGTGAAATCATCACAAGGCAGGCATGTCACATCACAAATGCCACAACACACACACACACTAATTGTACCCCATTTCATTGCAGAGAATGATGGATCTCCTGCGGATATGCCTGTCCCCGAATACCCTGATGACATGGAAGACGAGCTGACAAACATTCCCCAGCAGACCATCCAAGATGTCCTTGGAACCCTCCAGACCCCACCTTCAATCACAAGGAGGAGCACAGAACAAGCAGCCATCGCAGAGGATCCACCCACCACCCCAATTGTAAGACCTGTCAGCTCCAATACAGCTGAGGACTCAGACAACACAGGCACCAGCTTTGAGAGAACTGTAGTTGGGGTACAGCGGGAGCTGGCCAATGAGGTACGGGTGGGGATGCAAACTATGGCAGACAGCCTAGAGGGGGTGCGTTCGTGCATGATGTCATCTGCAGATCAGGCAGCAGCTATGCAAGCCCTAACATCCATCCTGCAAGGACTATAAGAAACTGTCAAGGAATTCACCACTGCAGTAAGGGAGTTGCCACAACACCTCGCACCCCAAACCTTCCACTGCATGCACGAATGCAATCATGACCCCCTGAGGGACGACCTGGCAGTCTACCATCATGATGTGGCTGCTATTCTTAAGAATCAGCAGATCCTCCTTGCTGCAGTACTGCCCTTAAGACCGTCACAGGTAGCAGTGACCGGGGTGTCTGAATCCACGTCTTCTAACACTGAGGTGTGTGTTGCCAATTCACAACCACCACCACCAAGGACAGAGGAGGCAGCACACACATCAGAAGAAGAAGACATGGAACAGATCACATTCACATGGAAAAGTACCCGGAAGCACTAGTCCCTGCCACATGGCCAACTATTACCAAGGTCCAGCGTTTTGTAACATGCCAGTCTTAGAACAACTGTACTCAATGACTGTTCTGCAAACCACTGTATATCTTGTCAGCCTGCCCAGTGATTGTCTCTCTCTTACTCATTGGCAAATCCTGTCCCTCTGCACTGTCTGACACATCACCCCAGCATGTCAA
Organism: Pleurodeles waltl; assembly: GCF_031143425.1. Lineage (NCBI taxonomy): Eukaryota > Metazoa > Chordata > Amphibia > Caudata > Salamandridae > Pleurodeles > Pleurodeles waltl. Next base: position 115,373,247 of record NC_090450.1, read on the forward strand.
AAGCATTTTCCTTTACCTCTTGTGTAGGATCACAATGGAAGATGTCACTATAATGGACTCACAATCATGGACAATGTACATATACCACTACAGCACTTTTCAATAAATAGCACTTAAACAACAAATTTGTCTCTGCACATCAACTGTGCAGTAGATAACTGAAATGTGCCTCCTGTCAAATAACGTAGCTTGTCAATACAACTGTCCTGAAATTATGTAGTCAGATAAATTGGCACAGTGGCCATGATTGCATCATACTCTGCCCTTCCTGAGGGTAATATCTGATGAAGTGAGAAAACAAACACCATCATGCTGTGTTGGGAAGAACAATGCTTCCTCTAGGGATATCTAACTCATAAAATAGTGGCAGCAAAATGTTGTCACCATGTAATACTAACACATATAACAGTGCACACAAATCTAAGCAAACACTCCAAAAACTGCATGAATGAAGGTGTGTGAGTTTACATCCAAATAGGTAATCATGCTGAACAGTGTCACAAATGATCTATGTGAGTCATGAAGACAATAAGGTAGCTCTGGGGTAGCCGCCAATCTTACAGCTCAGTTGGGATTTGTTCGTAGCATAGGACACAAATGTAATAGTACAAAATTCATGTACACTAATGCCAAGGCCATGATAACCAAGCATTTAATACATATTGTAAAGGGTTCACTATATATTTACTAAATGGTAATCACAGAAGAGGAAACTGAGGGAAAAGTCTTACCTACCCTAATCTACCCTGACTACTCATTACCCACAACGGTCCCTAACTAACCTAACCTAAACTTACTCATCACATGTAATTAAACGTTCTAAACATCAACCCCCACCCCCCTTATGAGATGGGACACATGGAGGACAACAGATACTAACCTAAACACATACTATACTATCCTAAACAAATAAATATTTTTTTGTATTTTTTGATATTTTTGATTTTTTTTAAACACACAAGAACCCCAACATAGCCCCCCACCCACACACTTGATAAGTGAAAATAGAAAGAATCAGGACCCCCCCCACCCACTAACACTAACTAAACTAACAGCCTATACTAACCTTACACTAAGCCCCCAAAGCACACTAAGTATGAGAACAAGGAAAGAGGAGGGAGGGGAGGGAATCATGTCCATATACCAAAGTCTAGAGGTTGGCCCTCCGGAGGGCCCGCTTTATGGACCGCACACACCTGTTCATATGGCGAACATCCTGGCTCAGATTACTCATTTTCCTTCGCATACGGCCCATCTTACGTTCCATTGCCTGGAAAGCTGCAGGGTCAACTGTAGCAGCTGGGGCAGTCTGGGTACCGGCCGAGGAGGTTTGTGGGCGTGTAGAGCCAATGCCTGTGGGCTGCCCTGAAGGTGTTGCACTGCTGGGGCCTGGAACAACTGGAGACGTTGGGAGAACAGTCCCAGCTGTGGCTGGTGCCACCTGGGTGGAACTGGTGGTTGTGCTGGTGGTGGCTGTGGTGGGCAAAGTAGGGCCACCCTGTTGGAAAGCCCTCCATGCTCCGGAGGCCCGTTCATTCCAGTATCTATGGGCCATCCTCCTGAACCCCGACTCTGCCAGCAGGATATGTTGGTATCTCATGGCCCGCCTCTGGAACTCACGGACCTGGATGGGTGTCATGTTTGCAGCTGTGAAGACAAAGGCAAACAATTTCCATTAGGAACTGCATTGTCTGAAATGGCACAAGAAGTAAATCAGACAATACATCTAATGTACTTGTAAGAGCTCATATCACCATACAGATCATTGAATGTCCCTGAGGAAGTACATGGCAGGCCAGCCTACAAAGGTCATATCCCACATAGCACATCCAAAACCTACAAGATGGGTAACAACTGGCATTAACTTGCCATCTGAGTTCTGCCAGTTGTCAGCTAACAATCATGCTGCACATCCAATGCCTGGGCTACAGATGTCAGTGTACAGAATGAAAAACTAAAGCCACATGGTCTGCAAGTTGTAATTGGACTTGCTAGTATAGTACTCATGTGCCATACCTGAGTGTGTATACTAGGTTCCGATCAAACATTCACTTATTCACATGTATGTGTAACATACTGGTAGCATCAGTCCTAGGTACCCTATTCACAAACCCATGCCTGTGTTTGAGGGGGGAGTGGAGAAACAACGAACAATTCCAAACAACATGGACACCCAGGAGTGTATAGAAAGCTCAACACGTGTTTGACTCTACACACACACCACAGGTAAGGTCTATCAACAATTAGGAGTCTGCAAACCCTTGACCAATCATATCGCCACACATGTCAGGAAATGCAGACCTTGGTCCAAATCATATACTTCTAGTAAGGCATGACTTACAACAGACACAGAGTTGCAAGAACACCCATGATCATGATTAGCATGCACACCTAGGCCATTGCACTCAAGTTCCACATACTTGTAGCACTACATGTGGAAGTACATGCTGCTAGGAAGTTCTACCTACAGTTTAATAAGTACTTTGGTGAATAGGGAAGCAGAACTCTGTTGGAAAGCGATTTGCAGTACCAATCTGGGAGAATGTCTGTCTGACAGGCTGACTAAATCTGAGATGAGTTCCAGTGCGACTCTTGATGATACAAGTGTTATCCACATGACTCACCTCAGTTCTCATTGCTGGGCCTACAGGAATAACCTACAATCCCTTGATAATACAATAGGATAAGCATTGGCCAACTCAAAAATTTTGAAAAGTGAAATCCCACTCATGGAACAAGACAAATGATTGGCCAGCGCATCACACCTTACTATGTGTTAAACACACAGGAGTCCATCACACATCACCAGCAAACACAACACATAACAGACATATCAACACTTACTGGAATGGTCGGGGTCCTCAAATGTAGCCACCTCTCCCAGAGTGTAGGGTGCTGGTCCACCTGTAAGGCATGTAAGGAACTGACCAACAATTTCAAAGACAAAAACAATGTGTAAGCTGACATAAATAATGAAAGCCATTCAGACATGATGATACTGCATCTGATATATCACGGCCAACATGTAAATAGCATCGGTCTCCTGTGACAGTTACACTCATATCTATACACATGCAGTGGCCCTAACTATCATGTGGTGGCAAACATGCTCCTTCATTAGTGAGCAGAAATAATAATGGTGTGTAATCGTCTCATCATGTGCATCCAAGAGAACCATCCAAAGCCTGGTTACTTGAGGACTGCATTACCAATCAAACAGCCTATGTGGCCATGACACATTTATTACACATAGGTACAATGTACAGAGGGACAGGGACTTTTGTAAGCCCTCATGTTGTTGCAGTTTCTTCATTTGATGTGGCCCAGCAATGGTGATTAGCACCAAACATAGAGATATGAACCCATGTGCATACCTTTGGACTGCCATCCCTAAGTGGAATGTGGCACAACAAACTCCAAATACCAGTCTCAGATGTTAGCTGAGGGCACCTTACACCTTTTCCCTATGTTTTCAAATCCAGATCTGACATGTATCCAAAAAGATGAAGGACCAGAATAATCCCTAACATTCATAGAACTTCCGTGAACGCTTTGCTTACACACTCACCAGACTCACATGAAACATATGTCTGGGCCACATTGCTATCATCAATTGACGTGAAGCCAGCACTCATTTTCTGCATCATGTAGTGTTTCTAAAGTTAGTCTAGCTATTGCGTCAACAAAGTTTGGCAATATTTTAGTACATCTATACTTCACTGGCAAATGTGACCTATATAGACATGATTGGCTCCTATTTTGTTTTGTTGTCTGACACAAAGGCGGCACCAAATTACATTAAGCAAAAGTATCCTGTAAGTTTGCAGAGCACGTGCTTCCTGACAGCTAGCAATTGTGATCCTTCACATAGTGCATCAATTACCCTGTATGTTTCCGTAGCATTACACACAGTCGGCAACTTAGCTGGTAGATATTGTACAAATCATCTGATGTCACTACAGAGCATTTAATCCTGCACATTTACATGATTAGTACTCACCAACAGGGCCACTAATCACTATTCCCAGGTGGTCCAGCAGATCTTGCTCCCTGGTGATGAGGTCAGCCCAGCGGTGCTTCAGCTGGTGGTCATTCCTCTGGCACCCATACACGCGCTGCAAGTGATGCAGCACCTTTCCCCACCGGATTCTTCGCCCCTCAGTGTGATACCCCTGTATCACCCTGCCTCGATCATGAGTGGGAGGAAATGGCACACCAGTCATATAAACCCTCCAAACTCCTCCTCACCCATCCTGCCAAGATGTGGCCTACCCAACATCTCGGCACTGAAAAGGGGAATGGGGAGAAAGAAGAAGGGGGAAAGTAGGAGTACGAAAAAAAAAAAAGTAAACTTAACAACTAAAAGAGCCCAACTATCCCCAAACTAGCACTACCCACAACAGACTCCCACAAACAACAAATACACTACAATACTGGACAATTGTAAACAAAACACACTCAGACAGTATACAAAAACAATATTTATTTCACAAAGTAACAAGTAAGATAGCACACAGGACACCAAAGCACAAAATCACTGGACAACACTCTGAACACAGCCACATAGTCTAGATGATTCACAGACTGCAAAGTGAAAGTGAAAGTACACCCACTGTACATAATCTGTAAACAGGATATCCTATTACATCACATCCTGCATAAAATGGCCGTTATGCGTCATATTTTTTCACGCATACAGAATGTGCGTCATATTTTTCAACGCACAGGAGTGAAAATTAGGCCGCATCCAAATAATGGTAAATATTCTTTACAATTATTTGGATGCAGCCTAATTTTCACTCCTGTGCGTCGAAAAATATGACGCATATTCTGTTTTGGGGATTTAAAAAATGGTTATGTTATGTTACATTTGGGACACAACTGAGATAGGCTGATTGCACCCACTTTCGTGTTGATGGTGTATGTTCATATGTGAGACATCATACTGCAGCGGACCATGACCCGCTACTTCCTTAACAGGATTTTGACAGTTGGCTGATGCACTAGATGGCCATATGTGTGGCCTACATATATGTATTGCACAATTTGGGCATGTTTGGCATCAGGAGAGGATAGCAAGGGGATGTACATAAGTACAATACCTCAATGCCTATGGCTCAATGTGTGTGCAGCGGCAACTAATGTAGTTGTTGACCCAGTGTGTGTGCATCACAAGATGCATTATTGAAATTATGCTTGTATGAATGTGAAGTCAATGTGTCCATACCTTAGATGCAAGTCATTGTGGAAATGAGAGAGGACATGTGTTAGTCATACATGTAGCAACATCCGTTGTGTGCACTTCCAAGATTTTGGGTAACATAGACACCACAAATGACAAAGCATGCACCAGATAGATTGCAGACGCTTGTTCACATCAATGGTCCACAATTTCACCAGCCTATGTCCTAGATTTTTGGTAACTGCTTCCTAGGCACTTGTTGGTGAATCCCACAGTGAGTCAGGCACATGCATTGACGAAGTGGGTACCATGTAATTGGCCCAGACAGCCAAAGGTGAACCACAAATGTATTATGACGCCACAGTTGAGGTCATATAACTGAGCCACAACTCTCCAGTGGCTGTGGTGGACCAGCATATGAGGCAGCACTTGTCCACATATTTCCAGTGATCAATTGCACAGAGGTGTCTTGTTCATGTGTGTGGTCCAATGTTGATCCTGTATATTTGTAGGGGTATATGTTGTCACAATTACGTCCAGGTCTCATCATGAGTCAGTGGCAGCTATTCCTGTATCTACTGAGTATCCTTCGGAGATCAATGTGCGTAAAGTCAATGAGGACATGAGAACCTACATGTGGATGGTTCCATCCTGTCACTGAGGACGTGTAATGAGACTGTCAACAGGGCAACCTTGGCGTGCTGAGTGAGATCATGTCTCAGGTGTCATGTTCCGGCAGGTGTCATTACAACATTTGTACACAGGTTGGCCTCTGAAATTCCCACTGCATCTGGGAACATCATAGCCTCTGTGCTGATTATGTTCGCAGCTATTCACCACACACGGCCCATCAATATGTTGTGAGCAATGTAATTCAGCGTGTGAACTGTCAGGGTCCTAACATCTGTGGGCTTTTCATGGACATTATCAGAGGTTGCTTGTTCTGCTGGAGGCCCCGTACCCAATCCCTGCATATGGCCCTGGAACACTGTCACACTTTGTTGTTCATGCATAAATGAGACCCAGACAAGGGATGGGCCATGATTTTGGTATTCAAAGACAATTTAACAAATATGGTACAATTAAAAGGCAGATGATGCTATACAATGTATTTGGGTATGCATTGATGAAGCACATGACAAAATACCCTCTGAGGAATGAGAGGTTTGGTAAAGCATGTGTGGTACATATGTAGCCACAGGGAATCTTTAGGGTGACGCACAGACAGATGCCAATCAGGCTGACAGGATGCAGGGTCAATCAGGATCCAGCAATTTCACAAGTTACAGAACCAGTGGTCTGACTAAGACTGTTTGGAGGAAGAACTAGACAGTTGACATGTAAAACTGTTTTTGAAGGTGACACATGAACCCAAGGGCTGTGTTACACAGCTTCATTAATAGCAATGCTTAACGGTTTATTTGACAAAATGGCAACTTCTATGGTGTTCCAGGCATCAGCAGGGGCAGTGCATGTTGAAATGGGTGCTGTGCATGGAGGTGATCACAGGTGTGGGTGCATCAGTTTCTCACAAGTCCTGTAGGTGAGATTTGCATTCAAATGGCCAACAGTACCTTTCACACGGGAAGCAATCTACAGGTGCTAACAGGGCTTAGAAACTACAAGCCAGTGTATTAATTGACCTGACGTCCATGCAGTCAGATGTACTATGACAATGGTATACCATAGGAAAGGGTGTAGCACACTGGATTACTATTGTTAGTCTGTGTGTGTAGAGGAGGGAATATCGGGGTACACATATTACTATTCCAGGGACCTCTTCAGACAGGTAGGTTGTGACCACGTGCATGGGTGTGTCAGGAGTTAGGAAATGGGCTGACATGTACATGGAATGTCATGTGCGCAATGCTTGTCATATGTGTGGCACTTGTGCTGTCTATGTTCTGCTTATATGGAACTCTAGTCACAGATAGTCCTTGCAAAGATTGGATGCAGTTGGACTTACTGCTGTCATGGGTCTGGTCATACATTCCTGTTACTGATGCAAAAGTACATCAACTGCCTCATGTATGAGGCTTGTTTTCCCCTTATTGAGTGATGGTGTCTTAGGTGTGTGCCATATGCTGCGATGAACCGTGTTTCCAACATGTATGTGTGAAATAGGTGTGGTCCTCTGCTATTGCCCTTCAAAGGTGAAATGTACAGGATATATGTCATTTACAGTGTGTGTGTATGTGACCGTTGTATGACATGCATCACAATTGCTCTGGGATTTTCTGTGTCCTGATCGGTATATCAGCAACGCTCCACGAGGCAACACTCTTATTCTGATAGTTAGAGATAAAGGTGAGCAAAAATGATTAGCCAGACCATGATATGGTGATTATTATCGGTGTTTATTTACATTAGTTCATAAAGTGGTGATGGTGATTATATTTAAAAGAAATTGTTCATGATATGTTGGCGCCTAAGCAATCCAGCGGCGTGTTTTGTTGTTCCCCCTCATGTTGCAGGCCAGCATCCTCCTCTTCCTCCTCTTCAGGCATGTGTGGCTCTGGTTCCAGGAGAGGAATGTTCCTTCTTATGCAAATGTTGTGCAGGATGGCACATGTTAGAATGATCTTACAGACCATTTCAGGGGAATATAGGAGGCTACCACCAGTGATGTTTAGGCACCTGAATCTCGACATGAGGATGCCGAAGGTCCTCTCGACTATGGTGCGTGTCCTCTTATGTGCATCATTGTAGGCACGCTCTGCTGCAGTACTTGGGTTGCCAATAGGTGTCATAATCCATGGCTGGATCCCATACCCCTGATCAGATGAAAGAGAAAATGAATGGGATCCTGTTGATGTAGCTTGCCCCTTTTATATCAGCTTGCATGACAGTAGTTGTCTTCTGTTGTCTGTGACTCATTTGTGTTATTGTGTTGCTTCCTAGGCTTCTAGGATGTACCATCTGCATTGTGTTGTTTCCTTGGCTGAACGAGTGTTTGGCTGGTGACCCGTTGTCAGCAGTATGTTTTGGGATTTGCGGTACAGTGTGCCCTCCCTAGCATTGTGAATTGTGATACAGGTGTCCCTGTGTCTTCACTGGGGGTGAGATGATAGTTCCATACACAGGTTAAAATTGACAGTGTTGTTAACACATTAATATCAATGTACCCTGGACATCACATACCTTTATGCTTATGCAATGGATTAATGTAAACATAATTGAGACGCTTACAATTTGCAAGGTGACATTTAGGCAACACACTTCAAACTTTGTGATCATTGACGTCTTAACATTGGGCTGTACAGTAATTTCAGATGTGTGACAGGTTCAATGGTGACCTCTGAAACATGGCTAGCGATGTCACGACCTCAGTGTGTTCCTGTCGACATGTTGCTATTGTGGTGTATGTGTTGTGTGTCCTAGAGTGTTGCTGTGCAGTGTGTATATAAGTAGGTTTTTGTACTTACCAACAAGTAGTTCATTGCCATACCGTCCATCCTGGAAGTGCTGATTGATGGTGCTGTGACGGAAGATGAATGAGTCATGTACACTCCCAGGATATTTTGCCACGATGTTGGTGATCAATCCTTGGTGATCGACAATGGCCTGCACATTGATGGAATGTGTGTGCTTCCTGTTGCGGTAGAGGTGTTCAGTTGCAGCAGGTGGCACAAGGCATACATGTGTGCGAAGTCGATTGCACCAAGGATGTGTGGGAAGCCACTGATGAGGTAGAACCCCTGTTTTGTTTCCTGCTGCTTCTGCAGTGTGTTAGGGAAGCAGATGTGGCGGGGTGTGAGTCCAATGATGGCATCCAGTACTTTGAGCAAAAAGGCAGAGAATGATGGCTGTGATATTCCGGCAACCAGGGCACCAGTTGTTTGAAAAGAGCCACTTGCCAGCATGTGAAGTACGACAGGCAGCTTGGTTTCTGTTGGGATGGTGTGGGGTGTCAGCAACGTGGGTGCCAACTGTGGCTCTATGTTGCGCAGCAGCTGCTAAATGGCCTGCCAGTTAAACCTGTACACAAATCGGGCTGTGCGTAATTTTTTCGGCTCCGCCTCCTGGCCATGCGTCATTTGTGCCTGAAAGCATAAATACGACGCACGGCCGTTTAAGTCATTTTTGGGACGGGAACGCCTACCTTGCATATGATTAACGCAAGGTGGGTTGCCGCATCAAAAAAATTACGCACACGGTGGAATTTTGACATCTGTGGGCTCGGGCGTCAAAGTTTAAATATGGGGCAAGGTTTGCTCTTAATGTGCATCAAAAGTTTTGCCGCACATTCTCCGCAGACGGAGTATAAATATGTCCCGGAGTCTCTATATATTGTTTTACCATGTTAATTAAATTCCCAGAGGAAAACTTGCTCTCCAGTACAGACTAAAACAGAGGAGTGGAAGTACGCCAAATTAGTCAAAAGGTTTGGGGCATATTTATACTTTTTGGTGCAAAACTGCACTAATGCAGATTTTTGCATCAAAAAGTTTTGTACCGGCTTGCACCATTTTTGAGTGCCAGCTTTGACCATATCTATGGAATGGTGTAAGCTGGCACAAAGGGTAGGCTAGCATAAAAAAATGACATTAGCCGGGTGGGGGTGACGGTATAGGAGAAGGGGGTTTTGCACCAAAAAAATGATGTTAGGCAGGTTAGAGTAAAAAGGAATAGCTCTAACCAGCCTAGCGTCATTTTCTGATGCAAAACCATCTACACACCATGACTCCTGTCTTAGAATGACTGGAGTCAGTCCCACCCGCCCCAATGGCCAGCACTGGGGACCAGGGTTCCCTGGGTATGGCCATTGCACCCAGTGCCATGTAGGGGGCCCATTTCAGGGCCCCCAATGGCACTTAAAAAAAAAATACCTGTACTTACCTATACTTAGCTGGGATGGGGACCCCCATCCTCCGCTGTCCCTCAGGTTTGGGTGAGGGTGTCCCTGGGCCTCAGGAGGGCTCCTGTGGGCTTATTCCATGGTGTTCCACCATTGAATTAGGCCCACAGGACCCCTAATGCCTGCCCTGACCCAGGCGTTAAATAACGGTGCAAAGCAAGCTTTGCACCATTATTTGACCCCTCCTCCCCGTGCATGATTTTAGCACAGTGGGATAAAATATGGCACTAAGGCCATAGAGTTATTTGTTGCACGGGAACGCCTACCTTGCAACTCATTGACGCAAGGTAGGTTTCCGTGTCCAAAAAATTACTTTAACTTCATAACTTTGGCGCTAGACAGCTCTAGCGCCAAAGTATAAATATGGACTTAGTTTTGCACCGAATTTGCATAAAACAAATTCGGCGCAAAACAAGTATAAATATGCCCCTTAGAACTTTACTCATTTAACAAGCCTTTTGTGATTTAGCAAAAATCCATTCAGCTATTTTCCTGAAATATGAAGGCACTGGGTGGTTTTGAAGGAGTTATTCTGTTTTTCCCAGACAGCTTTTTTGCCCTTGAGCCATTTCTGTACCATAGCACCAGTACTGGTGCCTTATTGCTAAGTAGTGTGATTGGCTGGCCGCAGCTGGAAATAAAAAGTAGCATCCACCATTGCAGAATTCAGAAAATCAGTTCCCCAGTCCTGAAAAAAAACTAGATAGTGATATCAAAAAATGACTGAATGGATTACACCAAATTTGGTAGAAAACTAGCAAATTAGATCATGGTCCAGAAAGTGTGCTTTTTGTAATTTGGCATAAATTAATTAAGCAGGTTTTGAGATATTAAGGTTAATAATGTACATTGATATAGTGAGCCATATTTCCTCAGAGCTCCACCCAGATCAGCAAGGCCAAAATAGGCAATCACATTGCCTGGCTTCAACCAGAGGAAAATGTTGCAGCCCCATCTTGGGACTCAGGTACTGGGTCCCCATGTCTTAGAAGTAATTAAAAAACAACACATTAGGAAAATACCCTGACCCCAGCCATGTGGGGGCAATGGGCTAACATTTAAAAATATAAATTGTTTATGTATTTCGATGAATCACAAACCCTACACTGCCCTCAGCTCGGCCCCCTATGTGGATCTGCAGGGGATCGATGGATCACAGGCAACACAAAAAGAATTAAAGGATGTTCGCTTCCCATGGGAAGTTATGTAGCAAAGAGCTCATATTGCTTGTGGGGGGATAATTGGGTGCTAGCATGGTGTTATGCACCCATCCCCACACTGTATGTGGCCGAAGGCTGTGTGCAGCAGGGGATTTGTGGAATAGGGAAATGGGCCTAACCACAGGCCAGGTCCTGCACCCAAATCATCAGGGGTACCCAACCCCCACATCAAGCAGCATGAGGTTGGCATAATAAGATATTGTGCAAAATAGTACTTTATGTGGAAATACTCTACATTCATTGAAAAAGCAAAGGTTAAAGCGATGTGATATTTAGGTATGGTATTAATATTTTACATTATGTTAAAAAGAAAATTAGAAATTCCCTGAAAAAAACATTAAAGCTAAAATGGCATGTTGTGCACTGCATATACCCTCATGTTTTACATCACTCATGATATATTCAGTGACTGCATTAGTAACATCCCTAACAACATCTTAAATGATATCAGTTATGACAACAATGTGCATGGCAAAGGCAGAACATAGTAAATTACCACAAATACCACAAAATATCTTCTTGGTTCCATTTCGGATGCAAGAGTCTATTTTGCACTAAGAAAATAGCACTAAATGCTGGGTTATGCTTCTCATCTACTTCTGTGTAACATTGTGTTATTTTGCTGTATTTTTGCATAATCACACTACTATAAATTACTTAAGTTTCACTCACCTCTTGTGCTAACCTGGGATAGGCCTGATATTGATAGTGGGCATTCCTAGATAGGTAAATTGGGTTAAGTGGAAAATCTGTATTGTCTGAGTTATACACATAGATGAAATCTGCCTTAAAAAGGAGTTTTGCTTCATACATTGTCCAGTGAGGTATCGAACTGGGGGTGAAACTTTAATGTTAAGTTTGAATATGCAGGTGCCAATAACATACATGTATATCTGATGGGTCATCTAGAAGTATCATATTTCTCTAGCACAGTTCATAATTAGATTTCAGGCCTTTTGCCCCCCTGCTGGGCCCAGTTAATTACATTGCTCTACAGAAGATGGACAAAGGACTCCACATGCAAAAGGAGCAATTATCAGTGATTGACTCACTATCTGAGAAGGAAGAAGTAGGGAGAAAAACATGCATCAGATAATTAGCTTGTCACACTACACCTTGACGCAGACAGCACAGGGCCACTGAACAATGGAGGAAGCCTAGACATTTGGAGTCAACACATAAGGGAGTTGAATTTGACGTTTTGGTGGTAAAGTTGTGGCAGCTATGTCAGCTAGGGGTTGAGCTTTAGCTCTTTGAGGCTCTCAGAGGTTCTCAGAGGAACTCTGCACATATAAACACTGACTGCATCATGTTGGATTGTACCAGAATGTGTGGAGGATGTTGTGGTGTCCTAGAATTGTCCATAAACCTGTGGCATTTAGAACTTTCCACCTGTACTTAAAAACCCTGCACAAGAGAGAGACAGTGAGCCCCACCCTGGACCTGATAGAGGATCATAGCAAAACCATGTACAGTTGGAAGGAGAAACCACCTGATGCCCCTGATGGACTAAGGATCTTGCCTGCCACTGATGCCCATGGCAAGGTGGTTTTCTCCAAGACAGCTGGCCCCTTATAGCTTCTGAGGACTATTAAGGGGAAGATTTGGAATCCACTCTCCCCAAGGTATTCAACAAGATGGCCAGAAGGCCATGGGGCTTGAAGAGGGCAAAGCAGAGGAGCAATATGGTGCAGAAGCCAGTGGAATCAGCACTCCACAAATTGCTACCTTTAAAGGTCAGGAGGACTACTGGGAGTGCTCCAGGTGGCTAGAGCTTGTCACTTGCTAAGAGCAGTAGAATTTACCCAATATGGTTTGATTTATGATATTTTAAAGATTTTCACCTTTAACCCCTATACACAAAACGGAGAGTGTGAGCCTCCACTGCAATGTCGGAAAATACTCCTTGGTGGGAGTATTTGGCACAGATTGAATTAATTAAATGGCCAGTGTAAGGGTGTGTGTGTGTGTGGGCCCCCTTCTGACTTGGTCTCAGTCTAGGGACCCCATCCCCAGGACCAGCACAATTTCTATAGTCTTAGGAGGCCCCATGTACCTGGGGCTAAACTCCCAGTAAAAGCAAGGAAAGGCCCCAGAGAGCTGCAAGCACCACGTTGCTCTCCAACTACTGCCTCTAGGGTGGCTTGAACCCCGGAAGTAGCCTTGAGCAGCTCCTGTGCCCCCTACGGCTGGAGAGGCAGAGGGTGTCTACCAGCCTGCAACAGTCCGTGTTACATGCACGGAGGGAGGAAGAAGAGTTGCTGGCTCCAGTGCCAGACCATGAAATTTGCTGGGCATGAAGTCAATGGCCAGGATTGCAGGGGCATCAGGGCTCCTCCAATGGCCCCCACCATAAATAATAGCATTTCGGATCACCAGATGGGAGAGGGGCACACATGAAAAAACAAAAAAAAGAAAAAATGCTGCTTGAGGTTACAGGAACAAGAAACATTGTTGTTAATAAACAATATTTTTTTTCTTCTACCTGGAGTACACCATAATGCCATGGGAGAGATGTTTATCCATTTCTGCTTTCTCAAGAAATACATTTAAATTAGGTTCCAAGATATCCCATAGGAACTTGAATCCCTGACCTGGGAGCAACATTCTTTCTTTGGCAAAGCACACTCAGAGCTTTGATTTTGCTTTGGTGCTTTGGAGTACTGCAACCTCTAGTGGTTGGTCCTATTGCTGCAAAATGTGTCTGGAATTAATCAAAGAAAACTCTAGTACATGTTTAAGGTTGTTTTTCTCACAAATGCTTTTTAACAATTTGTTGAAGAGATTTTCATATATGCATTTATAATAAGTGCTCCTAACATGTGATTGCCATTCTTATAATGTGGTGACCCCTTGACAGAGCTCATGGGCTTGCTAACATATTGATATGATAACCCTGTGACAAGCCAATAGACTTGCCTTACATTTTATTGTGTTAACTCCTTGTTTTTGGTCAATAGCTTTATCTTATATATGGATCTGCTATCATCTTGACTAAACCAATAGGCCTACTGTACTTGATACCCCCTTATAATGGTATGTTGCATCTGGTATAAGTGTGGCGAGGTTTTGTTATTATGGAGTTCATGACTGTTAGACCTGACAGCCTTAGGGTGGTCACCCCTAACTTTTTGCCTGCCTCCCTCAACTTTGGAGATACTGTTTTTGCTGTTTTTTAGACTCTGCACACTTTACCACTGCTAACTAGTGCTAAAGTGCACATGCTCTCTCCCTTTAAACATGGTTACATTGAATCACACCCAATTGGGCTATTTAATTTACTTATAAGTCCCCATTTGAGTGCACTATATGTGTCCAGGGCCTGTAGATTAAAAGCTACTAGTGGGCCTGCGGAACAGAAGATCGACGCAGCGCCAGCGCCGTGACTGGAACTTCAACGCACAGCCCTACTGGATCGGTGCAAGCCAACTCAGAACGACGCCGGCCAACTTCCTGAGAGGAATCAACACAGCTCCTGCCGTGCAGAAGAAAATTCCACGCATCGCCTACCGAAATCGACGCAGCCGCTGTGACTTCGCTCTGCAAGCAAAAGATTTCACGCATCGTCCCCGATCTGTCTGAAAACACTGCAACCCGACGAGAATCCAAGTCTGCGCGCCTGAAATTGATGCAACGTCTTTCCCGCGTGTAAAATAACGAGAAGTCTGTGTCCAAGGGGGCGAAAACTATGCACACTCACCGTTTCCCACGCATCTCCTCCTCTGCGGTCACTTGCGAGGATTTTTCAACACAAACCAGGTACTTTGCCCTGCAAGAGACACTTGTTTTTAGGAGAACTTAAGACAGTTTTTATTGCTTTTACAGTAATCCTTTAACTCTAAATACACTTGATATCACTTTCATTAATATTCCTACATTTGCTTATTTCATCTTTAATAATTTTGACCTGCATTTATTCAGATAAAAATTATATATTTTTCTAAACACTCTGTGGTGTGTTTTTGTGGTGTTATATTGTGGTATTGTATGATTTGTTGCACAAATTCTTCACACATTGCCTTCTAAGTTAAGCCTGACTGCTCAGTGCCAAGCTACCAGAGGATGGGCACAAGATAATTTGGATTGTGTGTGACTTACCCTGACTAGAGTGAGGGTCCTTAGTTGGACAGGGGGTAACCTGACTGCCAACCAAAGACCCCATTTGTAGCAATAACAAATGAGGAGTCAAATAAGATTTTAGAATGTCTCCTAGAATGTCACCTAAAGTATTTTCATCTACCTGATTCATATACATATAAATTAATATAAATTAATGACTAGTGTTTAGTAGTGTGTGTGTGTGTGTAATAAGCATACTTTTGCTTTTTCAAAGTAAAAGCGCGGACTGGACAATGATTTATTGAGTAATGTTGCTGCATGACAGAGAATGGAGGTTACTAGCCCACACCACTTCCTCCGAGTAGGCCTTGCACTGCTCTACTTCTCTACCGTGAGAGAATCAAGTGCTACAATGGGGTACTTGGTTCCCTGTAAGGAAATTACAGTAGACCTATTACTTGTGCAGGACTCATATGCTGTGCAACTAATAACTAGTGGTGGGCAGAAATCGTGTAATTTGCTGTAGCATAACCATGCACAATGACAGACAAATTACTTGAGATTACACACAAGTACAAGGGGATAGTTGCCCAGCATTTATCACTATTTTCATAAAGCAAAATGCAACCTTTTGTTTAAAATGGATCTGAGCATGCATTTTGCTTTCATAAAATAGTGCTAAATGCAACAGAACACAAACCGCTGGCAGCACTTCATGCTTATTTCCTGTACTCTTCAATGGGTATTTTTGCCCCCAAATTACACAATGGGTGGGGGGGGGGCATTAATCACATAGTTTGCAGTAATTTCCCATCAAAGGTGTAATGCAAAATTACTGAAATTACTCTGATTACTCAGGTATAATTATAATTTCACCCAGGCCTACCAGTTCCCCTATTTCTAATAATCTATAGTTCCTAATTTCTATTTTAAAGAAAAAAGTACAATACTTTTTTGAAAATTTGCCATTGCAGTTTCCTGATTGGCCTACTATTTTTCAATATCCATATAACTTCCCAACCAGTTTCAATACTGTGCAGCATAAATGTCATGCCATATTTTAACTTTTGCCAGGCAGGCACACATAAACATGACTGTTTCATATTGTCCAAACAAAATTCCTATACCGGACTCAACAATGCCATGCTTGTTGCCATTCCTGATTCACAGAGCCCCAGTTAAGCAGAGATTGCCATACCATTGAGTAGTGAAACCAATCAACAAAACTGGGTATATGGTGGGATACATGCCATGACATGACATGGGTGCTTTGTACCACTTGGAAAACCATACTTTAGTGAGCGTGGTTTCGAAGTTTAAAATATGTTTTTGTATAAAGTCTTAATGGACACAGTATGTATGTATTTGTACTGCTTGGAAAAAATATCACTTAATTTCCATGTTCATGTCTTCCATGATGCTATTAGCACACTTTGCAGGTCTGGGTATATTTGCTAGTGTTTTATTCTGTATTTTTTATGATTTTTTTCCAATTTTCTGTTATCACTGAAAAAAATATCAAATCATATATTTCCTTAATGATAAGTTAATTATCCCCTAGTATCTCCTTAATGAGTCAACCAATCTTGTAATTTCATAGATTCAAATTATATCATATTTCTCCTTGGTATTTACCCAGCCCTAATTGCTCTTTAAGAATGATCAAAAACAGGTGACACTTGTTTTGCTGCTTCTGTGGCTTTCAGGCTGGGGTCCTTCTCAAAACTGAAAATAACAAAGTATGTATGCAACACAATTTCTAATTAAATATATTCTAATTCTTGTATAAGGTGCCACACTCTAGGTGAGATTTCAACAAACTGAAAAAGTAGTGCTCATGGTCCTATCTATGAAACTGTACTCCTGTGAAGGTATAGATGTTATAGAACTTGTATGATTATTGTAAGCAAGTTTATTGTGAACTCTGGCATGCTTGGCAGATTTAATATTTTGTGTATTTTAATGAATTATCTAAGAAAATGTCAGCCCTTTTTCTTGTATTTCCAAGAGATTCTTTCAATTGTTATGTAGTGTTCCCACAGTACTACATATACATAAAAATATTCTCGGAAGCCCTCCTGTCTTATCATTATTTTAATTGAATAAGAGAGGACTATATGCACAGCAAAACAGTTCAGAAGGATCACAAGATTGTTCATTTCTCCACCTGTCTATCGGGGGCACTGTTTATGGAAAATATGAGTTTTTTAATTGCAAAGTGAACATGATCAAGAGGTAGCCTCTATGTATAGTAATATCTTATGTATAAAGAATACGTACTATTTACTTTCTCACGATTTATGGTAACCTAACATATACGTTTCTGGTACAATCTCATTTGTGGATAACACTTGGACTAGTAATAATGCAAATACACTGAAAAGTAGTACAATTGTCTACAGAATTAGTTAAAAAAGGCATAATATTATTTTGCGTGGATTTCCATGAATATTTAATTATATGTGCATTTCGAGCAAGCACTAAATAGAAAAAAGAAATGTTGAAGTTCTTATATGATCTATGCATGGACTGTATAGGTTAAATCTTTTTATTAAAACTAATAAAATGTTTTAAGGACTATTTAGGATCCGATAACACCAGTTTATCAGATTAATGCTCAAGAAAGAACATCAGTCACATATGGTACATTACAATGATAACTTTTTAAAACATGTCTTAAAATAGTTACTTGTAGATAACTGTAGTCCTATTAATGAAAAACCTTATTGTCTTAAATAGGAGAAAATCTGGTTAAGGATGATGTTTGTTTCCTTTATATGTACCATATGATTCCATCTCAAGACAGATGCCTCCTTTGTAGTTTAATGGTAACATCGCCCTAAATAAGAATTGACACTTACATATTTTTTCACCTTGGTTATAGCACTGAAATATGACTAAAATAACGTCTGTTTGAGCTTGCTTAATCTAATAAAACACTTTTAAGGCATAAATAGCGCACTTTGACAAATAACTAACTGTGTAGATACCATTCAAAGATGATGCCTGCCACTGGGTATGTCCAGTCATGGCTAGTGTTGGAAAGTGGATTATTGCTAAGGGCAGGTGGGTGCATACACTTAGCAATAGGCCACAAACACCCCACTAGGTCGAGTCAAGGTCTCAACAGTAAATTAATCCTTGTTCAACCGCTGGTAGCTTGGCTCACAAGCAGTTAGGCTTAATTTAGGAGTCAGGTGTGTGAAGCATTTAATATCAACAAAACAGTAACTAATTAAAACACAAAATGCACAATACAAATCTGACACCAATTTATAAAAATAGGAAATATTTGTACCTTTGAAATGACACCAAAATGACAAAAATCCAATGTAGGGTAAAATATATACTTTTTCAAAGATTAAAAGTAAAATTAGTGCTTAGAAGCAAATAGCGCTCAAAGGGTTTAAAATAGGTTGCACTGGACAGAGACAAAGGCCCTCATTATGACACTGGCAGTAAATACCGCTTCCCGCCATGCTGACTGCGGCCAACTTACCGCCCCAGTGGCGGATATCCATTCATCCTATTATGACACACATACACCAATCCGACAGAATACAGCGACATACACAAGCCTGCCAGACCAAAGGTCAGTGATAAAGTGGCAGTCCCAAAACCCACACCGTTACCCCAACAGAACAATGCCAATCACATTATGACCCAAGAATCACCACAGCAGACATTCAACGGCGGTAAACTATTGGCGGTACATACAGTTGCGCTCACAATGGACTCCCACATACAAAACAACACCACATTGGGCAATTCAAACAACACACCTGATACCCATTCACACACCACATCCACACACCCACGCTACTATAAAACACACACCCACATTACCCACAATCCCTTACGAGTACATATCATTTGCACAGACTGACAGCAAGACCACTGAGACAACTAGAGCCACACACCTCTCACACCCATACACCCCTCACGCACACCACATCACACACCCCATTCACATTACCCAACACACCCTCACCAACACACATCACACAACACCCATGGCACCGCAAAGGCACCCCCGTTTCACTGAGGAGAAGTTAAGGGTCACGGTGGAGGAAATTATCAGGGTAGAGCCACACCTATTTGGGGCACAGGTGCAGCAAATATCAATAGCTAGGAAGATGGAGCTATGGCAGAGAATCGTGGACAGGGTCAATGCCGTGGGACAGCACCCCAGAACAAGGGACGACATCAGGAAGAGGTGGAACGACCTACGGGGGAAGGTACATACCATAGCAGCAATACACCAGCTCATTGTACAGAGGACTGGCGATGGACCCCCACCTCCTCCCCCACAACGCACAGCATGCGAGGAGCAAGTATTGGCAATACTGCATCCTTAGGGCCTGGCCAGAGTTGGAGGAGGACTGGACTCTGGTAAGTCAACTTTCAACAATTATCACCCCCATACCTGCATGCCATCACATACCCTCACTCTCATTCCCATCACTCCACTCCATCCCGCACACTCCACCATCACATCTCACTAATCCCAATGCCAAACCCTGCATGCTGTACCAATGCATGGACACCCCTCACAGCCCTGCAGGGACACTCATCACTAAAGCATGCACAGCATAGGGAAACTAACAATCCCACCATACACCAACATACACAAGTAAAAGCGGGCAGGGCAACTCCAACCATAGAGGGGAAGCCAGGGATGTACAATATGTCATACACTTGAAGTATAATACATCATTTACATCCCCACAGGTACCCCTGCCAATGTCACTGGAGAGGAGGTGCCATCACTAACCAGTCCCCCAACAGAAGAGGCCCACAGTGATGACAGTAACTCTGGTCTTCAGGATGTGGATGATCTACCTGGCCTATCAGGGACCACTGGACAGCCGGTCCCCCAAGCCCAGTCACAGACCACCACAGAGCCTCCCCCATCAGGAACCAACATCACCGCACCCACCCAGCATCCCCAAACCTCTGTCCTCAGGACATGTCATTCAGCAGTGTGCCCACCTGTAGAGGGACCTCACACACACGACAATCAGGGACCTGGGGTCAGTGGCAGTGGGCACACAGTTCAGGGGACAGAGGCACAGGACACCAGGGACACTGGGAGGTATACTGTGCACTGGGGGAGGAAAGGAACAGGGACCCGACTCTCCAGGAGGCGCTCTTCGAGATCCTGAGAGCCTATCAACATTCCCAGGACACAATGGGCCAGACCCTAGACAACGTGCAGGAACACAGGTGGCTGCAGGAGGGACAGTATCAGGGGATGAGGGAGGAACTGCTGCAGGCCATCAACAACACCCCAATTTCCATTGCAGGGGGGCTGGCAGACATGGACAACATTATGAGGGAGGCAGTGTCACACCAGCGGGCCCCTGCCACTAGCCAGTCATCTGAACAGTCCTCAACTTCCACTGTCGCTAGTGGCCAGGAGGCCTTGCCACAGGACCAACAGGCTAACAACACCCCTCTCCCCTCACCCCTCTCCCAGCAGAAGGTGAACCACCCCACAAACGATCCCTGCGATCCAGACGGAATCCAGATACACTTGCCAAGACCACCGCCAGGAAACAAGACTCTCCTACTTGTTCCCTTTGTGTCCCACACAGTCACCTTCTACACCATCAACTGCCATTGCTCCCCTTCCTATGCCCCCATGGACAATGCACCTGTGCTATGAACATAAGGGAAAAATACCCTGGACTTTCCTCCATCATCACACCATACCATTGCACTGTCCCCTCTATATTAGCATTTCAATAAACACCCTTTGATAAAAATCGACTTCGAGTATGTCATGTATTTCAAATATGTATTGATTGAAACAGCTACAACCATTGAAAATTAAATGTACATAGAATGAGCATAGAATTAATGACCTGTAGCTGACTGTTGTGATCACATCAAGGAGTATTTGTCAAATCACCAACATCTGCAAAATGATTATCCAGAGGCAACAGTACGTGGGCAAAGAAGTAGGAAATACCAGCATGCCAATGCCATACAGAATATGTTCAAATTCATTGAAATGTAAAGTTGCACTGTCTCTCACTTGTGTGTCATTGGAAGTACTGATGGATCACAGATGTTCTGCGGTCTACATCCTCATCCTCTGCCTCCTCATCCTCACTGTCCACAGGGTCCACTGCTGCCACAGGGGCATCAGTAGTCTCCTCTTCTTGCAGAAAAGGTACATTGTGTTTGAGGGCCAGGTTGTGCAACATGCAACATGCCACTATTATCTGGCAGACCTTCATGGGTGAGTAGCACAGGGATCCACCTGTCAGATGGAGGCACCGGAACCTGGCCTTCAGGAGGCCAAAGGTTCTTTCAATGATCCTTCTGGTTCACCCATGTGCCTCATTATAATGTTCTTCTGCCCTTGTCCTGGCATTCTTCAGAGGGGTCAGCAGCCATGATAGGTTTTGGTACCCAGAGTCATCTGCAAATATTGAGGAACAACATTTAGCCACACACTATCCTATATGGCCAACACCATGGGCATACACCAACACATACTGGGTGGGAACCAGGGCTCACCTATTAGCCACACCCTGTGCCTCTGTAGTTGGGACATCACATTTGGGATGCTGCTATTCCTCGTGACAAAGCATCATGCACCGACCTATGATATTTAGCATTGACGTGGGAGCTGAACTGGTCCGCCAAGCACACCATCTGCACATTCATGGAGTGGAAACTCTTATGATTCCTGAACAACGGTTTATTCTGGCGGGGGGTAAAAATGCAATTTGTGTTCCGTCAATTGCACCAGTTATATTGGGGATATGTCCCATTGCACAGAATCCGGCCTTCACAGTGGCCCAATCCTCAACCTGGGGGAATGCAATGTAGCTGCACATGTGTTTTATCAGGGCGGACAACACTCTTGTCAGCACTAATGAGAACATTGGCTGTGACATTCCTGCTCCAAGTCCACTGTCACTTGGGAAGAATCAGTTGCCAGGAAATGGAAACTGATAGCACTTGCACAAGAGGGGGGATCCCAGTGGGGTGACGGATAGCAGATATCAGGTCTGGCTCCAATTGGGTACACAGCTCTGTGATTTTGGCCCTGTC
Source organism: Pleurodeles waltl (assembly GCF_031143425.1). NCBI lineage: Eukaryota > Metazoa > Chordata > Amphibia > Caudata > Salamandridae > Pleurodeles > Pleurodeles waltl. The sequence goes on from NC_090450.1 coordinate 115,395,634, forward strand.
CAATCTATAGGTGAGGATAATGTGCCTGTCCTCCAGTGTAGCAAAGTCCACCTGGGGTCTGTACATGGGGGTATGTCTCCATCTCCTATTCATCCGCAGCGGTAGGTATCTAAGGGACAAAAGAGTGAGGAGGCTGTCACAAACTGAACAATGGAGTCAAAACAGCAGTCAGCAATCAGCAAACATGTTATGGGACAGTGTAATTTGTGAAGTATGTGCCTATTTATCCTGTGACGCAGCATTATTCCTTTGTGGAGGGACAGGTGGAAGTGAGGTAATGCCGCTGACGTTGTGTGCCGTGGTGGTCGGGAACGGCCGTGCAATTCCTCATTGGTTATTTTTGGGCCCTATGGGGTACAGTGGCCAATGGTGATCTACGCTGGTGATGACGGTATGTACCGCCTCGGACATGACCATCATTTTCTATCATATTCATCACTTGTTTCCTGACCTTCCATAGGAGAGGACCTACTCTGCATGTGCTGCTGTGACCTGTGTCTGGAACCTACCATGGCCAATATGACTGGGGAAAGGGCCCCAGCCTTCACTTCTGAGGAGTTGGAGTGACTGGTGGATGGGGTCCTACCCAAGTACGGACTTCTGTATGGGCCTCCAGACCAACAGGTGAGTACACTGTGGACACAATGCATGTGGCATAAATGCATGAAGTTGTGTGTGTGAAGGCTTCGTGTAAGGGGGGGTGGGTGTATGTCCTCTTGGTGGTGTAGACTTTGGGTGCTGGGCTATGTGTGTGCCAATGGTGATGGAAACGGGTATGGTGGGCCATTTGTGTTACTGGCTGGACTGTTTGTCTAATGGTGTCATCCTGTCTGTATTGCCTCTGCAGGTCAGCGCCCATCAAAAGAAGGGTATATGGCATGCCATCACCAAGGACGTGCACACCCTGGAGGTCTATGACAGGCGGAGCACCCACTTTCGCAAACAGTGGGAGGATCTGAGATGCTGGGCACGGAAGACCGCGGAGGCCCAGCTGGGGATGGCCTCCCAATGAGGAAGGGGTGCCTGTCGGACCCTGACCCACCTGATGGCCCTCATACAGGTGGTAGCCTATCCAGAGCTGGATGGGCGCTTGAGGGGATCACAGCAGCTACAAGGGGGTAAGTACAGTGGCCATCATTGAAGCTCCCAGCTGGAGGGGTTGTGTGTCCTTTGGTGCACCTAGGCCAGACCAGACATAGCAGCGTAGGTCTTATGTTGGCTAAGGGTCTGAAGGGGAAATACTGCTCACCTAGCTTGTTAGTATTCACTACTGGTCAGGGCTGCATGGGTCCCTGGTGTGCTGCAGGTGGCGGTGTGTACCCTCCTCATTCCTTGTTGAGTAGCCATTTCACTGGTAGTGCAATGCATAGTGCGTAGGCCTGTTCACTGTGTGTGAGGGTGCTGTGTACGCCAACAGTTGTGTTGGTGAAGTCATTGACCCAGTGTATCCTTTGTCTCTCTCCCCCCTTTCTTGTTTTGTCATTCTGTCCTACTGTGTATTAGCATCATCTGGTGGAGGAGCAGAGTCACGGGCGACAGAGGGCACTGCATCCCACAGGACCCTGGAGGCAGAGTCCACTGACACTGAGGGCACCAGTGGGACGGAGGGCGAGGGAAGCACCACAGCAGAGACTGGAGGGGACAACACAGAGTCTGATACCTCCTCCGATGGGAGTTCCCTGGTGGTGGCAGACACCTCCGTGACCACCCCAGGGGTAGGTACAGCCGCCACCCACGTACCAGCACCGCCCTCCCAGTAGCCCCTCAGCGAGTTGCTTGTGCCCGCTCACCCAGGAGGGTGTGCATCTTCTTCGCCCCAGGCACCTCAGGCCCTGCCCCAGTGAGCCCTGCTGCCCTGAGTGAGGAGGCTATTGACCTCCTGAGATCCATCTCTGTAGGGCAGTCAACTACTGTGAATGCCATCCATGGGCTGGCAGCCCAGATGCAGCAATGTAATGCATTCCTGGAGGGCATTCACAGTGGATTGGTGACCCAACAGAGATCGATTAAGGCTTTGGCCTCCTCTCTGATGGCAGCCATTGTCCCTGTTTCTACCATCCCCCCTCCATCTTCCACTTACCAGTTCCATTTTCCTCAACCCCAATCCATACCAAGCACACAGCCAGATGAGCATGCACACAGGACAACACCCCCAAGAGTGTCACAGGCACACAAGCACCACACATCATCCCACAGGCACTCACACAAAGACCATTCATTTGCAGACACAACAACATCCACCATTTCGACTGTCTCCCCCTCCTCCTCCTCTTCCTCCTCCACCTCCCACCCAGTTACGTCCACACTCACACCTGTATGAAATACATCATCATCCACTACCAGCATCATCACCACACCAAGCAGAACACACACCTCTCTAGCAGACACCTCCACAACATTCATGCACATGTCCCCTGAGTCCTCTCCCACCGTGTCTGTCACCCCCTTCTAAAGTACACAAATGCAAGCACTCAGACACCCAACAGCCATCCACCTCACAAAAGCATACATTCCATGCACCCAAATCCAGCAGACAAACCCCTTCAACAACCACTCCCTCATCCTCTCTCATTACTCCTCCCTCTTCCCACCCCAATGTCCCTAAAAAGCTTTTCCTTTCCCAGATTGACCTCTTCCCTATCCCTCCACCCCCCATCCTGCACATATAGGAAGGGTAGCAAGGACCCAGCCAAGCACCTCAGCCAAATAGTCCATGAGCCCAGTGGTAGCAGCACCAACAGTCAAGCTCTACTAAATAAATGACAATGAATACAATATATGTGTATCTTTGAAGCGCAGGGTGTGAAACGAACTAAAACCTGGGTGTCCAACCAAGCAGAAAATGGTCACTGTAACACTGCATAATTGAATTAATGCCATTAATTGCAACTTCTAAATGGATCAGGTTGTATCCAATTCCACAGTAAATGCTTTACCAGTCTCTGATGCCTGTATTTCACAAAAAAGAGTGTTGTTTTTGAACCAGCATTGTACGTTCTATCACCCTCTTGTTATTCCAGCCTTATCACACATCGCTTTATCCACAGTTATGCTACTGGAGATAGCAGTGGCTGTTAACACGCTTTCACATTCATGTTCCAGTGGAACCATGGTGGTCATTATGAACAAAGCGGGAAACACCGCTGACTGCCGTGGCAGCGGTGAACAGAATGCCGCCGTTGGCGGTGAATGGAAACCCACCATATAATGAACAAAAATCCCAACCCCGCCAAAAATCACCAGATCACCACTACCCACCATGACCCTGTTGGCGGGAATCCTGGACCTCCCCACCCCGCCACCGCAAAGCACACCCACATCCCAACCTCCAAATAATGATGCACAGATCACCTTGGCAGATAGTGGAGGCTGAACGACCATTGGCGGCTCGACTGCCACAGGCGACAAGTGTAGTTAACAGCAAGAAGTGCACACATTGGATAAGAATGTAACCCACATACCTGACACACATCCATAACCCCATAAAATACCCCAGACATAGCCCACAATCCTTTGCAACGAAACCAAGCCAAGAAGACAGAGAGCACCAGAGGCAGACATCGACATCAGCATACAGGAGACTCACATCGACCCACAAAAGAGCACCCTCACCGCGTTCCCAGCCCCGACACCATGTCCCCCCCATACATCCACGCTTCACCGAAAGGGAGCTAAGGACAATAGTGGACGAGATCCTGAAGGTGGAGCCACAAATATTCGCGGCCAAGGTGCAGCACACACCCATCGCAAGGAAGATGGAGCTATGGCAGACCATTGTGAACAGGGTCAATGCAGTGGGACACCATCCACGCACCAGGGACAACATCCGGAAGAGATAGAACGACCTGCGGAACAAGGTCAGGGGCATGGCATCAAGGCACCACATCGCAGTGCAGAAGACTGGGGGAGGACCGCCACCAACACCACCAGAATCCATAGACTGGGAGGAACAGCTACTGGCCATCCTGCACCCTGAGGTCCTGAAGAAGGCCGAATGACCCTAGGTGGCAACCCTAAATGGCCAAAACATGTTGACCCTTCACAGATATTAGGGTGTACAGGTAATTAGCTCCTGGTAACACCACCAATGAGAAATCTTAATCCTGTCCAGGCTATACTGGAATAAAATAGAAGGAGTGATTAGCCTGAGACAGTTTTATGTTGTTTCTGTTGTTCGTCTTTGGTCCCTTTGCCATTATTGTTGGATATGTCAGATGTGTTTCATGTTTCCCCACCCTTACTGCTCCACTCCGAAGGGGATACATATCTTGGAGTGTGTTAGCAGGGCCCTATGATGAAGCATGCCACAAATTGTGGGTGAGGGCCATTTTTTTACACATAGGAGTTGAACCATCCTGGTTTCTACACCGGGTATCTTTTTCTGTCCTCTATTGTGAATATATAGTTATAAGGAAGTCGGACAGACAAAAATTTCCTCTCACCCCTTTATAATGTTTTGGTGTTACAGATTGTGTCCACCCTGGAGCACAGGCAGAGTATGCAGCAGGAACACCACCACCAGGCCATGAAGCAGTGGAAAGAGCACAACGCCACAATGGCCACCATAGCAGGAGCACTACTGCAACTGGTCCAAAACCAGTCTGACACCCACACAGGACAAGAGGCCCCTACAACAGCACCAGACACCCACCATGAGATTACACCATCAGCAGAAACATCCCAGGAACTACCCTCACAGGAAACCGAAGGGCCTACTTTGCCATCCCCTGAAGATCAACAGCAGGTGCCCAAATGGACCCTCAGGCCAAGATATGGCACTGGAACCCCAGCAAAGAACAAGGCCCCCTTCAAGAAGTAACTCTGCAACAATCTGCACAGCAACCATCCCACTCAATCAGCCTCCACACATTGCTAAGAGGCAATATGAACTAATGTAAGAAAAGATGGACCCATCGTTAGTACCAACAAGGCTGCCACCATGTTGGTCTTGAGGACACCCACCCCTTGCAACTTGCCATCACTGTAAATAGCACTATTCACCCACTTCAACCAATAAAACACATATCACACCTGTAACACTGTCCCCTGTGTTAAATTGTGAACAAAGTGAAGTATGGATGCAACTGGCTGATAGCTACTTCATTGTCTTAATCTGTGCATGAAGGGAGTCCTGTGTGCCTAAATGTTGGCAATAAGTACATGCAGAAAATTTCAATCTGTACCATGCAGAAGTGGTCCATGTTTCAGCTATCGTTACCAACCCCCCTATATGGCTGAGCACACTGACAGTATGTGTCGCAAACCCCAATGTCAGGCCCAAGTCTCACACAGTTACTGGAAGTAGAGTTGTATCATTTGGGTCCGGGAATTGACATCTTCCCCTTCCTAGTCATCACCGTCACTCTCCTCACCTCTCTGAGGTAGCTGGTCAGGACATACAGCACCCTCCATCTTCAAGAGGGGGATAGAATGTCTCACTGCCACGTTGTGCAGCATTCAGCAGGCCACCACTATTCTACACACCTTTTCAGGCCCATAGGCCAGGGCAACCCCCAGAGATATGTAGACAACAATATCTAGCCTTCAGGAGACCAATAGTTCACTCTATCACCCTCCTAGTACGTCCATGGGCCTCATTGTAATTCCTTTCTGCATCCGTCCTGGGATTCCTCACTGGTGTCAGGAGCCAACGCAAGTTTGGATAGCCAGAATCACCTAGAAAAAGATGCAGTACAGAGTTGTCATTGTTATGCCCCTTAGTCAGACAGCCTGGCTATCTGCTATGTGTCAGTTAGTGACAGGCACACTTTCCTGTGATCCACCCTCTGCCCTCTTGGAGTTGTTCCATCCTGTGCGGCACACTACTGTTCCTCAACACAAAGGAATCATGGACTGAACCTGGGAACATGGCATTCACATGTGAGATGTAGTGGTCTGCAGTACATACCAATTGGATGTTCATGGAGTGAAAGTTCTTTCTGTTTCTGTACACCTGTTCACTCACACTTGGGGGGATGATCGGTATGTGGGTGCCATCGATGGCACCTATGGCATGGGGTATGTTGGCAAAGGCATAGAATTCCGACTTGATGCAGGGAGGTCATTACTTTTGGGAAACCTCACATAGGACTGCAGGTGTCGTACAAATGCATTCAGAAATCTTGAAAGCACCATGCTGAACATTGGCTGTGAAAATCCAACACCCATTGTCACTTGAAATGAGCCAATGGACAGGAAATGGAGTGCAGAGAGCACCTGCACTTCAGTAGGGATGGCATGCTGATTACGATTTCCCGGCGTTAGTGCAGGATCCAGTAAAGCACAAAGTTCCTGAATTGTTGCACGTGTGAGTCGGTAATTGAATATGATCTGATTCTCCACCATGGTCGCATATCCACAAGTGGTCTGTACACCGATGGTGCCATTCCTCGCCACAAGGGTCGGTACCTACCAGGGGTTTCAAAAAGGTGTGATGAAGAAACATACATAGGCACATATTTCATCATTTGTGCACTGCATAGTTCATTGAAGTGACTCTACATTAACTGCTTCCTGACAGATCTACATCCACATCACAATGAGGGAACAGAGTATTTCATGTGCGGTATATTACGGAATGGGCACATGCTTTGGTGCTTCGTGAGGCTAGTAGGGCCTGCATTGTGAAAAGTTTTTTTCATAGATGCATAGTTACTGCCAAAATGTCTGCCCACTATAATCCAGGCCTTTCGTTCTGGAAGTGACCTCATAACGCTTGCAGTTGACGTCACAGCGTAAAGGGGTGTTTACAGCCGTTCGCACCGTCATTGGTTAACATGGATGCCAATGGGGAATCCTGGCGTATCATGATTGCTGCCGGCGGTGACGGTGCACACCGCCGCAGAATGTACATGAGTTTGTCATTGATTATTCACTTGACTCCCTGATCTCGTGCGGACAGGTACTCCACTGTGTGTGCTGCTGTGGCCTGCCTCTGGCAATGGATGTGGCTCGTGTTGCAAGGGAAAGGGCCCCGGCCTTCACCCAGGAGGAACTGGAGAGGCTAGTGGATGGGGTCCTGCCCCTGTACGCAAACCTGTACGGACGGCCAGAGATACAGGTGAGTGTAGGTTTGGGGGGGCACTGTTTGGGTGTAATGGATGGTGTTAAATGGACATATGTGTGCACCTATGAGCCTGCATGGCCATGGTGCATGGCATTCTGCGTAAGTATGGCCTGTAGGTCTGAGAGTACTCTCCGTCCCATAGTGGACAATTAGCCAGCTGTACCTATCTTGCAAGTGCCTGACCTCTGTGTTCCATGTCTGTGTCACCCTTTTAGGTCAGAGCCCACCAGAAGAGGGCACTTTGGCATGCCATCGCCAAGTAGGTGCGGACCCTGGGGGTCTACAACCGGCAGAACACCCACTGCAGAAAGAGGAGGGAGGACCTGCGGCGCTGGGCACGTCAGATATGTGAAGCTGGGGAAGTCCTCGCAACGTGGAAGGGGTGCCCGTTGTGCACTGACCCCCCTCATGTGACATATCCTGGTGGTGGCGTACCCAGACCTGGATGGGCGCTTGAAGGCTGCACAGTAGTCACAAGGTGGTGAGTACTCATTTCACAAACTTCAGTCCGGAAGGATGTCTGTGTGTGCATTAGGGATCATGCTGCTTAGAGGCAGCGACTCCGATTTGTGTCCATCTACTTTATGGTCCCCAAAGGGTGTAGGGGTGTCTTTGTCAGGTCTCCCACACATCGCCTCCTTAGGTAGTCCAGGGGATGGGTGTAGAGCAGTATTCTGGTCAGTAGTCAGGGGCATGGCCATGGGCATAGTGAACAGTGCTACCTGTTATGTGTGTCTTCTGGGTGGGTGTATGTCTGGCCATTATGTACCTCCATTCAGCTATTTACATTTGTCTCTCCTGTTTTGTCTCCCCATCCCTGTTCTCTTGTGCTGGTTTGGTACAGCAGCAACATCTGGCAAGGGAGCTGAGGCACCGGCAAGTGGGGAAGCAGCGGCCCACGGATCCTCGAAGGCAGAGACATTCGACACCCAGGGGACCAGTGGGTAGGAGGGCGAGGGGAGTTCCACGGGGAGGCAATTACCACAGGAGGTAGTGACTCTGAGACTTCCGCCAATGGGGGCTCCCCGGGGGTGGCGGACCCTAGAGGCCACACCACCACAGTGACATTTTCTGCAACCCCCATTCCATCACAGCCCTCCCTTCTGCTCCCCACTGAGTTGCCTGTGCCCGCTCACCCAGAAAGGTGGGCGTCTCCTTTGCCCCAGGAACCTCCTCCCCTGCCCCAGTCAGCCCTGCTGCCCTCACAGAGGAGGCTATTGACCTCCTGAGAACCATCTCTGTAGGGCAGACAACCATTGTCAATGCCATCCAGGGGCTAGCATCAGAGGTGCAGCAGGCAAATGCCTATCTAGATGGCGTTCACGGTGTGATGTGTCTGACATACAGAGATATTTTCAGGCTCTGACCTCCTCTTGGACGGCAGCCAGTTTCCCTGGCCATTCCGTTCCACCTCCAACCTCCTCTACCACTTCAAACACCCCACTCCCTTCACCCGTCCAAGGCACACATTCAGACATGCAGTCAAGCACATCAACACACAAGAAGCACACTTCTAAACACAAGCACCACACCTCCCACCACAAGCATTCACACAGCCAACAGACACATGCATGCACAACATCCACTTCCCCCAGTGTGCCCACTTCTTCCGCCTCCCTGTCTGTCCCCTCTACATCCACACCCTCATGCACTGCACCTTTAGTCACTGTTGCTGCTCATCTTACTGCACTCACCACAATAGCAGACATCCATACATGCACCCCATGCACCACACCTGCACTCACCACAACTACTGTAGTTGACACATGCAGCACACTTACCAGACTTGCAGACACCCACACAACATATATCCACATTAGCTGCCTGTCTTCTCCCACTGTGTCCACCCCCTCCTCCAAAAACACACAAACGCACCAAGACACCCACCCATCACACATCCACCACACCACAGCTGACTGTCCAGTCACCAGCACCCACTACACGCACTCCTACACCACATACATCCACTGCCTCTGCCTCCACTCCCACACCCTCATCCAGGACCATCCCAATTGCTCCGAAGAAACTTTTCCTCTCCTGTGCTGACCTCTTCCACCCTACTGGCCCACTCTGTCTTGTCCCCAAGCGTGCTCGCCTCCTTGCCCTTTCCACTCCTTCCACTTCACAGCCCACCCCTGTTCGCCCTTCACATTCCTGTGCCCCTTCCCCAGAGAATAAAAAGGCCCGTGCTGAGCATAGCCCATCTGGCTCCACCCACTCAAAACACCCCCCCTTCAAAGGACAAGCCCACCCCTCCACCTTCCAAACAAAAGTCCAAGGCCCACCCCGTCGCAAATCCCCACCACCCCCTGCCCCCGTTCCGTGAGGGGCTTGGATGCCCCTTTGTTGCCCCATTAGGTGGAGTACCGTGCACTTGTGGGAGTCAGGTTGGATCCGTTGTGGCCCATGGCAATTGTAGCCATACGGACTGGCCATTGTCCCTGTTTGGACTATTTGCCTCTGTGAGCTTTCATTTAAGATTTCTGTGTGGCCTGTGTTTTGGTGGCACACTGTTGAACCCTGGTCTTTTGTTTCATTGTTTATGGGTGTGGGGCATTTGTATGTATATGGTCAAGTTGGATTTGCCTTGTGTCAGGTAAGTACCTCTTGCTATGGGGTGTATGACTTGTGCTGCTGTGAAGGGTTGTGGGGGCATTGCAGGGTGGGTGGAGTGGGTGGGTATGTGACTGTTTCGTAGGTTGTGGTACTTACCGTTGTTGTGTTCGTCGGCAGTCTCGGTCGTGGAGGTATATGGCAAGGAGCAGGGCTGGCATGATCTGCAGCTCTCTATCCATGTCTGCTTCAGCGCATTGTGTGGGCCTACGGTGAGTGTTTCCTTATATGTGGTAAGTCCCTAAACTTAGCAACAGGCCACTAACCTTCACTTAGGTCCAGTTAGGTCTCAATAAATTAAACCCAGCTCAACCATTTAAATCTTTGTATCTTGGTATCTTGGTAATGAGCAACAAGGCTTAACTTAGGAGACAAAGCGTAAAGCGTTCAAATATCACAAAACAGTAATTAAATAAAACACAGGAAACAGTTTAAAAATCCAAAACCAATTCATAAAAATAGGAAATATTTCTAGAACCGGAGATATGAATTTTTAAAGAATTTATGCTTTTAGTGCTTAGAAACGAATAGCACCAATCTGGTCATCTGGTTGCACCTCGACCGTGGCAAAGTCAAAGTTTAAGGCCAACTGAGATGGAACCCTGCTCGGCTACAGCCCGCTGGAGGCCTCAGTGAAAAGTTTACCTTACGACTAAGTTGTTTTCCTGGAGATTTTATTCAGCAGGACTGAGGTGCTCATTCTGAGTTTGGCGGGCGGCGGAGGTGCCCGCCAAACTCAACCAGCCACCTGACCGCTGGTGCAATCAGGACACCGCCGGCCGTATTCCGACTTCAGGGCCGGCGGGCGGATACAGTGTTTCCGTATGCCAGCCCTGCGGTGAAGAGGGCCTTAACATTGATGCCGGCTCAGAATTGAGCCAGCGCCAATGTGGCGATGCAGAGGGTGTAGCAGCATCCGTTGCGCATTGCGCTGCCGGTACCACGCCATGGAAAGGCTGGTGGAATGGAACCGGTAATGTGCCCTGGCTGATTACAACCTCCCGGACTGCCAGACTGGAGACCGCCTCCGCCGAGGTGGTGTTGACGGTATTACTGTGGCATTTTGACCGTGGTCGGAATCTGGCAAATCGAACTGCCACTACCGCTGCGGTCTGATGGGCACCCTGAGTCTGGCGGTGTCAAGACAGCTAGACTCGGAATGAGCACCCAAGTTGCCAGTCCAATCCGACCTCCTGGAACTCTTCCTCGGTTACGCATCGCGGGAGCCCTCGGTGGACATTTTTACAGTCGGACAAAGTCATTTTTTCTAGATGAAAATCCTTCGACTGGGGCAAAACTGAATCTTGATCCAACGTCCTTGGAGACCTCTTCGGATACATTTCCCGGTCCCGGTCAACTTTTTACATTCCTACTTAGTCACTTTTTAGGAGATTTTCATCACCGGGATGAACCTGCAAGTCAGGCCGGGTCACGGTTGAGGCAAGCTGGCTAGAGATGCCTCGGCAAGTCGGTCTCTTTTTGGAGATTTTTTCAAAAAGTTCTCCAAACTTCTCCAAACATCTGGATCTTCTCCCAGATGTTCTTTTAAGGTTCTTTTGAGGTCCACAGCTCACCCCAAGGTTCCAAAAGCTATGAGATGCTCCTTGAGGGTGTGGACTACAGCTCCCAGAATGCACCTAACGCAAACTCCAAAATGGCCCTGGACAGTGGTCAGCTGTTCAGTTTCTTCAGGAGTTGGTGCAGGGGCCTCTGGTTAGCAATTTTTCACCTGTTGCAAACAGGGAGTCCCTCCTTGAACCAGTTGAAGCCAGGCAAAGTCCTTCTTGTGGTGAAGCTCAAGTGTGCAGCTGGTGCAGTCCTCCAGAGTGCAGTGTCCAGGTGCAGTTCATGGGTCCAGCAGGGCAGGCCTTCTTTTCCTGTGGTTCTTCCTTGTAGGGGCCTGGTAGGGATCTGAGGTGTGGGTGAAGGTTTGCCAGTTGCAGGGTCTTTTCCCCTGAGATGACCACTTCCTGGGAAGTGTGGCAAAAATCAATCCCAGAGAGCAACATTCCTCAAAATTCCATCATGGCTGAAAATGATTTTTAGAGGTTACATCTGGCTTAGCCCTCCCGCCGGTGTGGCTAAACATCCTAAACACACCTCTCTCCTGCATTCTACTAATCTAATCAAGGGAGCACCTAATTGTATAGGTTTGCAGGATGTGAGGGAGGTGCTGGGTTGCTCCAAATGCTCCAAATGTCCTTCCCTGCCTTTGAAGACCATTTTGGCAGCCCTCCCCCTTCCTGCTTTTCCATCTACTGAGGGAAGTTCTCCTCCCCAGGTACATCTCTTTGTGTTCAGCTAAGGCTACTTAACACCTCATCAAGGCAGCCTGGTCTGGCTTTCAGAGGCTGGCCAATCAGAGCAAAGCACTACAGGGCTGAAGTTGGCCACTTTTTAGGTAACGTTTAAAACTTTACCTGAACAAGTTATATTAAATCCAACAATTGTAAGCTGTGGGGTTTATTATAACAGTTAATTTGATGCCAAACCTGAGGTATCAGTCACTTAAGGGGACTTTTTAAATTCAAATAAAGTCTCCCCATTCTAGCCTATGGAGACCGTTCTCTACAATGAGGGAAAAATGAATTTGGCTGTTTTACCTGACCAGGGCTTATAAAACTATTTTTAAAAGGTCCCTGCTTATAGTTACATGGCACCCAACCCTAGATTCACAGAGGGCACACCTTAGGGGTGACATATGTAAAAATATGGTAGTATTTTTCATTCCAAAGTCAAATTTGCATGGAACTTAAATTTAAAAGCAGCCTAGGAAGGCAGTGCACCTATGGGAACCCTACCTATGCTGGAGTCCCTAAACCTACACACCTAACCATAAACTAGGGACTTATAGCTAGGTTAATATTGCCAATTATAATTAACCTAATTTGCAAATCCACTTTACTCACTGCACTGGTAAGCAGTTCCCAGGGCACAGTCAAGAGTCAATAACCACCAGTATCTGTCCAGAAAGTTCTGGGGGGGACCAGGGCAAAAAGGTGGACTTTCCTACAGTAGGCAATTCAAACATCTGTCACAGCCACATATAACATAGCATCCTCAGGCCATTAAGTTATCCAACCTTATACATAACAAAATTGAAATTCTCAAATTACTCCCTCTATTGATATCTACATAAAATACAGAGTCTCTCATCTTATCATCTTATGAAGTCCCTTAAAATAACATTTAACAACACTTACATGCTGTACAGTGTTCCTTCATATCTGGTTAAAACAATTTACCAAAGTCTTAGGATGATTCATCTGTTAAAGAAATAGAAATTAAGCGTACTCATTATTTTCATGCCAAATTTACCATGCTTAATACCATGTCTTCTCTCATTCTATGACTTTTTATCGTTTGACAGGACCTTACTCTCAAAGTCATTTCCAACGTGTACATTACACTTAGTTGTACCCATGGCACCCTCCATATTCTCTTTCTAATCATATCAATGACTTAGTGTCATTTTCTGTTACATCATTTAACTCAGAAGACTGCATATCTGATTATTCCTATAGTCCGTAATTCAACATCTAAACATGTGATTATGATAGTCGTACAAATGGAAAGATCGAACACGTTGGCAACCCCATAAAACATAGTAATCATGTTGTACCAGCAATATCTTAACACATCACATCAATACATTTCAATTTTTAACTCTACCACATGTTCTCCACATACTACCTCAATGTTACTGTTTTGCGAACCCCACATTCAATGACACTTTGGCTTGAAATATTTTGTACATGTGATAGTACTTCATAATAGTGCAAAAAACTTCTAAAATTAAACTAGCAAGCAAATAAGCAACACCCCAATACAGATGGATTTTCATGACATTACCCCAGTCCGCAAAAAATGGGTGCCATGTTAGACTATCTATCGATTTATTCAATAGGGTTCCAATTCAATTATCCAGCTCGTGTTAATGGAAAGATCAGAAAGGCTTTTCTTCCTTGAAATATATTGCCACATAACAAAATGTTCATTTAAGTTCTCAGCCCTTACATCTATTGAACCCTTCCTATATTATTACAGTCCTTGTTTTTACAAGTATCATGCAAACACAAGTGTTTAATGTATTACGTGTGATGGGCACCATTTTGAGCTCACTGTTAAATCAAGTTCATTCTCATAATAGGCATCAATATGTAGTAACATTATTAATACATATTGGCCAACTTAGGGCATTTACATGTATTTCAACCTTCTTCTGTTCACACACTAAAAACTTCTACATATAAAGATGTAACCTCAAATACGTAGCTCATCATGCCAACTAGGTGCCATCTTGGGCACTCTATTGAATAGATCACCTATGGGTGCCATCTTAGAAACTCTATTGAACAGTTCATCAATGTTATATGGAATATTTCTATAAGCCCATTATATACCTCATGACACAATATTCATTCTAATTATAATCTCTAGTAAAAAAAGATGATTTAATCAAATTACTTTCCTGGTGTCTAAACTCCCAATGCCATGAACTATATCTAGATACAGTTCAGGGCATTGTAGTAGCAATATATTTGTCGGCAATGGATGTTTCAGCAAATCATAGCATACTTAAGTTTACACAGGCTATTTCAACCCTTTAACCGAAACTCTAAATTATTGTTCAAACATCACAACTTATAAAAAGTGGACATCTTCTTATATTAAGACGTTACCACACGGGGAACCTCTCCTCCACTCCATAGCTGTATCACCTAGTGGAATACGGATACTTGCTTCACCCCCCAAACATACCATAGGTGTCAAAGAAAATAATGCATTCCCATTTACATTTAACCCTTTCTCCACTGTCCTTGTTCTCGTAATCCATTTAGCTTCTGCCTGTTCCAGATTCAACTCATAGGCCCTTATTATGAGTGTAGCCGTCTTACGATCACCACCAAAGTGGCGGTCCAACCGTCACATTTAAACCCTGGTGGTTGTACCACCAGGGACCTGCCAGCTCTGCCAGGATCTTGGATCCCAGCGGTCTGGCAGTGGTGGAGATCCTAATCCAACAGAGGATTACGACCCCGTTCCCCACAAGTCTTTTCATGGCAGTAACACTGCCATGAAAAGGCTGGTGAACAACAGGTTCCCGGGCCACAGGACGGCCCTTGCACAGCCCATCCACTTGGCATGGGCAGTGCAGGGACCCCCATGCCCAGCACCATCACAATGTTCACTGTCTGTTTTGCAGACAGTGAGCATTACAAGGGTGCTGGTGCATTCTGCGGGCTACAGCATTGCTGCCGCTCGATTACAAGCCAATGACAATGATGAAGCCTGTTTCCCACTAGGCTGACAATTGGGAACCAAGGTTTCTGCCCACCAACCTAGTGGGAAACTCTTGATGGGGCTGGCGGGGAGGTAGCCTGTGTAGCAGCAGGATCCCCGTCAGTCATTTGGCAGACAGTGAAAACCATCCGCCAAACTCGTAATGACCCCCATAATCTCTCCCTCTTTTAGTAAAGATGACACTTTGGATACCATGAAATATAAATTAAAAGTTTTAGGAATGTTTCTCTTTCATATGTTGGTAAATCAGGCTCTTAATGTCTCCATTTTTTATAGCTCTCTGATGTTCCTGAATACGGATTTCCAACATTCGGATGGTACTCCATATATACACCAATTTGAAGTTACAAATAATAGTGTAAACAACATGCTTATTGTTAGAGTTTATAAACTCATTTATTAAGTATCTCTTGTTAGAGTTGTATAGGAAACATTTCAATTTGTCTACACTATATGTGCGGGCACTACAATTGGAACATCTCTAATTGCCTCTACACTGACCTCGTAACCAGTTATTTTGAACTTTAGGAGAAATATAGTTACATGAAACTAAGCTACCAATGGTTGTACCCCTCCTATATGTAACTTTGGGTTCTTTTGTGAGTATATTAGTAAGGTCTTGTACTCCTTTCAATAACTCCCAATGTTGATTGAGATTCTTATAGATTTCATCATGTTGTGCATTATGGTAGTCATTACAACATTGGCGGTAAAAGCCGTGTATCGCCGTGCAGAAGACCGACAACACACCGCAGCGGCCGCGGAAACCCACCACAGCTATTATGACCCACAGCTCGGAATCCGCCAAAATTCAGACACCCACACAAGTCCGCCACACCAAAGGTCAGTGATAAACTGGCGATAACAAAACCTCCACCGTCACGCCAACAGAAATACGCCCACACTATCATGACCCATGAATCCACGCGGCGGTCTTTCAACCACGGTATTCCATTGGCGGTACATAACGCCGCACTCAAAATACACACACACATACAAAACACAGCCACATTGGACAATTCGAAATACACACACCTGATACACGTACACACACCACTCCCATACACACAATACAATATAAAACACACACCCACATCACCCACAAACCCTTATGACAACTAATCACGAACGAAGGCCAGAGAGAGACATCCCCATCAACAACACTAGCATCCACAGGCACACAACACCATCACCCACATGAATTCCACTCACCGCACACTACACACCACTACATATCAGCACACTTATCACCCCACACACCACCCCACACATCACTTACACCACCCCATGGCACGGCAAAGACACCCCAGGTTCTCGGAGGAGGAGCTCAGGTTCATGGTGGAGGAAATCGTCCGGGTAGAGCCACAGCTATTCGGAGCACAGGTGTAGCACACCTCCATTGCAAGGAAAATGGAGCTATGGTGAAGAATAGTGGACAGGGTCAACGCAGTGGGACAGCACCCAAGAAATCGGGATGACATCAGGAAGAGGTGGAACGACCTACGGGGAAAGGTGCGTTCCGTGGTCTCAAGACACCGCCTGGCGGTTCAGTGGACTGGCGGCGGACCCCCACAACTAACATCATGGGAGGAGCAGGTCTTGCCGATTCTGCATCCTGAGGGCCTCGCAGGAGTAGGTGGAGGAATGGACTCTGGTAAGTCAAAGCTTAACTATTACATCCCCCACTCTACCTGCATGCCATCACATACCCCCACCCTTACCCTCACCCCCATCACTCTAACTCCTCACAAATGTCCCAACATCACAAACCACACATCCTAACACCAAGCCCTGCATGCAACAATAAAGCATGGACACCCATCACCAAAGCATGCCCACTGCACATACCCATACACCCCCTAAACCATCATCACACAAGGTCCAACACAGGAATGCAAGCACTGGGGTACACGGTCACCCACCCATTGCACACCATGTCACACACAGATGTAATAACCATCCTTTTATACCCCTGCAGGACCCCTACCCAACGTCACCGGACAGAAGGGTCAACACATGTCCACACCACCAACAGAAGAGGCCCACAGTGATGACAGCAACTCTGTCCAACTGGATCTAGATGACCAGCCTGGCCCATCGGGGACCTCGAGACAGTCGGTTACCCACACCCAGTCACAGGCCACCACAGACCTTCCCCCCTCTGGAAACATCAGCACAGCACCCACCCAGCGGGCCCATACCTCCGTCCCCAGGACACGTCAATCAGCTGTGTGTCCACCACTACAGGGAACCCAGGCTAACCCACCACCCCAACAACAACAGGGACCTGGGGGCAGTGGTAGTGGGCACACGGTCCAGGGGACGGAGGCTCAGGAACACAGTGGAACTGGGAGGGCTGCTGTGCGACAGGGTGCAGACAGGCCCAGGAACCCATTCTCCACGAGGCCCTCTCCTCCATCATGGGAGCCTACCACCACTCCCAGGAGACGAAGGCAACGGTACTGGCCAAGTTTCAGGAGACCCATCAGCTGCAGGAGGAACAGTATATGGACTTCAGGGAGGAACTCAGAACCATCAGCACCACCCTGGGCACCATTGTATTCCACAGTATTCTTACCTGTGTGTCGCTGGAAATATTGCTGGATCACTGAGTCACTGTTGTCCATATCTTCTTCCTCTGCTTCCTCGTCTTCACTGTCCACAGGCTCCACAGCTGCCACAACACTGCCATCTGGACCATCCTCCTGCAGAAAAGGCACCTGTCGTCGCAAAGCCAAGTTGTGAAGCATACAGCAGGCCACGATGATCTGGCACACCTTCCTTGGTGAGTAGAATAGGGAACCACCTGTCATATGGAGGCACCTGAACCTGGCCTTCAGGAGGCCGAAGGTTCATTCGATCACCCTCCTAGTCCGCCCATGGGCCTCATTGTAGCGTTCCTCTGCCCTTGTCCTGGGATTCCTCACTGAGGTCAGTAGACATGACAGGTTGGGGTAACCAGAGTCCCCTAGTAGCCACACCCAATGCCTCTGGAGTTGACCCATCACATAAGGGATGCTGCTATTCTGCAGGATGTAGGCGTCATGCACAGAGCCAGGGAACATAGCATTTACCTGGGAGATGTACTGGTCTGCCAAACATACCATCTGTACATTCATCGAATGATAACTCTTCCGGTTTCTGTACACCTGTTCACTCCTGTGGGGGGGTACCAAAGCCACATGTGTCCCATCAATGGCACCTATGATGTTGAGGATATGTCCCAGGGCATAGAAATCATCTTTCACTGTAGGCAAATCCTCCACCTGAGGGAAAACGATGTAGCTCAGCATGTGTTTCAGCAGGGCAGACAACACTCTGGACAACACGTTGGAAAACATAGGCTGGGACATCCCTGATGCTATGGCCACTGTTGTTTGAAATGACCCACTTGCAAGGAAATGGAGCACTGACAGCACCTGCATTTGAGGGGGGATTCCTGTGGGATGGCGGATAGCTGACATCAGGTCTGGCTCCAACTGGGTACACAGTTCCTGGATTGTGGCACGGTCAAGCCTGTATGTGATTATCACATGTCTTTCTTCCATTGTCGATAGGTCCACCAACGGTCAGTACACCGGAGGATGCCGCCATCTCCTCAAATGTCCCAGTGGATGGTGCCTATGAAGGACAACAGTGAGCAAAGAATCAAACAACTCAGAGGTGCGTACCCACAGCTTACACAGAACACCATTCATAATCTAAAAAGTGGCCTGTATGTGTGTTGAGTCTAGGCCTAGGTATGTGGGACGCAGTTGAAATTGTAGGCATGTGGGCCCCTGAAATGGCAGCTGCCTGACCTGTAAAATGGGACAATGGAATGTGAGGTAACTGCTCTGGCGTTGTACACCGTCGCGGTAGGCGGTCGAAGACCGTAGCGCAATGTTGTATTGATTAACATTGAATCCTATGGGTCCCAGGAGCCAACGACGATGTACGCCGGCGGTGACGGTACGCACCTCCGCGGACGTGATCGCCATTTTCTATCTGTTCAATCACTCGATACCTGATCTTCGACAGGAGAGGACCTACACTGCAAGTGCTGCTGTGACCTCGGTCTGGAAGAGACAATGGCTCGAGTGTCTGGGGAAAAGGCCCCTGCCTTCACATCGGAGGAGTTGGAGAAAACTCGTGGATGGGTCCTCCCCCAGTACACACTACTCTACGGTCCTCCAGACAAACAGGTAAGTACACTGGGAGCATGGTGTATGGGTTATGCCTGTGTGAGAGGGGTGGATGTAAGAAGGAAGGGGGGGAGTGCGGCGTGCATGAAATGACGGTGAGTGCATGTGCACATGGCAAGGGTAGGGATGGGGGCCAATCACTTTGACGATGCAGTTGGTAATAACTTTCTCTTCCCCCTGTACAAATCATGTAGGTCAGCGCCCACCAGAAAAAAACATATTTGGCGTGCCATCGCCAAGGACGTCCGGACCCTGGGGGTCTACCACAGACGGAGCACCCATTGCCGGAAAAGATGGGAGGACATTCGCTGCTGGAGCAAGAAGACGGCGGAGGCTCAGCTGGGGATGGACTCCCAACGTGGGAGGGGTGCCCGTCGCACCATGAACCCCGTGCTGTTCAGGATCCTGGCGGTGGCATACCCGGAGTTGGATGGGCGCTTGAGGGCCTCACAGCAGCCACAAGGGGGTGAGTACACTTGAATTCTTCTGATTTTGCGCGCATTGGAGGTATCTGGGTGGGGGAGGTGGGCTGTGGGTTTCCCTAGGCCAGGGCGAGTTCCGTAGGCAAGGTCCCTCCATAAGGCAGGCCATGTGGCACCCCACCGCACCTCTGTAGAGTGCCAACTACACCTAGTCATGTCCCTGTGTCATCCATGTGTGCAGATGTCATCCATAGCCTAGTAGGCCATTTCCCAGGAATTGAACAGTGGAGCCCAAGAGCGCTGCTTCTGTATCTGTCGTGTCCGCCAACTGTAGCAGTAACGCATGCACTCAACATGTCTTTCTTCTGTCGTCCCCCCCTTTTTGTGGTCTCCCTGTTCTTGTGTGCATTAGCATCATCAAGCGGAGGAGCAGTGGCACCGGAGCACGAGGGGACTGCATCCCACATGGCCATGGAGGGCCACACTATGGAATCGGACTTCACCAGTGGGACGGAGGGCGAGGGGAGCGCCATGGCGGGGACAGGAGCTGAGACCAGTGACACAGAGTTGTCTTCTGATGGGAGCTCCCTTGTGGTGGCGGCAACATCTGTGCCCCGCATCTACAGGTACAGCCGCCACCCCCCCTACCAGCACCGCCCTCCCAGCAGCCCCTCAGCCTTTTCCCCGTGCCGGCTCACCCGGGAGGGTGGGCATCACCTTTGCCCCAGCACCTCAGGCCCTGCCCCAGTCACCCCTGCTGCCCTCAGTGAGGAGACCATTGACCTCTTCAGGACCCTCACTGTTGGGCAGTCTACCATTTTGAATGCCATCCAGGGTGTAGAAAGGAAGTTGCAACAAACAAATGCATTCCTGGAGGGCATTCATTCTGGTCAGGCGGCCCTTCAGCAAACTTTTCAGACTCTGGCCTCAGCACTGATGGCAGCCATTGTTCCTGTGTCTAGCCTCCCCCCTCCAACTTCCTCCACCCAGACCCAATCCCCTGTACCTCAGCCTATCCCAAGCACACCTACAGATCAGCATGCACACACGTCAACAAACAAGGGAAGCTCTGGCAAACATAAGCACCACACATCCCACAGGCACTCACGCAAGCATCACACACATACAGACACAGCAACATCCACTGCCTCCACTGTGTCCCCCTCCTCGTCGTCTCCCTCCTCCCTCCCAGTCTCGTCTACACTCTCACCTGCATGCACTACCACTACAGCCACTAGGTCCCGCACCAGCACACCCACCACCAAACCCCGCTCACCTGCACTCACCACCCCCACTACCATTTACACATCCCCTGTGTCCTCTCCCAGTGTGTCTGTGACGCCCCCTCCCAAAGTACACAAACGCAGGCACACACCCACCCAACATACATCCACCTCACGACAGCCTCCAGCGCATGCACCTGCACCCAAAGCCACAAAAGTTACACCTCCTACAACCACCTCCTCTTCCTCCTCTCCCAGACCCCCTCCAGCCTCCCGTCCCAGTGTTCCTAAGAAACTTTTCCTGGCCAAGCTTGACCTCTTTCCCCACCCTCCAATTCATAGGTCCCGTACTAGCACCTCAGCCAAAAAATCTCCGGTACCAGTGGTGCATGTTAGAGGTATGTGGAGTGCACTAGGCACCAGGGCAGCCAGTGTGACACGGAGCCACAGCACAGCCAGTTCCCCCCCCTGTGAAGCACCAGAAGTTGGACAGTGCCCGGCGGGAGTGGAGGAAGACTCCAGCCAGCAAAGCCGCTCACAAGGGTTCCGGGGGGAGTGTCCACGCAGCTGTCACTCCTCCCAAGGTGGGGAAGGGGCAGAAGAAATCGTCAAAGTCTGGGAAGAGCAGCACGGTGGAGAAGACTGCCATCATCCCTGCTGCCCAGGAGGCCACCGCCAGCCCCATCGTCACTGGCCAGGAGGCCACCGCCAGAGTCAGTGCCCAGGAGGGCAGCCCCATCATCAGTGGCCAGGAGGCCACCGCCAGAGTCAGTGCCCAGGAGGCCACCGCCAGCCACAACCCAGCTGCCCAGGAGGGCCCCGGCAGCCACAGCCCAGCTGCCCAATGAAGGACCGCCATGGCAAGAACCGTTGAACAGGGCAAGCACCGCTGAACAGGGCAAAGACCGCCATGGCAAGCACCGCTGAACAGGTCAGAAACTGCAAACTCAAGCACTGCTGAACAGGGCAAAGACCGCCATGGCAAGCACCGCTGAACAGGGCAAGCACCGCTGAACAGGGCAAAGACCACCATGGCAAGCACAGCTGAACAGGTCAGACACTGCAAACTCAAGCACCGCTGAACAGGGCAAGCACCGCTGAACAGGGCAAAGACCGCCATGGCAAGCACCGCTGAACAGGGCAAGCACCGCTGAACAGGGCAAAGACCGCCATGGCAAGCACCGCCGAACAGGTCAGAAACTGCAAACTCAAGCACCGCTGAACAGGGCAAAGACCGATGAACAGATCAAGGACCGCCAACTCAAGCACCGCTAGCCCAAGAGCGGCAGGGCCAGTGACGGAACTGGGACCGTCACGGGGAGAGTGATGCACTCTGGGCACCAGTCCCCCTCCAGAACCAGTGGAGACATGCATCCACTCCGTCTGTCCTGAACAGGATGAAGCACTCTGGGCACCAGTCCCCCTCCAGAACCAGTGGAGACATGCATCCACTCCGTCTGTCCTTCACAGGATGAAGCACTCTGGGCACCAGTCCCCCTCCAGAACCAGTGGAGACATGCATCCACTCCGTCTGTCCTCAACAGGATGAAGCACTCTGGGCACCAGTCCCCCTCCAGAACCAGTGGAGACATGCATCCACTCCGTCTGTCCTTCACAGGATGAAGCACTCTGGGCACCAGTCCTCCTCCAGAACCAGTGGAGACTGTTATCCACTTGAGAGACTGTGGCTTTGCACTCCCCAGGATGGTACAGTGGGCAACCCACCCACTGTAGAGACTTGAGAGACTGCGGCTTTGCACTCCCCAGGATGGTCCAGTGGGCAACCCACCCACTGTAAAGACTTGAGAGACTGTGGCTTTGCACCCCCAAGGATACATCAATGGGCATGGAGCCCCCTTGTGGATCTGGCATGGTGCAGTCATCCGGCTGAGGTGCCCCCCTTCCCTTCCCCCTGAGGTGCCTGTTGTATTTCTATCTGATGCCCCAGCAGTGTTCTCTCCGTTTTGATCAGGTATCTGATGTGGGCCTCGCCCATGCATTTTGGGCCCAGTGGTCCACGGACAATGAATGGTGCATTACCTGCACTACTAATCGTGATGTATATTTTGTGGAATGTGTATATATATCTGTATATATTTCCTTACTGTATTTTGATATATTACAATGGTTGATCTCATTTCCTTTTTGTCTTTGCGTTCTTCCGGGGGGGTTGGGGGTTGTTACTGTAATGTTTGGATATGCATTGGTGTGTGTGTTGTAGTGGGTGAGGGTCGGGGTCGGGGTGGGGGTGTTGTATGTGTGTGTCCCTGACTTTTACCTCCCCCTCCCCTATGTCGTAGGTGCACTACTCACCGTTGTCTTCGGCGCCGGTGTTGATGATGGTCGTATAGGAGCAGGAAGACTATCGCAGGGAGAATTTGGAGCGTTTTCCCTTTGAAATGGCTGTTTCCGCCGTGTTTTTATCCACGGTAAATCCTCCCCAGAAAAGGTGGAAGATTGGTAGGTTGTGATACTGTGGGCGGTACATTGTCTCCCGCCTGTCTGTTGGCGGTGACCGTCGCGCTGTTTGTCTGTACCGCCGTGGCGGTCGGACTGTTAAAGTGGCTGTCTTTGTTGGTGGTTTCCGCCACAGTCATAATTCCCATTGTTTTACCGCCGCCCTGTTTGCGGTCTTACCGCCGCTTTAACACCATCCGCCAGGGTTGTAATGACCCCCAATGTTTTCACTAGGTCTTTGCTATAAATTAAGGTCTCTAGATGGAAGAGGTATGCATCAAGTAGGGACCACACTCCTAGTCACAACACAATCCAAATTATCATGTGCTCATCCTCTGGTAGCTTGGCACAGAGCAGGCAGGGTTTACTTAAAAGGCAATGTGTGAAGCATTTGTGCAGTAACTCATACAGTAACACAGTAAAAATGGCACAAAAAGTTCTCTACACCTGTTTGAAAAAAAGGTGATATTTATCTGAATGAAATAGGATAAAAATTACAAATATCCATAATGCAGAAGTCGAGATATCACTTTTTAAAGGTTTAAATGAGTCTCAATCCTTAAGAATTAGTGGTTATATCTTTATAACACACAGTACCTGGGAATGCTGTAAAAATAATGACGCACGGGGCCGCCTAGAAGGAAATGGATTGAAAAATAAGATACTGCATTGGGTTGTCCTGTGTGTCACAGATGATGCATTGTTTCTTTCCATGCTGCAAGGTGATGAATCAAATTCCAGGAGCACAGCCTTCGTTCCTGTAAGAAATGGGGTCTTTGGTTGGCAGTCAGGCTACCCCCTGTCCAAGCAACGACCCTCACTCTAGTCAGGATAAAGAAGAATCACCCTCAGTTATCCCCTGATCTCCCCCTTCGTAGCTTGGCACGAGCAGGCAGGCTTAACTTCAGAAGCAATGTGTAAAGTATTTGTACCAACACACAGAGTAATTCAGTGAAGGCACTACAAAATGACACAACACAGGTTTAGTAACATAGGTAATACTTATCTAAACAACACAAGACCAAAACGACAAAAGTCTGACATACACAAGTCAAGTTATGAGTTTTAAAGAGAATGAGAGTCTATGATCCACACATATGTACCATTTTGCACATCGCAAGTGGCGAATTGGGCCGTTTGCGATGTGCAAAATGCACTTTGACATGTACCAAACCATTTTTTTGATTCGGTAAACTATTTACCGAATCGCAAAAAGGGATTGTGAGTGGCAATTAGGAAGTGGTTTCCCTTCCTAATTGCGACTCGCAGTCCCATGTATGATTGTTTTGTGACCGCGAATGCGGTCGCAAAACAATCGCAGTTAGCACCAGTGTCACACTGGTGCTAACCCAATTCGCAAATGGGAAGGGGTCCCGTGGGTCCCCTTCCCCTTTCTGAATGTCCACAAAGGGGACCAGTACCTGCTCTGACAAAATGAAACAAGTTTTTTTCCTTTAAGGAAAACGAGCTTCATTTTTTTTAAACTGCTTTATTACAAAGCAGTCACATGCATGCTGGTCTGCTGTCTCCAGCAGGCTATCATCCCTCTGAGGGCCGACATTCTCAAGGGGGTCGCAAATTGCGACCCGCCTCATGAATAGTCTGAGGTGGGCATTTACGACCCTCTTGTGAGTTGCAAATAATGTCATTGACACTATGCAACATACGGTTTTGCGACTCGCAAGTTGCGAGTTGCAAAACCAAAGTTTGATACATGTAGCCCTTAATCCTTAGAAAACAGTGAGAATTTTGTTATTTCACAAACATACCTGGGTAGTGTAAAAATTAAGCCACACAGGTGAGTGTTGATCCGAAAAGGTCAGTGATGCATCGATTTTTAACCCACAAGCGAGAACGTGCGTCATTCCTCCTTCAGTCAGGTCCACGTGCGTCGTTTCTTCTCTCCTGCAAGAGAGCAATGCTTCGATCCGGACGGGCACCTCGGTCCAGGCTGGCTTTGTGTTGATTTTCCGTGCCCAGTGATATTGCTTTGAAATCCAGTCACACGGTGTCAAGAAACCGTGCTGCATGGGGACTTGCGTCGTTAACAGCAGGCGCATCGTTTCTCTAGCCGCGTTGCGTCGATCGCCACAATGCAGGTGGACTGTCAAAGGTTTCCCCGCACAGCGGTCTTTGCATGTATTTTCAGGTCTTAGCTGCCAGCTTCTCCTTTCAAGGGCCCAGGGACTGGATAGGGTACCACGTGGCAGTGCAGGAGTCTCAGCAGAGAGTCCAGGTGCTGCAGGGGAAGTCTTTGATGACCCTGAGACTTCAACAAGAGAAGGCAAGCCCAGTTCAAGCCCTCGGAGATTCTTCTCAAGCAGTAATGCACAACAAAGTCCAGTCTTTGTTCCCTATCACAGGCAGGGTAGCCCAACAAAGCACAGTCACAGGCTAGGGCAGCACTTCTCCTCAGTTCTTCACCTTAGCAGAGGTTCCTCTTGATTCCAGAAGTGATCCGATTTTCAGGGGTTTTGGGTGCTCTTCTTTTACCCCTTCCTGCCTTTGAAGTATTCCTACTTGAAAGAGAAGTCTCTGTTGTATTCAAGATCCTGCCTTGCCCAGGCCAGGCCCCAGACACACACCAGGGGTTTGGAGACTGCATTGTGTGAGAGCAGGCACAGCCATTTCAGGGATAAGTGACCACTTCTCCCCTCCCCTCATCCCAGATGGCCCATCAGGATATGCAGGATACACTCCCGCTCCCTTTGTGTCACTGTCTAAAGGAGAGGTGCAAACAGCCCAACTGTCAAACTGACCCAGACAGGGAATCCACAAACAAGCAGTATCACAGAATGACTTAAGCAAGAAAATGCCTACTTTCTAAAAGGGGAATTTTAAAACACACAATCTAAAAACATACTTTACTAACAGATGTATTTTTAAATTGTGAGTTCAGAGACCCTGAATTCCACATTTCCCAAAGGGAATCTCCACTTTAATAATATTTCAAGGCAGCTCCCATGTTAACCTGTGGGAGAGATAGGCCTTGACATGTAAAACACATAAGCACATGTCCCACCTTAAACATACACCGCACCCTGTCCATGGGGCTACTTAGGGCCTACCTTAGGGGTTCCTTACATGTATAAAAAGGAAATGTTTAGGCCTGGCAAGTGGGTACACTTGCCAAGTTGAATTGGCAGTTTGAACTGCACACACAGACAATGTAGTGGCAGGTCTGAGCCATGTTTACAGGGCTACTAATGTGGGTGGCAAAACCAGTGCTGCAGGCCCAGTATTAGCATTTGATTTACAGGCCCTGGGTACCTCTAGTGAACTGTACTAGGGACTTACTAGTAAATCAAATATGCAAATCATGGAAAGTCATTTACACATACATTTTACATAGGAAC
Source organism: Pleurodeles waltl (assembly GCF_031143425.1). Lineage (NCBI taxonomy): Eukaryota > Metazoa > Chordata > Amphibia > Caudata > Salamandridae > Pleurodeles > Pleurodeles waltl. Next base: position 115,422,259 of record NC_090450.1, read on the forward strand.
ACTTGCACTTTAGCACTGGATAGCAGTGGTAAAGTGCCCAGAGTAACAAAAACAGCAAAAACAGAATCCAGCACACATCAACAACCCGGGAAACAGAGGCAAAAGATTAGGTGAGACCACGCCAAGGATGCCATGTCTAACAACTTCAATGCGCGATATTTTGATGCCTATGGATGGCGCATTGAAAATCCTTGACGTGCTGGTGAAAGGAGCACGTGATGCGTCGATCGAGTAGGTGATGCAGCAATTTTTCTACCTCGAGGCAGACGCTGCATCAATTTCTGCATGTGTTGTGCTGATTTTCCCATGCACTGGGATTTTCTTCTGTGGGTTGAAGTCTTTGTTGCCCTGAGACTTCAGAACAGGAGGTAAGTTCAATCCAAGCCCTTGGAGAGCACTTTTGGGGAAGGTAGAGTCCTTCCAGCAGAGAGGCCAGCAGGCAGCAGGACAAAAAGTAGGGGAGCAGTCCTTCTCAGTAAAGCAGTTCAGATGAGTCGGTTAGGCAGCCAGCCAGTCCCCCTAACAGATGTGTCTGATATGGTGGGGACAGACACCCAGTATATATACCCAAATGTGCCTTTGAAGTGAGGAAAACTTCACAGAGTGGTTTTGAAGCGCACAAGTTCCCCCTCTGAGGCAGCCCTGTCTGCCAGGATCCCTATGGGGGTTGGAGTTATCAGTCCTTTGTGTGAGGGCAGGCCAGTGGCATTTGAAGTGTAAGAGAGAGCCTCTCCACCCTTTCTGCCAAGGGAGACCCATTCAGTATGCAGATGAATGGTGATGTGACTGAAGTGTCCAGCGTTAATGGCTGCCTGGGTGGAATGCATAAGAGGAGCTATCAACCAGCACTGAACCGATGTGGATTGGAGACAGGCTGTAAGGCACAGATGGCAGCAAGTACAGAGAAATGTTCACTTTCTGAAAGTGGGATTTCTAAAATAATAATATTAAATCCAACTCCACCAGTGAGCAGCATTTTCTATTGCCATCCTGGCCATACTAAACATAACAGGGCTATGCCTTCCAGATCAGAATTGACAACTTAAAAGTAAATGAGGGCAGTTCTAATGCTAGTCTATAAGAGGATCAAGTCTCACAGTAGTGGAAAATGAATCTGTGAGTTTCTAACTATAGGGACATGTAAAACACATAAGTTCATGTCCTGCCTTTTACTTACATAGCACCCTGTCCTATGGTTTACCTAGGGCATACTTTAGGGGTGGCATCTGTAAAAGAAGGAGAAGTTTAAGGCTTGGCAAGTAGTTTTAAATGCTAAGTCAAAGTGGTAGTGAAACTGCATGCATAGGCCTTGCAATGGCAGGCCTGAGACATGGTTAAGGGGCTACTTATGTGGGTGGCACAATCAGTGCTGCAGGCCCATTAGTAGCATTTAATTTACAGGCCCTGGGCACATGTAGTGCACTTTACTAGGGACCTACAGGTAAATTAAATATGTGAATTCGGTAGGAACCAATGTTATCATGTTTAGGGGACAGAGCACATGCACTTTTGCACTGGTCAGCAGTGGTAAAGTGTGCAGAGTCCTAAAACCATCATAAACAGGGTCAAAAAGATAGAGGGAGGCAGGCAAAAGGTTGGGGGATGACCACCCTAAGGCTGTCAGGTTTAACACGCTTCAATTGTGTTTCCTCGTAATAATTTGCAACAGTTGGTGTCACTCAATTGGTGGGAAATTTCACTGTCTATTCCTCTCTGTTCATATTGACGATATGTCCCCCCTTATCCGCTTCTCTAATGACAATACAGTCATCCTCTTTTAAGTCTCTAATGACTTGATGTTCTTCTAGTGCCAGATGCCAGGGGAGTTTATGGTTCTTAAAGGTTTTCTTCAAAATACTTTGCTCACATTTATTAAAATCCTCAATCACTCTCTGATAAAACAAATGAATACTAGCATATTGCTTCCCTTTTGGCATAAATTTAGATATTTGTTTCAGACCACTTTCTTTAGCATAATCTGTATCAATGCCTGATCAAACACACATCAGCAAGGAATTCACATCTTTATTATCACCAATAGACAAATCAGAAATTATATCTTTTGTAATACTTTTTTCCTCCTTTTTGCCCAATGTCTGAAAAAAGCTTCTCAATTTAAACTTTCTACTAAATTTAAACAGATCAGTTTTCAAATCAGTGAAATTACTATTAGTCATGACACATAATCCCAAAATTTTTTGTAGGAATTGTTTCTTCAATTCATTTAAAACTCATTTAGGTAAATTGATCACTTGCAAGTCAGATTTGGACATTTCTACACTAGCATTATGTTTTAATTTAAACATGACTCTTTGTCCGATTTCTGATGCGTGTTGCTATATCTTCTGGTTTTTCTTCTTCCTTTCCAAGTCTTCCAAATTTTTTCCATGTACCTATTTTCATTCATTGCACCTTGTCGGAAAAAGAAGAACTCTGTAGTTTTTTAAGTTTGAATGGTCAGGTTACAAGACTCAAGATCCTCTCTCAATAATACATCTGTGGTACTTATTGAGCTGATATCTTTATCTCTCTGTTTTTTCCGATTGTCTTCCTTTTCTAATGGTGTCTCATCAAACTTTTTGGCAAAGGGAAAGATCTTTCCATTGTCATAATCCCTTTCATTTCATCTGATTTTATTTAGTTTTTTACTCTCTAATGGATTCCTGATGGGTTTTGATCACTTTATTCAAAATCTCATAGTGTCTGTTCTGTCAAGTCATTTATATTCATATCCTTAATCTCACACTCCAATACTTCTATTTGACTATTTAGTTGGGCCACTTTACTCTCCGAGTTCTTTATTAATGTTTTCATCATATTAAAGGAAGACAGGTTCACATTTTCTTCCCATTCTTTCAATAAATCTTCATCTAAATTGTCAAATATTGGGAAGATCAAAATACTCAGACACCTAGGTATTCATTTGTCTCCTATGTAACTTTTAAGTATTACCCCATCGCACCATTTTTAGAGTTCAATCTTTTTCAGTCTTTTGAGACAAATGATTTTTTTCTTTAGACTACTCTTTGTAGTATCTGTCGTTTTCTGTATCCCTTTTCCAGTCTTGCACATTTGAATAAAACTTCTGCTACTTTTTTGCAATCATCTTCAATTGTTGCCTCTTTTACTTTATTGTTAATGACCTTTGTATCTTCCCACACCAAATCCTAAATAGTTCCAACAGGCAGTTGTGCTTTGATTAGGTCACACAAGTCAGTTCAATGTCTAATATAAAATTCCAGTGCTCAATCCTCAAGTTGTGACTGCCTACAGCCAAATGTCAAAATAAAAGCTAGGAGGATAGCACATCACTTTTGTATACCACTTGTTGATCTATCTGTATCAATAAGGTTACTACATGTTGATGCCAGTTACGAGAATGAACTTGGTTTAACAGGGAGTTCAAGATAGCACCCATCGCACGCAATGCATTAAACACTTGTGGTTGCACCGATACTTGTAAGAATGATCACTGTAATAATATAGGAAGATTTCAGTAGATGTAAGTGCTCAGAATTTAAAAATGTAATTAACTTTCTGTTATGTGGCAATAAATTTCAAGGAAGAAAGTCATTTTTGATCTTTGCATTAACACAGGCTGGGGAATTAAATTGGAACCCTATTAGATAAATTGATAGATTGTCTAGGATGGTGCCCATCCTTTGTGGACTGGGGAAATGTTGTGACTATCCATAAAACAAGAAGCAATCATTAAATGAGGGACTGTAAAAGAAGTTAGTGATAACACTGCATTTTTAGGCTAGGAAGCCATTATGCTGCCGGAATGCTGACCCGTGTCACAAGCACTTTACTGAAATACAGAAAGGTAAGGTAGTGCGCATTGATTTATTTAAATTGGTGGATAGTCCCTATACTGTCCTAATCATTTAACTACTTAATTAAACTAGATATATAAGATCACTGGGGACACATGCCTGCATTGGAGTACTAAGTACTGTTGACACCAATATGCACCTGGATTTGGGCGCTGAATTTAATTAAACTAGGGATACATGTTTGTTGGGGACACATGCCCGCATTGGAGTACTAAATACTGATACCATTATACAGCTGGATTTGGGTGTTGCTTGTTTGATTGCTAATGTAATTTTAGATGTTTCTGTCCGCAAGGTAACTCTAATATGAAGTACTATCAGGTGTACAAAATAATCAAGTGAAAATGTAATTTAATTTGGGGTTGCAAAACAGTAACATTGAGGTAGCATGTGGAGAACATACAGTGGAGCTAAACATTGAAATGTGCTGATTTCATGTGTTAAAATATTGCTGCTGCAAAATTGATTACAATGTTGCCAACTTGTTTCATCTTTTCATTTGTATATATTACTATCATAATCATATGATTAGATGTTGAAATATGAACTACTGGAATAATCAGATATGCAGTCTTTGGAGTTACATGATATAACAGAAACTGACACTTATTCATTGATGTGATTGAAACGAAAATGTGGAGGGTGTCAAGTGTATAACTAAGTTGAGTGTATATGTTGGAAATGAATTTTTAGAGTAAGGTCCTGCCAAACGATAAAAAGTTATAGTATGGGTATATAAATTTTGGCCTGAAAATAATGAGCAAATGTAATTGTGTATTTGTTTAACAGATGAATCAACCTGAGACTTTGGGGAATTGTTTTAACTAGATATGAAGGAACACTGTATAGCATGTAAGTGTTATTGAATATTTGTTTTCACCATTGGAATGGTGATTATGTTTTTATGTAGGTTTTAGAAGGTCTGATTAAGTTCCTAGGGAGGAATGAAATGCATAGGCTGGGAAAACACTGAACAAGTGGATGAGCATTATTTCTGAATGACTAATATCTTCAGTGCTGTGGAATGGGAATAGATCAATATAGAACTTGAAACTGAAACTGAATCAATAAGTGGTCTATGATAGTGATGTGTCCCTGTATCCTGCACTTTTTCTCTTCTTGACTAACTGTGCCCATACGCAAGTTGCTGTTGTGAGACACTCATGAATGGTGAGTATCATTGGTCCAATTAGCCTGATGACAAATTGATACAGCAGGATAGGCACTCACATCAATTCAACAATGAGTATAGGAAAACAAGTATACCACGCCACAGTAGTCTCCCAACCCACCTCCTTGAGATCAAAGACTCACTAACCTTTGGGCTCCACGCTCCCCCTGCTCACTGAGTATCTGGGTGTTGCCAATGTCCCATTGGTCAGGAAGGAGCATATATGTTTGTTTCACATTTCCCATCCTTTCCTTCGGGGTAAATCCACTACAAGTTGGTTTGGATGGGTTGGCATGGAATTGTTTTGCCTCCGGTCACAAATATCTCTTGATGCTCCACCACCACCACAGAACCAGATTGTGAAGTCCTTGCGTTTGCTCGTGCCCTGTATGAGCTGACGAAATAACTGTGTCCCATTGATGAGTTGGCCGGGGGAGAGGGGGTTCGAGAAGGCTCCAAGGATTCCGAGGCCACCTCATCTGAGCAGACACAGCATGATACAGGGCCAGAAAAGCTTAACCCTGCAGCTATTCACAGCTCTGTTGCACCCTTATTTCTACTGCTGCATCCCCATTGCAGGTAGTATGCTCTTTCGCACCAACCCAGAAGTTGAGTACAGTGTACTGCAGAAGGCAAACTTGGTGGATGATCATGCAGGATCCGAATAACCAAAGCTGCCATTGTGGCCTTTCTCAAGTCGATATAAAATAAGCAAGTTTTGAGTTCTCATTCATTGAAACTTACACAAAGGGTTCAAATGTATATTTAAAGACCCAAATATATTATACGGGCCCCCCACCATTCATTAAGTTTGATGACCTGGGTACTTGGAAGACCCTGGGGTTGCATGGCGGCCAAACGGCCCCCTACACTTCATTTACAGGGGAGGTGAAGTCCATAAAGCCTTCCCCCCATTTTACTTTGTGATCTCCCTGAGAAGTGTCAGTCCCTTGGGCTTATTGAAGCCCAAGGAGGGGCTCTGTGCTTCTCCTCCTTTCTGAAGCCCCAAATGCCCCTGGGACATGGCCACCCGGGGGCTTCATGAAAAAGGCAGAAAACGCCCATTTTTTTTTAAACCACTGAAGAATCCTCAGATCCATCCGCACAGTTTCTGAAGTTTAAAAAAAGAGTGCTTGTACTCCTTGGGGGGGTCCCTCTAGGACCCCAGAATCAGAGCTAGGGGGTCAGGGTGACTCTACCCTGGCCCCTTTTCTTTTTTGTTCTTTTTTCTCTGGGACTCAGCTGAAACTGATTCACAAGATGGCTGCCAACTCTTCCTTGTTGAAGTGTTGGCAGTCAATCAGATTGAGCTAGGGGACAGACGGATCCGCAGAGTATCCTCATGCCCAGATATCTGCGCTTAGTAAACTCTAATATCTCCAAAGCTATTAAACTGATTCACACCAAATCATGAAAAGTGTGCTTTCAGGACCAAGATCTAGCATTCTGCCAAATTTGGTGTAATTACATTCAGCGGTTTAGGCTGTAGTTGTGTTCAAAATTTGGAAAAATCCCAATGACATAGAATTAGATAAAGGTGTTTTTTGACCCCCCACACGTCTCTTCCCCCACTTGACAGATCACCCTGGAACTTTCTAGAAAGAAGTTGAACTGACCACAGTGTAAGTTTTGAACATTTCGTGAAGATTCATCAAACGGTGTCAACGTTATTGGCAAAACAAGAAAACGCCCTGTCTATGGTAAAATTGGTCCTAACTATAACCACCTAGTGGCGGCCACCAATAGGATATATACTCCAAAATGGTGAACCTGCTCACCAAACAGCTGCACCATATCCAAATGTACCATCAGCAAAATAACGAGGAAAAGTTAATTCTTCCACAAAGTTTGTCTCCTTTATATTACAAATCCGTTGTGAAATAGAAACACTGTCACCCAGCAAAAATATCTACGCGTTTCGGCTGACGCCTTCAACTGGACATTTTGCCCCCCAACACACGCTGTAAAAATATCACTCGTGAGCCCTCATCTATTTCCATTGTCTACTAGTGTTTGTAAAGACGGCTGCCATCTTCTATGTTATAAGTTGGCGTATATAATATAAACCACAGAAATGATCCAGATATCTATGTCATTTTGACTAAATATGTATCTCATGATCATTCTTCTCAATCTAAACCATATGAATAATAACAAATATTGAGCTTATTTTAAAATGATTACTGTTCTTCAAAATCGATTGAAGGCTTAAAAAGTCAATTCACATAATCAAAACCATCATGTTGATTCTTATAATTATGCCCTGCAATGGTAGTCACTAGCGCCTAATTGGCCATTCATAATTAACTGAAATCAAAATACATTAACATTCATATAGATGTACAAAATTGTACCCATAGATGTCATAGCTTTAATTCATAAAATATATCATCTCATACTTGTTAGCAATGGACAGAAACACGCCAATGATTTTTTAAATGAGTCACGGCATATACCGTAAAGTGTCTAGTGCAAAAAAGTGTGCTACCATCAGTGAATGTTAAAAACAATTATTGTGTGAAGTGTGTCAGAAAAGTAAAATCTAAAAAATTAAATAGTTAAAAATAAATATGTTACAGCACCAAATATGGCATAGCAAAAACATCTACTAAGTCATAAGTCAGCCAATGCTATCAGTGATAAGCAAAGACATTCCCGGAGTAGTGTTCTTATATCCCATCACAGGTGGACGTATAGTTCTGCGTCAAGATTGTGTCCCCACGGATTTTCTGAACCAAGTAATAAGATCATCATACATTCCATTTGCGTTAGTTCAGATAATCTATTACCTGCTCTCGGACCCAATTTAATGAATTTAATCCCATAAAGGCATAACGTACTGCAATCACCTCCATGTACTTCCCAAAAGTGTTTAGCCAATGGATAGGATCTGTCCTGGTTCTTGATGGCTCTAAAATGCTGCAAAACTCAGATTTTCAGTTTGTGAATGGTGTTGCCTACATATTTTTTTGAAACAAGGAAGAGAGGGACCGGGAGGTTATCTGGTCCAGTGTACAGTCTCCCAATAACCTAATATACAAAAGGTACACTGTTCCACATGTACTCAAGTAGCCTAGGGCACCAGAGGTGTCAGGAGCAAAAGCCCTCAAGCATCACAATGGATGACTAGCATCATCATTGGGAATTGCTCCTCGCCAGGCCGGCGGTGCAACGCCTGACGGACTCCCCTTAGAAAGGGGGGCACTCAGCCGTACTGTTCTGATGATGGTTAATCAGACAGGTATGCCTATATTCAGGCACCAGCATACGCTCGGAGAGAAAGGGATGTGAAATAACTTTAATCAACATACTAAGATGAAGACCAAGATTAAAATAAAAAAGAAAGTAATAAACTGAGTGATGATGCTCAATTACTTTCAAAGAGCAACAAAATGATAGGGTCTGTAATTTTAACAGTACCCTCAAGTTGGGGTCGACATGTTTCGCGTCGTGTGGTCCTACAGGATCCGATGACGCTTCATCAGGACCAAAAGGACATTTTTGTATCAGTTCTTCTCCAATTAAAAACTAAACGAAAAAAGTGACGAAAATTAAATATATATACCGGTCACTTACACTTCAAGTAAACTGGCTACGTCACTGTCAGGTCGCCCATCCCCCAATCAGGAAAGGGCTCCTTGAGAGGCACGTTTCAGGGACTTGGAAACACTATGGTTGTATGCCAGGTCCGTCACTGAGGACCTACCCTCCGAAACGTCGTCTCGTGACGGACCTGGCCGCGACAACTTTGTGAAAAAAGACAAGCTTGTGCACTGAAATACACAACTCTGATTTGGCTGCCAACACTTCAAACCAGGAAGTGTTGGCAGCAGTGTCTGGAGTCAGTTTTAGCCAAGTCCCATAAAAAAAGTTTTTAAAAAAAACAAGGTGCCAGGGTAGAGTCACCCTGACCCCTTAGCTCTAGTGCTGGGTCCTAGAGGGACACCCCCAGAGCTAAAAAGTTTTTTTAATTTTTTTAAATGTTGCATTGATTTGTGATGGATCCGCGCTTCTTTATTCTGAGGCCCCTCAGTGGGGCAAGTCCCGGGGGCATTGTTAATTGAATGCTAGGGGGGGGCCTGGGGACCACCACCTCCCTAGAGCTTTACAGAAATATTATGCAGAGGACAGCATGGCCCCTCGCAGCCTCATGGACCACCACCTCCCCAAGGCTTCGCAGAAACATGGTGCTGGGGCATGTGCCCCCACAGCCTCAGGGATCACCACCTCCGTGGGGCACAACAGGAATTATATGTGGAGGGGCCCGTGGCCTTCCTGCAGCCCCAGGGACCACCACCTCCCCATGGCTGAACAGAAATATGGTGGGGGCGGCTGGAAGGCCCCTCCACAGCCCAGGGACCACACCTTTGTTTTTTTCAGTGAATTTCTATGTTTTTTTTTTTAAAGTAAAGTAATTTTCATTACTATACGTTAATCCAAACACTGTCGCACACTGCTATCGACAAACCAAACCAAAAGGTTACAGGGACATTATAGTTAGGAAATATAATTTTAAAAAACATAGAAATTCACTTAAAAAAAAAAGGTTACAGGGACACTATAGTTAGGCTCATATTTTAAATATACAAAACTGTAGAAATTCACCTGTTGTAGTTATCTCTGGTAACTTTAAATCGTGCCCTAAGGTTACTATAACTCGAACCCTTGCCATGCAGTGCTAATTACCCCACAAATCAAGGCACTAATGACATCTTTGCTTACATGATTAATAATATCGATGATGTATTTACGGTAATATTTTTGACAAAAAACTGTGCATGGCACGGGCAGCCATCTTAAGACTCAGTTTGAACCGAGTCCCAGAAAAAAAGTAAAAATAAAATAAAAGGGGCCAGGGTAGGGACACCCTTACCCCTTAGCAATAATGGAGGGGTCGTAGAGGGACACCCCCAGATAAAAAAAAAACATTTTTTAAACTATTTTTTTGCCACAAGATTGGATATTTGTGAAGTTGCAGCAAAAAAAGTGCTGTTTTTTTTGGCCCCCAGGGGGGCCAGGACCTGGGGGCATTAAAAATGTAGTGTAGGGGGCCCTCCTAGCCCTCCCCCCACAGCTCCGGTAACCACCTCTTCCCTGGAGCTTTTATTTTTTTTATATTTGGAGAGGCCACATATAGCGGGCCGTGGCCCCTCCATGCCCCTGGGACCACCACCTCCCAGGGGATCCATTGAAAAATATGCAGGGGCCTGCAGCACCCCCCCCCCCATTGCCCAAGGGACTGCAAACTCCCCAGGACTTCCAGTTAAGTATATGCGGGAGGCCTACTTCCCCCGCTGACCTGGGGACCGCCACCTCCCCAGGGTTTTCAGTTATGTACAAGCGGAGGGGCCCGTGGTTCCCCCGTGCCCTGGGGACCACCACCCCCTGGGGCAAAGGTTGAAAATGGGGTCCCTATGGGTTCCCCAGTGCCCTGGGAAATGCCACCCCCCACCCAGGGCTTCCAGATAAAATCATGCATGGGCCTATGTCCCCCTGTGCCCTGCGGACCACCACCCCTGAGGCTATTGTCATCGAAGGGGGGCTGCCTCCCTCTTGGAGCCACTGATGGCCGGCTTCTGCTATGTCCTGGGACAGTTTTCTGTGGCTTGGCTGCAGCGTCGCACCCTTAAAGCAGGTCCCACTAATAAACAGCAGTACTTTAATCTCTGTTCCCTGCACACATGCAGTGGACAGAGATAAAATCCTTCAGCAAGCAGGGAGCTGCGGGCAAAGTAGTTCCCTGATTGCTGAAGCAATCGCACTGCAAGGGAAGCCTTAAGGCTTCCCCCGCAGTGTAAGGTAGCCCCTAAAAGGTATTTTATTTTTAAAAAAAGTTTTGTAAACAATAAATCAATGAGGGATCATGGGGGAGCCCTTAAGGGCTTCCGTGCGGTCTGAGATAGCCCATAAAGGGCAACAAAAATGTTTTTTACAAAAAAAACATCTTAGCTCAAGGACGCAGAACTTAACACTGAGCTTTAGGGGTTTGAGTCAGACTGGACTCATTTCAATTTTGTTTTGTTAATAGAAAAACGTAGTATATTTAAAAAAAAATACATCTTTGATTTTAAATTGGAAACAAAGTATATCAGACATCAAAGACTAAAAAACTCTCTCTCCCTCTCACTTTCTTTCACTCTCTCTGTCTCTCTTTCAACCAATTCTCCCACTCATACACCACTCACACACTTACGCACCCAGTCACATACCCACTCAGACCCTCATGCACTCACTCAGAGCCCCAGTCAGACCCTTATGTACCAATTTAGAGACCCACTCAGACCCTCATGCACTCACTCAGCACCCCAGTCAGACCCTTACATACACACTCAGATTGGTACGCACCCACTCACACACCCACTCAGACCAACACACACCCACACACAGACCCACTAACACCCTCATGCACGACTCACAGACCCACACACATACTGATGCATCCACTAAAACACTAATGTATGCAGTTTCACACCCAGACAGACACTCTGACAGCCACTCTTACCCCAGATACAGCCTCTCACATCTTTTCTCACACCCAGAGAGGACACAGACAACTTCCACAGTGTATATGCAAAGGACCGTGCACAACATCAGGTTGGGTGGTTTGTAGGGTTGGACTGGCTGTAGGCCACCTCCTGTGGGATTCCTCTACTGTGCCCAAGAAATAGCAATGCACAGTGTAAGGTTGGGTGCTTATAGGGGGTTGGCCCCAGGCCAAAGGCCATGCGTGGCGGTGGGTCGATTAACGTATAGTAATGAAAATTACTATGCATTAAAAAAAATATATTAATTCAATGAAAAAAACAAAGGTTACAAGGATGATATAGTTAGGTTCTCAATTTACTCATACAAAACCATACACATTCAGCAGTTAGAGTTATTTCAAGTAACTAAAACTCGCATCATAAGGTAACTATAACTCTCGCTTCACTGTGCACAGCTAACTTATTCCACATGTAGTATCATTGATGACATATTCCATGCCATCTTTCATATTCTCACTGCAACATTTGTAATAAACTTATTGATGAGACAACTGTGCATGGTAAGAGTGTGAGTTATATTTACCTTATGGCACAAGTTTTAGTTACTGAAATACTGAAAATCTGTTTAAATGCAATTAGTACACAGTACACACAGTACTTTCTGTGTGTACTGTGTACTAACTGCATTTAAACAGATTTTCAGTATTTGATAGTGAGGCATGTTGAGCAACAGCTATTATTCATGTTGCATTTCTTTTTAACTTTTCCTACATTTCAGAGAAGCACAGCTCGGCCTGCACTCAAAACAGTAAGTAAAGTCTGAGTAAACATCCTAATAACTCAAACAAATGGCCTTACAGGAAGAGTACCAACGACCCCCATTTCTCGTCTATTAAGAAAAAAGGATCTGTAAATACGTGAAACAGAGCATGCTACAAATCTGCTCAGCAAAATACCAGCACTCTGGGGGATTAGTCGTATGCTCCATTTCTTTCACATAAATGTGCCCGAGGGCTTAACGCGCTCATCCTTGACCGTGTTGCAGATTTGCACTATTTCCATGATGTGACTGTACTTATTGATAATTCGGTTACTGTGCTGGGGGCTCATTCAGTTACAATGAAGTCGTTCACTTGAATTTGATAGATTCTAGGATTTCTTAACTGAAACATGGAAATATTGCGTGGTTTAAAATCTAACTAACGACAGACACATTTACAAGACTTGTTTTACTTAGGCAATTACATTGTGCAATAAAAAAGCTGCTTCGAAAGCAATCCTGTTATGGTGCCCTCTGTGCATGATGTTATTACGTAAAACGTGAAAACTTTAGTGTAGATTAACATTCGTTCAACGCATCACTGTGTGAGAATCAGCAGCGTTGTGCTAGGCTAATGGAAGAAAAACACACACTCTCTGCCACAGTATTGTATCACGCATGCCATGGGCCCTAGTACATGCAAGAAAAATATCCCCTTTGACTGGTGTTGAGGAAGGACTAAAATATAGCATTTTCAAAATAGAATGGGTCTTTGTGATAATGTACTTAAAGCACCAATGGTAGATACACCCCTGTTCCGCCGCATTTCGCAAAGGTCTAGTTGATGTCGTCAGCTAAATATCAATTTTCGCATGATAGCAAGTACTGTGCAAAAGTAAAAAGGAATGCCATTGGTGTTTTTAATGCAGACCAGTAAGTGTTCGTTTTTTGGCAGGTTTAAATAGCATAAATGTTGTTCAGGGACACTTGAGTATTGCACATGGGAACCGGACTATATTAACTATTTTGTAAAGCATTGGGAGATAAAGTTGCTAGAACCACAGAACGGTGAGCTAGGACTGGATTTTAACTTGGATGCTAATTTCAAAGTCTGCAGCAGTAGCCACTAGGCTATGTCTCATCTCCTGCGGTTTTGCCTGTGGGCTGCAGGGTATGATGCTGCCCTCGGAAAAAAATGGGGTACCATGAGCCAACCATACCCCTCCATCACCCTCATTGTGTTCTCCTGTGGTGTGGGGCTGGTTTCAGCATTTTTGGGAAAGGACTGATTTTTCCTTCCAATCTGGTCCTGCTTCTGTGAGATTTGCACCCACGGTAATCTTTCCAGCAGAAATTCTAATGCTAGAGCAACCGCCCAAGGATAACCTACACTACATATAAGATTAGGAGACAAAATTCTTCCTGTCCCTTTGTCCCTAGTTTCTTTTGGCAGTAGTTAGGTCACACAAAGCCAAAACGTTCTAGAGTGCCAAGCTATTGTGGGAGCACTCGCCTATCAACTTTTGCACATAAATAATTTTACTTCTCAAAGGTGACTGCTGCTGTTGTTTACACTGCTTTCTGATGCTTAAATTGTATGCACAAATATATGGAAATTCTGGGCATTTAAAAAAAAAAATATTTAGTTAACTAAAATAAGCAGTGAATGCCAGTTAACTATCATCTTTTTAAAAAGTACTGAAATATTCAGCATGGGAGGCCTTCCTTCAAAGACTCATCTGTGCTTTTTGTAGCTTTAAAATGAAAACATTGCATTCTGCCATTTGAGTATATTAACAAATATATACATGCATATTATGTATCATGAAGTAAAAATGAATACCACTTATTGAAAGGACCAAATCAATCTTAAGTGTTGTCTGCTGTATAATATTAAGCAGCTGCTTTATATTGAATTAGAAATTGAGAATGCTTAGCTATGTTTACAAATAATAGCAGATGATAATGAAACCCTGCCTGTACTCCCCTTAATTAAATCTGAAAACTGCTCCCTGAGTAGAAACAATAATTTAGGGGCTCATTATGAGTTACTCGTGGGGATGAGGCAGCTGTCAACCTGGCTGCCTCACCCCAGCCATATTACGATGTGCCCATTGGCAGACCAGCAGGACAAAATTTGTCCCCATCAGCCCAGTTGGAACAGTGCTATGGTATTGGTCTTGGCTCCCTCGAGGCAAATAATGTAGCACACCAGCACCCTCAGAATGCACACTGTCTGCAAAGCAGATAGTGCTCATTTCAAGGGTGCTGGGTAGGGAGGCCCCTGTTCTATATTTCCACCAGCCTTTTCATGGCGGGGTCCCCACCATGAAAAGGCTGTCAGAAACTGAACTCATGATGAGCATGGTGGTGCTGAACTCAGCGCCGCCGAAGCCGACCATGACTCTGATCGCTGTCAGCCCGCCGGGAACCATGTTCCTGGCGGGCATGGTAATGTGGCGGTCGGACCTCCTGGAGTGCGGCAATCTGACTGCCACAGCCTAATTGGTGGTCCTCAGACTGCCAATGTCGTAATTAGGCCCTAGTCTTTTTTCTTAGAAAAATGTGGGTGTGAGCTTTCAGAATCCTGTGTAGTTGACGAGTACAGGACTGTTCATTTCCCTAAATACATCCTTGATTTGCACAGCAGCAGCCTCTATGGGCAGACAGGTGCTGGCAGCTTGGATTTGTCTAATAATACTGCATTGTGAAATAGTTTGCAGTAAGGCTAATATAATGTGATAGAAAAGTGAGAAGGGTTACCCCAGGGAATTCTTTTTCTCATTGGCTAGGGAGTGTCTATAATCCACCCTCATGTACTGACTACTGAAGCCTACAATAGCGGTGTCTCACCCAGGGGCATATTTATACTCCGTTTGCACCGAATTTGCGTCGTTTTTTTCGACGCAAAACGAACTCCATATTTATACTTTGGCGTTAGACGCGTCTAGCGCCAAAGTTCATGGAGTTAGCGTAATTTTTTTGCGTGAACACCTTCCTTGCGTTAATGATATGCAAGGTAGGCGTTCCCGTCTTAAAAAATGACTCCGATGCATATGCGTCGTATTTATACTCCCAGGCAAAAATGACGCCCGGGAGTGGGCGGGTCTAAAAAACCCGCATTAGCGCCAGATTTTAGCGCCTGGGTCAGGGCAGGCGTTAAGGGACCTGTGGGCTCAGAATGAGCCCAGAGGTGCCCTCCCCTGCCCCCAGGGACACCCCCTGCCACCCTTGCCCACCCCAGGAGGACACCCAAGGATGGAGGGACCCACCCCAGGGACATTAAGGTAAGTTAAGGTAAGTATTTTTTTTTAAAAAAAATGGTGGCATAGGGGGGCCTGATTTGTGCCCCCCTACATGCCACTATGCCCAATGACCATGCCCAGGGGACAGAAGTCCCCTGGGCATGGCCATTGGGCAAGGGGGCATGACTCCTGTCTTTGCTAAGACAGGAGTCATTTCAATGGGGGTTGGGCGTCGTAAAAAAATGGCGCAAATCGGGTGGAGGCGATTTTTTTGCCTCAGCCTGACTTGCACCATTTGTGGACGCCCATACGCCATTTTCCCCCTACGCCGGCGCTGCCTGGTGTACGTCGTTTTTTTTAACGCACACCAGACAGCGCCGGCGGCTAACGCCGGCTAACGTCATTGAATAAATACGGCGCACGCATGGTGCTTCAGAATGGCGTTAGCCGGCGCTAATTTCTTTGGCGCAAAACTGCGTTAGCGCAGTTTTGCGTCAAAAAGTATAAATATGGCCCCCAGTGTCTCATCACTGTGTGGACCTGTATATGAACAAAAGACTTGACTTTCAGTTTGAGGCCTGTATGGAGACCTGAAGGGCTACACCAGCTCCCACTTGTCAGATGTCCCCCTTCAGAGCTCCATTGATTCTATTTCTTCTAATAACACATTGTACCAGCCTCTCACAGAAGACAGACGTTGAGTTCAAACTCGTTTTAGTCTCTGTCTCCCACATCTCTTTCTACTCCTCCACAAACCAGTAACTTTTCATTTTTGTTCTCCAAACCTCCCAAGTTTCTCTCTCCTCAGTTTTACTTCATCAATGTTCCTCTTTTTCTGCCTTTGTCTATCATATCCTATTTTCCATGATTTCTCCAGCATTACCCATTTTTGTGTAATTCCCTGTGCCTTTCCCTCTGTTTCGCAGACCTAATTCCTATTATTTCAACACTGAGACCTCCACATATAAGTGCTGCTGATGGACTTATTTGTATTGGTAATGATTTTGGACCAGAACATCCACAATCTCTTCCTGTAGACTTCAGTTTTGTGTGGCAGCATTGACGGACATGGCTTTGGTAGTAGTGCACAGAGACAATTCACTGGCACACAAAAGAAAAAGAAAAGGAAACATTGATTGTAGGGTTTATTATTGTATTTTGTTTTGCCTTTTAACTTTTTTTAATGCTAAATACTTTACACATTTGCCTAAGTTATGCTCAGGTTTAAATTATTGATACTGTGTTTTCCTATACCTTGATGAGTTGGTGGCTTTATTTCTTGTAGTGGATTCACACCCTCCTTGTTTAATACGTATCTTACTTGCAAGTGTAAACTTTAAATTGAATATATATATATATATATATATATATATATATATATATATTCTCCACAAGTTGACAAAAGTCAAAGACGGCACTCACAGGAATCGATTAGTTTCTTTGGTATTCATTAAATATCGATCAATATACCTAACATTGGGTATATTAATCGTTGTTTAATCAATAAAGAAAAAACTAAAGCATTTCTGTGAGTGCCATGCTTGACTTTTGTCAACTTGTGGAGAATATTTTGCAGGGTCTGGCCCATCCCTGACACGAGAACCGACTTGATGAGGCGCACCTAGAGGGGGCCACTTGGAGAAATATATATATATATATATATATATATATATATATATATATATATCCAATGGAAAAAAAAAAGGTTACAGGGACGTTATAGTTAGACTCATATCTTAAACATACAAAACCATAGAAATTCACCACTATAGTTAAAGTTACCTCAAGTAACTATAACTTGTGTCATATGGTAACTATAACTCATCCCTTCACCATTTACAGTTTTTCGTCAAAAATTCTACTGCAAATATTACACTGATATTATCAATGATGTTATCAAAGATGTCATGAGTCCCATAATTTGTGGCGTAATTAGCAGTGCATGAAGAGGGCACAAGTTATAGTTACCCTAGGGCACAAGTTATAGTTTCTTGAGGTAACTCCATCTATACTTTGTGAATTTCTATGATTTCATACATTTAAAATGTGAGCCTAACTATGACATCACTGTCTTTGTTTTTTTAAGTGCATTTCTATTTCCTAACAATAATGTCCCTATAACTTTTGTTTTTTTTCAGTGAATTTTAACATATAGTAATTTTTATTCCTATATGTCCATCCAACCACCACTGCGCATTGTATTTGGCCATGCAGGGCAGCGGTTGGCCCGGGGGCAGGACCTGAGGCCAACTCCCTATAAGTACCCAACCTTGCACTGTGCATTGACTTTGCCCATGAGCAGCAGAGTTTGCCCACAAGACCTGGCCTGCAGCCAGACCCTGCGGCCAACCCCCCTAACCACCTAACCCCAGGCTGTGCACCGCCCTTTGGCCGTGTGCTGTGGAAGTAGGCCACAGCCTCTCTGGGTGTGACAAGAGGTGTGAGAGGGTGCATCTGGGGGTGAGAGTGGTGGTGAGAGTGTGTGTCGGGGCAAAATTGCGTATGTCAGTGTTTTAGTGGGTGCGTCAAAGTGTGCTTGGGTCTGTGAGTGTGTGCAGGAGTGTCTGAGTAGGTCTGTGGTGGGTGTGTGAGAGTCTGAGTGGGTCTGATTGGGTGAGTAACTGTCTAAGTGTGTGTGTGAGGGTCTGAATGTGGCTATGAGTGAGTGCACAAAGGTCTGAGTGGGTCCCTGAATGCTTGCATGAATGTCTGAGTGGGTGCGTAAGTGTCTGAGTGGGTGTGTGAGTTGGAGAAAGAGGTTGAAAGAGAGAGAGAGAGTGAGAGAGAGAGATTTTCAGGCTTTGATGTATGATATACTTAGAATGAGATATTTCTGAACAATTTGAAAATAAAAATATATTTGTAATTTAAAAATGGTAAGATCACCTTTCAGTATGAGCCTTAGACATTTGAATTAAAAAAAGGAGGGAAACGACCAGAGACACACCTTGATTTGAACCCTTAAGACTCAGTGTGAAGGTCTGTGACCTTCAACTTGAGCTATTTATTTTTTTCCATCTTTTTCTCTGAATCTCTCAATTACTCTCTCTGTATCGCTCTCTCTTTCAGGGTTATGTGGTTAGGAGTGTTGACTGCAGGGCCTGGCCAAAGGCCAGGCCCTGCAACCAAACCCACCATGCAAGATTGTGAGGTTATAAGCGGTTGGCCACAGGGCCTGGCCACAGGTCAGGCCCTGCGGACAACCACCGCCACACACGGCCAAAGATTAACACATAATAATGGAAATTACTTTACACAAAAATATATAGAAATTCACTAAAAAAAAGAAAAAACAAAGGTTCAAATGTTACTGGGATGTTATAGCTAGGAAATCGAATTAAAAAAACATAGAAATTCATCTAAAAAAACAAAGGTTACAGGGACATTATAGTTTGCTTCTGAATTTACTCATACAAAAACATAGAATTCACCAGTTATAGTTAGAGTTATCTCAAGTAACTATAACCCGTGCCCTAAGGTAACTATAACTTGTGCCCTCACCATGCACTGCTAATAACCCCATATAATACATCACTCATGACATCTTTGATAACATCATTCATAATGTCAATAACACTTTTGCAGTAAAAGTATTTAGCAGAAAACCCTGCATTGAGATAACTATAACTGGTGAATTTCTATGTTTTTGTATGAGTAAATACAGAACCTTCCTATAATGTCTCTGTAACCTTTGTTTTTTAAGTGAATTTTTATGTTTTTTTATATAGTTTCCTAAATATAATGTTCCTGTAGCCTTCATTGTTTTCAGTGAATATATATATATATATATATATATATATATATATATATATATATATATATATATATACGTACATTTATATATAGATATGAGACTTTAAAAAATCACAACCAGTGACTTGTAGGTGAGTTGTCCATGTTTAAACCAATTTTTATAATTCCCGAAATTGAAATTTACCAATACCTCCTCACTGTTGGTTCTAAGTGAGCTCCAAGATAATTCTACATTTGATCACAAGCAGCTGTACTCTAAATGGGACATAAACAATTAATCATTAAACACCTGTTGTAGTCAAGAAAAAAACTTAGCTTTTTCACAATACACTTTATCCAGATGTTTATTTTGTTACCCTCAAGGTTGAGGCTCTGGGCCCTTAGGGTGTTTCAGCAGACCGTGTTTAAGGAGAATAACACACTAGGCCCCCCCTCTGTTTATAGTGTTCAATGCTTTTGCTAGATCTGGTACCTAAGGTGCTGGGCTGTTGGGCATTCAAGATTATCCCATTGTTCAGGAGACAGAGAATGATCCCTTGAGAAGACTGCTTAAAGTTTCACAAAGCATCAACCTACCTGTGCCAAAGAGAAAAAGGACTGGAATATATTTCTGGCTCCATTATATTAAGCCCGGTCCTTTTATAACTGATCATTTGAACAAAGCAGGTGGCCAGTTTCAAAGGCTTGATACTATCAGATTGCATCAAATTAGATAATGCAATGATGATTCCATTGTTCGCCCATAGAAGAAATGTCAACTATTGACTGCATTTGCCAGAACTGTTTAGTAACCCGGAGGATCTGTCTCCTTCTTGAAAAATGTATTAAACACTCGTTTTTGTAGCCATGGGTAAGAATGTAACAGCACTCAAAGCACACAATAGCAAATTATAGACTAATTGTAACAAACTCTGGCATGGAACTGTGCCTCTCATGGGTTTTAAATAGCCATAACTGGTATTTACTCACTAGATTGAGATCGAATACTGCACACCTGATAGTTTGTCTCTATGAACTAGGCTTTTATTAATGTAACTTGATAATGTGCTCTTGTGATTCCTGGTCTTCCCAGATACAATGCATGTAATGGGTTGTTTACAGATTGTACTCTCAGGTCTGGAACTGCTATTTGATACAAATTCTGAGGCATGTAATTTTTGGCAACAAGGGCAAGTCCTCTTACCACCACCCTCATTTTAGATGTGTTTGGATGTGGTAAGCTTTTTCAGTACTATGATGAGATATCTATTGTCCATGTTTGCCTGTTTATTGTCTGCATCCTTTACACTTTTTGTACAAACATATTCATGTTAGACTATTATTATTCTATTTACTCTTAATTCATTTTCCCTCGACTGAATATATTTTTAATCAACTTTAACTGAATTTTAAAACGTTATGTACTATGTCTTTTTATTGTAGTGTTTGTGTATTTTATGGTTCAGCTTGACTGAATAAAGAGATTTGATGACAATTTTGACACTATTCAATTATAGAACACAACTCTAAGATGGATTCCTATATGCAACAGTACTGTGGTCCCTACCTTATTAAAAGAGAACAAATGGTGTGTATCAGTTTTCAAGTCATGAAAAATTATAGCATGGATACTAATTGGTGCTAGAGATGTTTTTAGAAAAAATATGTCAAATTATCTGAGCCAATCCTTCATAGCTGAAACCATTTTGTGCCTATCTCCACCTTAGTGCTCTGATTACAATTAACAGGAAAGCCCTCATTATGGTATGGACATTTTACACTTTTGATCAGTGCCAACCAAGGTCTTCTATACTCAAACGTGCATGTTGCTGAAAGTCAAGTTTCAGATGTAAAATTGTCAAAGAAAGTTTCTGCATTTGCACAAGGCAGAAAAATTGAAACATGCAATTGATCACAGCTATATCACAGCTAAGTGTCACGTCTTTCACCTGCAATTGGGCAATAAATAGTTAAGCAGAACCATTGGGTGTGTAAATCTCAAAAGTAAAATGTTTCCCTTCTTTCAACCAAAAAGCTAACGTGCGTTTAGAAGCCATGTTTTGTGCAAACAGCAGTTTTAAAGTAAAATTTAGGATTAAAGGTAGTTTTCCTGGTTCTTTTAGGAAATGACTCACTTTTGCAGCCTAAGTGGAATCAATGAACACTTTGAAGGTTTGTTATCTAAATGTGAAAGTTAATCATCTCAAGCCATAAAGCACTTTTGTAAAATTGTCACAGTCGGTCTAAAAGGTTAATACCCCTTTCCGTTCTGCTGAGCTTTTTGAAGATCAGATTTTTTGTTTTTGGAAATAGTGAGACAACCAGCAACAAATGTCAGAGCTCTTTCAGTGCAATGACTTTCATGTCAGTCCACTCTACTCAAAAGCCACATCTCTAAAACCACATCCAATCAATAAACTTCAGTCTGCCCTTTCATTTCAGAGGAAGATATTTTGAAGGCTTGGAAGAGGTTTTTTTCCAACTGTGTGGTAGTGGATGTGTCCAGGAGAGATGTGGGACCAGTGCTGGTCAGGATTTGAAGTTTGACAAGTTTTTAGGTGGAACAAGAACCTTTGCCACTTTTCTGATTTGGGACGGGGATTTTAATGCCCCTACTTGTGAGTTTAGAGGACAAGGCATATGTGGTTTCTTCGATCTGAGTAACAATGAAATGTCCCATTTCTGTCATTCTGATTATGGTGAATGTTTAAATAAGATATTAATGAATTATGATTAAATTTTTGTAAATGGGATGCCTACTTCATAAATTCTTAACTTTAACCCCTTCGCTGCCAGGTCTTTTCCCCCTAAGGTGCCAGGCCTTTTTTTTAGCTATTTGGGGCAGTTTGCGCTTAGGCCCCCATAGTTTTTTGTCCACATAAGCTACCCAAGCCAAATTTGCGTCCTTTTATTTACAACATTCTAGGGATTCTAGAGGGACCCAGAGGGACCCAGAGTTTGCGGGCTCCCCTGGAGGAGACCAAGCAATTAGCCAAAATGCAGCAAAGATTTTGATTTTTTTAAATGTGAAAAAAGGGCTGCAGAAGAAGGCATGTGTTTTTTTCCCTGATAATGGCATCAACAAAGTGTTTACAGTGCTAAAATCACCACCTTCCCAGCTTTCAGGAACAGGCAGACTTGAGTCAGAAAACTACAGTTTTCAACACAATTTTGACATTTTACTGGGACATACCCCATTTTTACTTTTTTGTGTATTTAGCTTCCTTCCAGTTACTGACAGAAATGGGTGTGAAAACAATGCTGGATCCCAGACAGCTAATCATTTCTAAAAGGTAGACAACATTCAGAATTCAGCAAGGGGTAATTTGTGTAGATCCTTCAAGGTTTTTCTACAGAAAATAACAGCTGAAATAAAACAATATTGAAATGGAGCTGAAACAACAGCCACTTTTCTCCATGTTTTACTCTGTAACGTTTTCCTGCGATGTCAAATTTTCTAAAGCAATATACCATTATGTCTGCTGGTTGCAGGTATATGCAGGGCTTGTAGGTTCATCAAGAACTCTAGGTACCCAGAGCCAATAAAGGAGCTGTACCTTGCAATGGGTTTTCATTGTATACTGGGTATTCAGTAATTTATTTGGTAAAATAAAATGAGTCAAAAATAGGGAGCCAGGAAACTTTTGTAATTCCAAAATGGGCACAACATAAGGTGTTGCACATCACTGAATTCCAGCTGCCCATAGTAGCATGTGAATTAAGGGGCATTTCTCAAATAGACGTCTTTTTTACACACTGTCTTTCATTTGGAAGGAATAACATGTAGAGAAAGACAAGGGGCAATAAGATTTGTTCTGCTATTCTGTTTTACCCCAAGTCTCCCGATAAAAATGGTACCTCACTTGCATGGGTAGGCCTAATGCCCGGGAAAGGAAATGCAACATGGACACATCACTTTTTTACATTGAAATCCAACTTATTTTTAAGAAAGTCCCTAGCTGTGAATCTTGGCCTCTAGGTCAGCCGGCACCTAGGTAAACCTAGCATACATATACATTTGTGAAAAGTAGACACCTAGGGGAATCCAGGATGGGGTGACTTGTGGGGCTCTCACCTGATTCTGTTACCTAGAATCCTTTGCAAACCCCAAAATGTGGTAAAAAAACACTTTTTCTTCACATTTTGGTGTTCGAAAGATCTGGAATCTGAGGGAAGCCACAAACTTCCTACTACCCAGCATTTCCCCAACTCTCCTGATAAAAATTGTAGCTCATTTGTGTGGTAGGCCTAGTGCCGGCAACAGGAAATGCCCCAAAACACAACATGGACACATCAGATTTTCCTAAAGAAAACGAACCTATTTTTTGCAAAGTGCCTAGCTGTGGATTTTGGCCTCTAGCTCTGCCGGCACCTAGGGAAACATAGAAACCTATACATATTTTTTTAATCTAGACACCTAGGGGAATCCAGAATGGGATGACTTGTGGGGCTCTCACCAGATTCTATTATGCAGAATGTTTTGCGAACTTCAAAATTTGGCAAAAAAAAACACTTTTTCCTCACATTTCGGTGATGAAAAGTTCTAGAACCTGAGGAAAGCCACAAACTTCCTTCTACCCAGCATTCCCCCAAGTCTCCCGATACAAAAATGGTAGGCCTATTGCCCGCGACAGGAAATGCCCCAAATCATAATGTGGACACATATCATTTTCCTGAAGAAAACAGAGCTGTTTTTTTTCAAAGTGCCTAGCTGTGGACTTTGGCCTCTAGCTCAGCCAGCACGTAGGGCTACATAGCAAACATATAAATTTTTGAAAACTTGACACCTAGGGGAATCCCGGATTAGGTGACTTGTGAGACTCTTGCCAGTTTCTATTACTCGGAATCCTATGCAAACCTCAAAATTTGGACAAAAAAAATACTTTTTCCTCACATTTTGGTGATGGAAAGTTCTAGAATCTACCCAGCGTTCACCCAAGTCTCTCACAAAAAATGGTACCTCACTTGTGTGGGTAGGCCTAGTGCCCATGACAGGAAATGCCCCAAAACACAACATGAACACATCACATTTTCATAGAGAAAACTGACCTGTTTTTTGCAAAGTCCCTAGCAGTGGATTTTGGCATCTAGCTCAGCCGGCACCTAGATAAACCTATCAAACCTCTGCATTTTTTAAACCTTGACACCTAGGGAAATCCATAAAGGGGTGACTTGTGGGGCTCTCACCAGGTTCTATTACCCTGAAACCTTTGCAAACCTCAAAATGTGGCAAGAAAAACACTTTTTTCCTTCACATTTTGGTGTTGGAAAGTTCTGGAATCTGAGGGGAGCCACAAACTCTTTTCTACCCAGTATTTCCCCAGGTCTCCCGATAAAAATGGTACCTCACTTGTGTGGGTAGGCCTAGGTCCTGAGACCGGAAACGCCCCAAAACACAACATGGACACATCAAAGTGATCTATTGCAAAACTACCTGTTTTTGCGGGGGGCACCTGTGTTTTTGGTCTGCGGTGCGGCGGTCATCTAGGGAAACCTACAAAACCCAGACATTTTTAAAAACTAGACACACTGTGGAGTCCAGGGAGGTGTGGCTTGTGGGAATCCTCCAACATTTTCTTACCCAGACTACTCTGCAAAAGTCAAATATAGCTAAAAAAATCAAATTTTCCACACTTTTCTTCGTAGGAACATTGTGCCTGTACAAATGTCCTACTACCCAATGTTCCCCTTGGTCTGCCGATAAAAATGATACCTCACTTGTGTAGGTGGCCCAGGTGCCTGCAACAGGAAAAGGCCCAAAACATGTAGAGATTGAGGGGATAGCACAGCGAGTTGATAAGCACAATTTTTTCTTCTATAAAGGTTTAGGCAGACTCTACTCATGGGACCCACACAAGTGAGGTATCATTTTACTTGGGAGGCTGAGGGAAACACTGGGTGTTAGGAAATTTGTGATGGTGCTGTGACCCTACAAAGAAAAGTGAAGAAAATATGCTTTTTTAAGCAAATGTTGAGGTTTGCAGAGGAGTCTGGGTAAGAAAATGTTGAAGGATCCATGCAAGCTACACCTCCCTGGACTCCTCCGGGTGTCTAGTTTGCCAAAATGTCTGGGTTTGGTAGGTTTCCATAGATGAAGGCTTCACGCAGGCCCAAAATCGCAAGTGCCCCAGCAGAAAAAAAGGTAGTTTTGTAATAGATCATTTTGATGTATCCACATCCTTCTGTGATGTTCCAAACAGTACAATTGTGAAAAGAAATGCACTTAGGTTATGTTAAAAAGACCCCTCACCCAACAACCAAGTTGGTGGCGTGCTTCATCATCGGGGTCCCACCAGAGACACCTAGCATGTCACAGGTGTGCTGTGACGCCTGATTACAGCGGAGCAGGTTTTGTCATTTTTACCACAAATACTGATTGGATTTGGCACAAGGGTGAGTGATGGTTCAGTAGATCAAATTTTATTAACATGAGATTTCACAAAAATGAAATGCTCTGTTAAAAACTGAGAGGACAAAAAACTGAACAAATGACTCACAGCACGTGAGCTGTAAAGCCGCATCAAGGCATCAACCGCTTTACAGTCCATTCACACACCTTTCATACATGACATGCACAAGACCATTCACGCCGCCAGCTGCGGGACCAGCACATTACAGCACTCGCATTGACAGACAGCACCATTCAAGGGCCCATCACTTTCATGCGTCCACATGCCTGATACAGCAATCATACCAGCTGATGGTAGTGTGTGGACTGGCGTTTGGCTGGCAGTGTGTGGCAGGGGCCAACAGCAAGTCACTATTTACACTGCCAGCCAAGCGGCACTCCATGCACACAACCAGCCAAGGGCCACTCCTCGCACACTGCCGAGCCAAGCGCCACTCCGCACACACCGAAAGCCAAGCACCACTCCACGCACACCACCAGCCAAGTGCCGCTCCACGCACACCACCAAGGCCCACGCACATCACCAGCCAAGAGCAACTCCATGCACACCACCATCACTTTTTTAAACAACAAAGAAACCACTAACTAATTATAAATAAGTACAAAACCACAAACACAAAAGTCCTAACTAAATAAATGCCAGAAATGCCAACCATGAAACTGAACATATGAAAATATAAAACAGGCAGTTTACGCTTAAGGTAGTTCCCAGTAATTCTTCTGGGTATGGTAACTCCTGAAACTGCTAGCCACACACAGCCCAGGCTTAAAAGGACAACTGGGCAGTACATCCGGCTCTTCCTCCAGATACCTCTTCGGGCACAGACTCTACATTTCTTAGTGGGCAAGTCTTTTTTGGGAGTAGGAGGAATGTGATCAGGAAAGTGGTGATCGTTTCAATCTAGCACTATCCTCCGCCACTGCTAATCTAGGAACTCTTGTCTGTTCCACCACAATAAGGGTCTCTATAACTGACTCCTGAAATTTAACAAATTTCATCCTTAACTCAGGGGAACAACCTTTGAACACAATAAAAGCATTAAAAGTTACTAAATGAAACAAATGGATGTCTACTTTTTATACCGCACATATGACTTAAGAAGAGCAGTGTAGGGTTCCAACCTCTGATCTACCCTATCAACACCACCCATGTGCTTATTGTAGTCCAAAATGCACGCAGGTTTGCGCACTTCCACAACCTGAACCCAAACAGTCACAGGGGAAGTACTCTCATCATGGATGGTAGTTAGCATGTACACATCCCTCCTGTCTGAAATTTCCAGAGCTAGCAGCTCATTACTATGCAAGGCACTGCCCTGTCCCCTCTCAAGTTTTTTATAGACAAGCTCTCTTGGATAGCCTTTCCGGTTAGAGCAGAGTGTGCCACGGGCAACAGTGTCCACTCTGAACAATTCCTTGAACAACTGCACTCCAGTTTCGAAGTTATCTATGTACAAGTGGTAACCTTTTTTAAACAGTCGTCGACTAAGTTCCCACGCAATTTTCTCACTAACTCCAAAAGTGGGCGTACAGGGGTTAATACTGGAATCCTTACCAGTATAGACCCGGAAATTATACACATGTCCTGTTCTACTTTCAGACAGCATATACATTTTAATTCCATACCATGCCCTCTTGCTAGGAATGTATTGCTTGAAAACCAAACGCCCCTTAAACAGGACCAAAGACTTGTCCACACTTATTTCTTTGCATAAAACTTACCCCTCTGAAAACCGATCTTCAAAATGATCAAGGACAGGCCTAACCTTAAAAAGACAGTCACAATCAGTGTGATCTTGTGGCAAGGCTAAAGCATTGTCAACAAAATGTAGTATCCAAAGAAGAAGCAAATACTGATTACGAGTCGTGGTTGCAGGAAATATAGCCATTGCCATCAAGGGACTAGTAGACCAATAAGAAGCCAGTGACGGCTTCCTTATCAACCTCATCAAAAAAAGTCAAACCCAAGAACTTTTTCATTTCTTCCGGATTTGTGGGAATTCACTCGGTAGCTCTAGACCATGGGTACTCACAAACATTTTCCCAGGGGCCAAAAAGTTTGGTCTGTGACGTGCCTGGGGGCCGCATTGATGCCAGGGCAGTGGCGGTCGGGTGGGCGTGCCTGGGGTGATTTGTGGCAAGGTAGGTGTAGGAGGGTCAAATTATATACATCTAGTGGCTGAAATAAACAATGGGAAACCAGAAAACCTGGAACTAATCCCGGCTTACCCACTTTTCCAAATAGTGTGATCCTAGACAATTGTTTAGTCTCACTTTCCCTTCTTTTTCTGCATTATCACATTTAAGATGACCTCGAAATACATGATTCATGGTGTGCTGCACAAAACCTGCTTCTATGTTTGATTTATTAAAGTGTAATTTTGTAATGATAGGAACCCAGGCCACCCATAAAGCGCACATACCAAGTGACTTGTCTCTTTAATTTACTATTGGTGATGTTCTCAGGATTAGGGAAATAATTATTGTTTCCAAATTTATGTTTCCAAATGTATGTTTGAAAACTATCAATTTTAAATGGATACATCTCAATGCACTGATAAAATAAATTGTATTAAGGCGAAAAGGTTCTGCATGTTAACTAAATACACTTTTTTAATTTTGAAGAGGCTGTCTTAGTTTTACACTTGTGTTGCAAGATGTCTTTAAAAATTAAGGCTTTTCTAAATTGAAGTGCAGGAGTCTCTAGTTACTTCCTTTCTTTCAGACCAATTGAGCTTGAAATAAATGATTGTGCGTGTATTTCCTATTTTTATTGTTAGTGCAGAGTCGAGCAAACAGCTGCCCAGTGTTCCTGTTGCTCGAAGGGCCGCATGTAACGGTCAGAGGGGCCGCATGAGGCCCACGGGCCGTACTTTGAGTATCCATGCTCTAGACTGAGGCCTAAGTCTGGCAGCGTTGTCTCTTAAATACTGCTCCGCATATAAATTAGTCTGCTCAACAATCTCTTCCAAAAATACATTGTCCATAAACAACTCTAAAAAATTGACAGGCAAAAAGTTTTCCGTATTTACTCTACACCCTGGGAGACCAGTAAAGGCAGTAAACTGTGGCTGCTCCATGTTTGGGGCAACTCAGGTGTCAGGTCTTCCACTGGGAAACCTTTCAGCCCCAGGCTACTGCACCATTGACTTATCAGTGTCCTCCTCTACACTCAGAGTGGCCTCCTCATCAGAAGATAGCTCTCGGACAGAAAACTCACTGCCAGAATCTCTCATTTCCTCCTCTGCCTCAAATGCAGAGTCAGTCTAATAATCATAGTCAAAAGATGACTCAAAAAGTATGCCAACAACCTGCTGAGAATTCACTCTGTGGCTAGCCATGATCCTTTCTAAGAAATATAGCATGACAAATGCACCAACAACAACTAGCATTGTCTAAAATAAGTAATAAACAAAGTGTGGCTTGATCACAAAGAGTTATGTATTCAAAAACTATACCACTCACTTGCTTGAAACAGCTAGACTCACCAGCAACTACTCTGCACAGACACAGCAATCTCTAATGATATCCCACTAAAAAGAAAAAAGAAAAGCACATTAGACATAAGACAACATAAATATCATTGTGCACAAATCTAAGGACAATTTCACACACAATCCTGCATTTAGCACACCACCTACAAACATGTCATTCCTGAATGGCAACAATACTCCTTTGGTGTAAGCTGTTTTTACTTACCTAAAACATGCAACTACGCAAACCGCAGGTCAACCACTGCCAAAACCACAAGGTGCCACAGCAAAGGAAGCAAAAACTTTGAAATAGAACAAAAAGGAGAAATAAACTGTTATAATCACAAATGCAAATACTTCGCCAGTTGACAAACATCCCGCCACCAAGCATTCACAAATTTTTCCCTGGTGCCTAAGTGGATTCTGCCCACCTTAGGGGCATATGGGCCTACCAAAAATAGGCCGATCTGCCCCCCAAGGGGCGCAAAATGGGCAACAGTTCTGTGCCCCATCACAAAAAAAAAAAACCAAAGGCAATAAAAAAACAAAAAAGTCTGGCATGCAGGTGGCTTCTGCAGATGGGCCTAAAAAAATGAGCTGATCTGCCCCAAATGGGGGACTAAAGGGCCATCAGTAATGTGCCCCCTCTGGGGGCAACCCTTGCTAAAGGGGCCACCCCCCAACAAAACACACACACACAAGATCACTGGTGCCTAAGCGATTTCTGCCCCCCTTAGGGACAGATGGGTCTAAAGAAAAGAGACCGATTTGCCCCCACGGGGGCAGAAATGGCCAACAGTTCTCTACCCCCTTTTTGGGAGCGACCCTTGCCGAACGGGGAACCCCCCAAACACAAATTAAAAATAAAGGAGAAAAAAAAATCTCTGACATCTTGGTCGCTTCTGCCCCTCTTGGGGTAGATGGTTCTAAAAAAAATAGGCCGATGTGCCCCCAAGGGGGGCAGAAATGGCCAGCAGTAATATGTCCCATTTGGGGGGATAACCCTTGCCAAAGGGGCCGCCCCCCCCCACACAAAACACACACACAGGATCCCTGGTGCCTAAGTGGATTCTGCGTCCATTGGGTCAGATGGGCCTAAAAAAAATATGCAGGTGTGCCCCCAAAGGGGGAGGAAATGGCCAGCAGTAATATGCCCTGTTTGGGGGGATGACCCCTGCCAAAGGGGCCGCCCCCCCACACAAAACACACACACACAGCATCCCTGGTGCCTAAGTGGATTCTGCGTCTCTTAGGAGGCAGATGGGCCTAAAAAAAAATAGGCCGATCTCACCTCATGGGGGGCAGACATGGCCATTAGCATTATACCCCTCTTTGGGGGGGGCGACACTTGCCCAAGGGGTGCCCCCAAAAAACAAAAAACACACACACAAACACAATAATCCCTGGGGCCTTGTGGGTTTCGACCCTCTAGGGGACCACATCGACAAAATCATGACCGATCTAGCCCCGGGGGGGGCTGAAACATACAAATAAATCATGCCCCCAGGGCAGGGACCCTTCCCCAAGGGGCTGCGGCCCTAAAATATAAAATATAAAGGGATCCCTGGTGTCTAGTGGGTTTCGACCCTCCTGGGGGTCAGATCTGCTGAAAAAACAGCCGATCCGGCCCTAGGGGGGTCGAAACATGGATATATTATTGCCCCCAGGGGAGTGACCCTTGCCTAAGTGGTTGATCCCCAAAATACACAAAAAACTATCCCTGGTGTCTAGTGGGTAGATTCCTGCTCCACAATCTCGGGCCTCGAGCAGGAATCCACTCAAAACAGGCACAGGGGGAAAGGAAAAACTCTTTTCTTACCCCTGAGTCTGTTTTCTCCCTCTAACCCCCCCCCGTAGAAGGACTCACCTTTTCTGGGTCCTCTCCGATGGAACAAATGGCTTCCAGCGCGTCCCTGGAGCATTTGATGACGTCAGGCGCTGTGAGCACGCTGACTTCATCAGATTGCAGAGGGGAGGATCAGGCCGAGTGGGGGGTATGAGAGGGAGGCCAACGGGGAGCGTTAGTGCTCCCCCCTTGGGCCAGGTTCAGGACGAGCTCGTCCACATCACCCAAAGGGTTAACTAAAGAGTAAAAGGTAGCACAACTGATTGTATGGTTACATCAGATCTGTATGCATTTTTAAAGGGTCGGAGATTGTTAGCAACTGTAGCAGTTATCACAGCCCCTTTGCAGATTTCTGGTATGTAATTTTCAATAAGGGCAACTCTCACAGAAAGTTATCCAATTGTGAATATTCTAAATCTAAAGTCATAGGATGAAAGTGGAATAAGGTAGTAGCAGGTATTTTATTGCTAAACGTATTAGTGGTAAAAGGAGGCCTTTTTCACATGTTTGTCAGCTGAGACAAACCCATGTGGTATCCAAGAAAGTTTTTAAAACATATGTTTGTCCATCTCATATATGCTTCTATCCAAATCAGCCCCTACTAAGGTTAAGCTTTTTAGTTGGTTTGACACTACGGCCCTCATTCTAACTCTGGCGGTGTAACACCGCCAGGGCAGAGGGCAGAGGAAGCACCGCCAACAGGCTGGCGGTGCTTCCAGGGCCATTCTGACCGCGGCGGTAACGCCGCAGTCAGAAAAGGGGAACCGGCGGTTTCCCGCCGGTTTTCCCCTGGCCCAGGGAATCCCCATGGTGGCGCTGCAAGCAGCGCCGCCATGGGGATTCCGACCCCCTTACCGCCAGCCTGTTCCTGGCGGTTTTCACCGCCAGAAATAGGCTTGCGGTAACGGGTGTCGTGGGGCCCCCTAACAGGGCCCCACCATGATTTTCACTGTCTGCTGAGCAGACAGTGAAAATCGCGACGGGTGCCACTGCACCCGTCGCACCCCTGCAACTCCGCTGGCTCCATTTGGAGCCGGCATCCTCGTTGCAGGGGCATTTCCGCTGGGCCGGCGGGCGCTCTTTTGGAGAGTGCCCGCCGGCCCAGCGGAAATGTATGAATGGCCGCTGCGGTCTTTTGACCGCGGTGCGGTCATTTGTCGGCGGGACATTGGCGGGCGGCCTCGGCCGCCCGCCAAGGTCTGAATCAGGCCCCACATGTTTGACAGCCCATAAACAGCTAAAGCTAGCCCTGCACATGAACCACAGAAGATAAAGCAAGCATGTTGTATATGTAAACAGACCTTGGAACCACATAAGAAAGAGATCAGATATAAAACCTGGCAATACCTGTAGGGTTAGGGATTTAATGAAATTCTGGGGGGTTGTAAATCATCCACCAATTTATCCACAGCGGAGTCTTCAATATCTGCTGAGACATAGGTAAAACATTATTCTGATGTTTTGTATGAAGAAGAGATAGAGTCCGGCTCTACTTCATTAAAGGACGAATAGTTTTATATGAAACTGAACTGCAAGATTTTAAGAATACATAAGTTTAAATCAAAATGGGTGCAGCACATCTAGAAGCATTGCAGGTAAGGCACCAGGGATCAATGGAGCCCCCAATGAAATTTTTAAAGCCATAATTTCTCTATGGACCCCTCTTTTGAATAATGTAATAAGAGCTGCTGTAGTCAGCCCTCTTCTAGGTTCTTGGAGTAAAGTGAGTAGTCTCCCAATTTTTAAGACCGGGAACAAAAGACAGCCAAGTTGTTATCACCCTATCTCCCTAAGAGATTCCAGTACAAAGATCTAAGGGAGAGTTATTTTGTCCCTTTGGAAACCTGGTCAAAGGAAAATAATATCCTTTCAGAAACTCAGTTTGGCTTTCGACCAGGAATTGGAACTGTAGGACAGTGTTTAAATCTGTACCTTTTTAGCTAGCAAGTATTTTTTAACAAAAGAGGGGCACTCCACTTAGTTTTTTGTAAACTGATGTGTGTGTTTGACCTGACAAAGCATAGTAAATTGTGGCATATAACGGAACAAATAGGGATAGAAAAGGAACTCTTAATTATGTTAAATTGTTTGCACTTAGAAATTTCTGTTTTGATTCGATATGCTACTGCAAGTGAATTAACTTCCCCAAATAGAACACACAGAAACGTACAACAAGGTTGACTTATGGCACCTTTTCATTTGTGTTATATACAAATAAGGATAATAGATTTTTAATAATGATCGGTAAAGGTATGCCTAGGATGGAACATTGTTTCATCCCCATCCTATTGTACGCCAATGGTGTGATTCTTATCTCTAGAACAGCAAATGGTCTCCAGATATTACTGGATTTGTTTTTATTTTTTGTGGAGGACCTATACTTAAAGGTCATTTTTACTAAATCATTTGCTACAACCTTTGCCCATCCAAAGACAAAACCTAAAACCTACAGGCTGGGGGGGCATTACGTTTGTTAGAACTAAGGCCTTTAAATTCTTGGAGATTTTATTTAAGCAACCCTTACATTGAACCCTTTGCTAACTCTGAGAATTCAACAAGTTAATCAAATGAATGAGGCAGTGATCAGTGTAGGGAAAGGTGCGGAAGACATTGTGACGCGAAGGGTTAGTCTGAGCAGTGTAGATGAGCGTCCTACATGCAGAAACCTGAACAGTATGAGGGAAAGTTCACGATGTTGCTTTCAAGCTTGTTTTCCAACATTCCATAGATAAAATTATCTGCAGTCTGCATATGCAAGCAGCAGGAAGTGTGGGAAAGAGGCAGGTGAAGGTTGCTCTAACCCTGAGAAAGAGAATTCAAGAAAAGACCAGGAGATGATGACTAGTAAGCAACAGGGAAGCCAAGGGATGTGTACTGATAACATAGCTAGAAAATGTGAGAAAGGAAGAGAGTCCAAGCTTCAGGTTATTTAAGCACCGAAGCACAGGTGAGGGAATTAAAGCTTGCCGATGGAGTTGTGCAAGCTGCCATCACCCACATCGCTGTTTCCCTGGTTTTGCTGTTTTTAAACTGTGACGCTTGAGGGGGAGAGAGACTCGAGGGAGCGGGAGAGGGCTTCCCAGCATTGTGGATAAAGTTAAGTTCCACCCAGGGACGAAAGGCCTTTGTTTCTCTGCTTTATTCTAATCGATCAATATACTAGTGCTGTGTCTGTAATCAAATGTATTCTGCTTATTTATATCTGTTTTTCTTGAATGTTTTAATGTGATGCAGTAGCTAAATGTGCATTTCACAGGCAGTCAATCAATGTAGTTCCGTATAGTAAAGCTATATTTAGACTGCTAAATCCTTTGCATACATATGACTAGGTATGTGTATTGCAATTTTCATTCTACTCTGTTGGTGTGTCAATAATATATATATATTACACTGATCATTCTATTAAAGCTAATCTGTGTGCAGTATTGGTGTGTCGTCCTTCATTGAGCGTTCTTATTGACTTATATCGACTAGATCAGGTGTCAATCACCTTAATAAGACAGGCAGTGTTTAATTTTACTAATAAATTATGGCAGAAGCCCGTCAAATAGTTAGTTCACATTTATCCTATTTGGGTCATATGGTGCCGGCATTAGGGGCACCCTAAAACATACTGAAAATATGTTCATATGTAGATCTCTGTGTGCCCCAGGAAACACTGCATCTATTATCTTATATTTGGTATTTCTAAAGTGTATTGAACCAGAAGGCATCAAATCACTAGAAAACAGGAGCGAAAGAACAAACAGTGGCAACCCAATCAAACATACCGACTACAGAAACAGGCCCAAACAAATCTAATGTACAGAAAGCCAGGTTTTAAGTTGCTTGTGAAACAGTAGACAGAGTTCAAGCCTGTATGCTGATCGAGTAGGGAATTCCACAGCCTCTCTGCTGCATCTGTAAAAGCCCGAACACTCCTCTCGACTTTCTTACAGCATGGTACTACCTTGAAGCAACCCACAAATCTCAAGGGTCTTCTTGGAATGTACCAATTCAGTGTGGACTGCAGATAGCCAGATCCCTGAGAGTGAAGAGGTTTATAAGACAGGCAGATCACTTTGAAGGACGCTTGTTTCCTCATCAGCAGCCAGTTGAGATGTTTTAGATCCTCCCTAACCAAGGAATGGTTCGGTACTCCTAAAACCCAGGCATGCAGCCGCATTCTGAATGAGGTGGAGCTTGTTTAACAAGAATTGAATGATGTTTAAATACAGGGCATTACAGTAGTCCAATTGCGATGTAATATGAGTTAAGACCATCGATACCCTGAGTTCTTTTGGCAGGAAAGGAAGAACTTTCTTCAAGATCCTAACCATACAAAAACAAGAACTGACCATTCTATTAACCTGGGTGTCAAGAGTCAGAGTGTTATCAAGCATCACACCCAGGCTTTTGGCCACAGCTATTGGGATAGGTAGAGTGCCACACATATCTGGCCACCAGAATTCCGTCCAGACAGTGCTATCCAGTCTGAACACCATGCTATCAGTTTTCTTCCTGGTAATTTTCAGCCAGTTCTTGCCAATCCACCTACTGACTTCCCTCTGAGAGACCAGAAACCTGTATGCCACCTCTTCCTAGTCATCAGAGATCGAGACAATGATGTGGGTGTCGTTCGCATAAGACAAAACCTGGAACCCAAACGAACAAACCAGTTTTGCCAAGGGGGTGACGTACAGGTTAAATAAGGTCGGGTTAGGGGAAGCCCCTTAGGGGAACTACACAGGGAAGATGAAAGGAGGCTGCTCTGAAATTACCACAACTCACTCTGATCAATCTGTCACAAAGGAAAGACTCCAGCAATTTGCAATCCCTCAGCCCAGCCTGCTGCAGCCTTTGCACCATCAGTGATGGAGATATGGTGACAAAGGCCACTGATAGATCAAGCAAAACCAGGATAGCCGCTCCTCCCTAATCCACATGCCTGCGGATTAAGTCCGAAGTGGCAAAGAGAGCTGATTTGGTGCTGTGATTCTTCCTGAACCCGTTCTGCGAAGGATCCAGGAGATATTGATCCAGGAGAAAATTGGCCAGTTCCTGGTTTATATGCTTCTTCTGTCACGAAGAAGTAGGTTTATCCTACTTAGAGACACAATTGGCCATGTAAATCTGATTTTGTGGATCAATTGTTGAGATCCAATTTTCGCAAAGCAAATAATCTAAATTCCAAATTAGCAGTTCTTTTCTGCAGAGATTTGAAACCTCAGATGTTTGTTATGAAGTTTTAAATTTTATTAGAAGAGCAATTATAATAAGGAAGTGGTATGAATCAGGTCCATTGGCCCCTGAATGAGTAATAAATAAAATTATTGCAGCTAAGATTGGGTCTTTTGTATTAATGAACATCCTTTGTGTTTTTGATTGTTTTAGATAAACTGTGAAACTGGTATAATTTATATATAAATGCATCAATTGATTTTCTGACATATATGGAAAGATTATGTAATGTATTTGTTTAATTGTTTAACTTTGCTCCTTTCTGGCTATTTATAGCTGAATAAAGTTTGATTGCCAGACTGACAGACAGCCGCTTCTTTTTGGACTTTTCACCTGTGTTCCTGTGCCCCAATGCAAACCCAGAATAAATATGTGATGCGGCATAATGGCATGATTTTGGGAATTTTGCATAAGATTGATATGAAATTCCTGAAATTTACACAAATTACACCAGGGTAATTGGCATTCCGGCCCAGAAGATGGTTTATAGGATCTCGGTCACAACTGTGACACAACAATCTAATAATTTTATACTCGGGTTTACAACATTAATGTACTAATATATTGCTGTAATGTAAGTCTCCTTACTTTACACTTTGTACTTCATCCTACTTTATACATAAAGCTCTCAAACCACCGATTAGAATCCATGAAAAAATACCTTATGAAATGCATTTTCAAAACGTTCTATCTTTTAAGAAGGTTGCCTATGTGTATACAAAGTTTGCGTCTTGTTATTTAGAATTTCTTATGAAAATCCCACACTGAATTAAAACACCAGTTCTGATTCCTTTTTTTAATGTTACTCTTACATTCAAAACCAGCTTTATTGTGATAATACTTTAATGTTATTTCCAGACAATGCTTTAATATATATTGACTATTATTATCTGTTTAGTTTCCGTCCACCGAAAAGTTGGCCGAACCTACAGACTTTGAAAGATATTAACATTCTCTTTGGTACTTTACCAGCTACAGTAATAATTCTTATTACATGGTTGTCACCTGTAGAGGAAGCACAATGAATTACTTCACTATTGTTTCTTCTTGCAATTGAAGATATATTTTTGCCTTTGGTATTGCTCCCTCCGGCCTCCTTTGTGAACAATGAGGCAAAGAAATAATTTAAAGTTCCTGCAATGTCTAGTTTAGCACTCAGTAAATTATCATTATTCCTGTCATCCACAGAAGGGATGCATTCTTCTGTGACTGTGACCTCTTTAGATTTCTGTTGTAAAATGTATGGCTTGACTTTACTTTAGCTGCATGTAATGCAGAATGAAACATCAGATTCGTTGATGGAAGATCATCTTTGGCATACATGTCATGTCCAATCTTGTCATCTCATTTGAAGGATATCTTGATATATATACACATTTTCAGAATTTCTCTTCCAGGAAATACATGTTATGCTCCCTTTGCTAATGGTATTTGAAAAAGTTACATGTTACATTTTTCATTGTAAAAAAGAATGTGAAGATTATATTGTTTATGAAATAGCCTGTTTGAGGTAACGTGAGTATTATTTTTTTATCAGCATATGGGGAGAATGCATTGTATGTGTTTTAAATTCAGACACAATTGGTGGGGAAGGAGTTGTGTAATC
Organism: Pleurodeles waltl; assembly: GCF_031143425.1. NCBI lineage: Eukaryota > Metazoa > Chordata > Amphibia > Caudata > Salamandridae > Pleurodeles > Pleurodeles waltl. Next base: position 115,460,042 of record NC_090450.1, read on the forward strand.
TAATGTATTTTTTACACAAGTGTAGGTCTGAAATTGTGGCACATTATTTCCGCATTTTTATGGTTATGAATGAGCCTCCACATTGCACTACTGCTGACTGACATTCTGCGAAATTAACCCAGCTCTTCACATTTCTGCATTATCGCACTGTATTTGTGTATTTTAATCTTACAACACTTTTTTGCATCCTATGCTCTCCCAGAAGGAATATAATGAGGCCGTTTAGCTTTCATTCACAGACCTGTGAATATACCTAGTGAGGGATTTAAACGTCGTCTAGCAACTTTAGCATCGTCTGCTTTGCCTCTCATGTTTATTACACATCTATTACACATTGTAATCTGAGCACAAACCATACAGAACAAATGCCAATTCTCTTTTCATAGATCTGTAGACATTTCGGGACAAGATGAATACTATCTTAAAGTAATTTATTGAGTCGGTGCTATCTCAAAAGCTGCAACCTAAAATCCGTTGGGTATCTGTGGTTCCTTTGTGTTCATGGAGTCTCGAAAAAGAGTAGGGCATTTAGGTAAGCTATGCCCTTATGTAAATTGATTTGTGGGTCTTCCGTGTGCAGGGAGCCTCAAAGAAGCTGCACTAAATGTATTTAAACTTCCCATCTTATATAAATGAAGGCTAATTCTTTAGCCATTTTAGACACCTGGCATCACATCATTGACTAAATAACCTAACCAGAATTAGAAATTAGAATTCTTTTGTTTTCCGGACTTTTTCAAGTGATTCTGAATCTTGTTATTTTTTTTTTAACTCCCCCCTCCTCTAGTTGTCATAATTAACTATGTGTTAAGCTTTGGGAAGGGAGACGATGGCTAACGGCTTTTAGCAACTTTTATCAAGAATCCTTCTGCCAGGCTCATTGGGGCCCGAGACCTCTGAGATTAAATTTATATTTTGCAGGATAAAATTAGAGGAAATTATGGCAGACTATCGCAATTGTCTAAACCTAGAAATGCCAGTTCGCCACACTTTTCAAGCACATTTGATTTTGGACATTGCAGACCTATTGTAAAGAAGCAATAAACTGATTAAAAATTTGAACAGCCACGGAAAGATTCGGAGCATTTCCTAATTATATAATCACCACCCACACCATGAAGTCACAGAGGCCATTAAAGATAAGGAACTCAAATCCATAGAATTTGGAAACTCCTTGGTTGTAGTGGGTTAATTTCCTTACACAAGGTGCCACCATCGATTGTGGTAGAACATTGGGGGAGCTTAATTTCAGAGTTATTTTGTCTCATATTCTGATTTTGGCAATATAATTACTACCAAATAGCCACCATGCATGAGCATGCATGCACACAGAGCAGAGTCCATCTTGGAATGATCTTTTTTAGACTTAGAAAAAACATTCCCAGATAGTGTGCGCACAGATAAACGTCTTGGGTGTTTTTTTTTTAAAGTATCATAAAGCCCCAGAGGTTTAGAAAGAGGTCGTTCATAGGAATGTACTACCGTCATGTTTTCACTGCTCTATTTGTTTTGTTTGCAGTCAAATAAAACTAGGAATAACAATGATTTTTTAAAAAAAACACGTTTGACACCGTTGTGTGCACATCCCTGCAGACACCTAGGAATTTTTGTAGTTCTTCGAGAGTATAAACATAGAATAAATAAACAGATTTGTGGGACTATTTGTGTTTCTTACAATGAGAGCAAGCACATTGCTGCTCTAGAAACCGGCCTTGATGGTTAGAATCTTTGAATTAAATTTTGTAATAATTACAAGTGAGTGTAACACCTTAATGCCATGCAGTGTAATCATGCAAAATTACCTAAATATTTTGGGAAATTATGCTTCAATTATGTGAGAAGTGAGATTCTGAGTTTGGTGCTGTTTCTAGGAGCAGAATTACCCCCTCACTTCCAAAATGGAAGCAAGGTTGCACTTTAGCACTAAGATATAGCACTAAATACAACAGAACATGAATAGCGAGCAGCCCCTTGCTAAATGTGCTCTTGCAGTAGGACTTTCCTCCAACTCACTATTGGCATTTATTACTATTTTATTAGCACAAGATGCTTCCTTGTGATCTTTTGCCAATAAAGAGCACTAGATGCTGCAGAAGAGAAATAGAGAGCACGAGTGGCTGCTCACGCTCGCTAAATTTGTGCTTGGGGTAGGATTATCTCCTATCTTACTGCCATCATTTAGATCTCTTTTCTTAGCACAAAATGCATCTTCATGTCCAAAATGGATGCAAGGATGCATTTTGTGTGAAGAAACATTGCTAAATACTGCAGAAAAGAAATAGGGAGCATGAGAGCCTGCTCATGCTTACTAAATGTGCTATCACGGCAGGGTTTTCCTCCAACTTACTACCAGCATTGTGCTCTATTTTCTTACCGCAAAACGTACTCTTTTGTCTAAAATGGATGGGAGGATGCATTTTGCTCAAAGAAACAGCACTAAATGCAGCAGAACATGAGTAACAACAAAGAGAGGCTGCTCGTGCTCAGTAAATGGTCTCTTGCAATATTATTTTTTCCCACATTACTTTTAATTATACATGGAGGACTAATCATGTGATTATCTGTAAATCATCATCAAAGAGTAATGCAGAACTACCAAAATTACTTTGGTAGAATTCAAATTCTACCTAGGCCCACTAAAAATGTCTACTAGTGTTAGTGGACAAGCACTTTTGTCTTCTATAGATTTCATGCTAATTCCAGCAAAACCATTAATACGAAGAAAATGATGAAGCAAAAATGCTAAGGTATTGTTTTCAAGGGCATGGCAATAAGATTTGGTCCTAAGGTCTTCTTACAATGCTCAAAGCCAGATAAATTCCAATATAGTATTGGACCTTCTTTCCCACGTAATCACACTTTCCCCCTTGAGAGTAGTCAAGTTAAGATGTCCTTGGGCTGGACAAATAATTGCACTGAATCACCTACTGACATAAAAAGTGGACCAAAAAGATCTTATAGATGCTGAGGAAATCAGGAATCACTAATGTAGTCGAATACATTCTTACACTAAAAACCAAAAAGGCCAGGCAAAGGTATTGTTAAATTTGTTAAATAGAAACTACTAAAAGAATGGGCAAAAAGGTGAGAAAAATGAGGGTTAAACTAGACAGCTATTAAATTGTGATATAAAAGTGCTGTTGATAGGCATTCATCAAGACAAAACTTTTAAATCTATAAAAAGTAGTGTATTAAAAATATGCTTAAGTGCCTTCTTTAATTCTTTCTTTCTTTAATTACAAATTATTAGAGAGAATAGCTACCAAATAGGAGGGTTCCCAGCACTAACAACAAACAAACATAAGACAAAGCATAAGAGATTGAAACAGCTAGGTCTTTAATTGTCTTTGACTGCTTTTTCAGTAGGACTGAGTTGCAGCCTTGAGGGGAGAGAAGTTTAGAGCTTTGAGTCCAGAAAGCGAAAGGATCTTCACCACTGTCTGGTTCTAAAGGTCCTCAGTACCATGGCAAGTCTGCTCTCAGAGGACCGCAATACTGTTGTCGGGGTATAAGGCTCAATCAGATGTTCAAGAAAGATTGGGCAAGTGTTTGCAAATGTGCAAAAAACAAAATAGAGAGCCTTAAAATTGATTTGTTTTCCATTGGAGATCAGAAAAGAGACCATAGATCAATTGGCTATAGGAATGTGTAAAAGAAGGCAAACAGCTTGTTTTGAAAAATCTGAAGATGCTGTACATCGGGACCTCATGTCTCAGGATTCAACAGCATTTGGATGCACCTGGCATTAGGCGTTGAGCCGAGGCAGAGAGCCCTTTCTTCCTGTCTGCAGCTCTTTTAAGCGCAGTTCATTCCCAGTGGTGTGGGATGCTAAACATCAAACTTTTGTGTCCCAGGATTCTGCAGCGAAATGTGCCTGGGTGCTGCCCAAGTGAAGACTGTCTCATCCTGTCCACACCTGATCGAGGTCAGGCTGGGTCACCCCCTGACATTTCGCTTTCACTAATACAAAGCTCTGCAGTCTGCACATCTGTTAGTCATGAGTAAGAGCAAAACAACTCAGCAGACTTCTGGGAATGTGACTGCTACCTTCAATTTGATTACCAACTTTTTATCTGGGACCATGAGTTTGATTAATGATCAAAAAGCAGATGAGGAGGAGAGGTCTGTCACCGTTAAATGGGTGGTAAACAATACTATATCAAATATTTGTTCTGAAGGCTTGGAGAGTAGAGGGGGCTTGCTCTTCAGCAACATTATTGAACCAATTCAGTGATAATTAAACCCCCATGCCAGTCCTTGTGTATCACACTCCCCTTTGAATGTGAGGATTTCTTCTCCACCAATGGTAGAAAATTCCCTTCCTGCTAAAAGGAAGAGTGCAACCCAGAACCACCTGTATAAAAACAATATCGGTTGACCTGGGTCAGCTGCAGGGTACTCTTAGATTAAGGTTTAAACAGGCTGTCTTGAACTCCGCTGATCAGAGCCGCATGTTTTGTGACTCATTTGCGAAGTTGGTTTTACAAAAACTCGATTCACTGGAGTGTTTTGTTACAACATCATTAGACACAACGAGGAGAAAAAATGAAGTCATTGACTATACATTGAAGAATGTTTTGGCCTTGGATATACCTTCATTGACAAACTATAATCACTATGACTGTGACAAACACAATAAGATGTCTGCAGGCTTGTCTTTAGTTCAGCAAAACAAAGGGAAGAGGGGCACTATAAATAGCAAAGGACCTCAGAAAAGGTTTCCACAAGATCTTCTTTCAATACATTCTATGCACCTCATAAAGAGCTGGTAGAGAGAACCTTAGAGGGTCAAAACAGATTGCCTGTAGACTCTGATTATAACCATCACCTGGGAGCAAAAGATATATTACATTTATCCCCTGGTGTCATTCCCTAACTACAAAAATGGAAAGGCACTCCTCCCTGTATTACCGCAAGGCTGGAATCCTGGGGGGACTTGAAAAATAGGGTAGTTAACTGGTTCTTGCAAAGGGTCAGTTCTGTGCAGGTCTTATACAATGAAATGGGAAGGAGGGTAAACTTGTTGGGTAAGACACAGAAAATGACTATAGAGGATAGTATTGTTGTCTTTCCCTGTTTTTGTAAATCTCTTGTTAAAAATACTTTCTTTATCTCATTCTCATAATATTTCTGAGAACAACGATATTGAGTGAGTCCTGTTGGGCTTTTTCATTGTCCCCCTCACCCAGCTGAGTTACAAAACAAATATTCTCACGCTGCCAGAACCAACTGCCTTCTGCAAATTGAGGGTGTTAAGTTTTGTGGAATGTGGAAAGAATTACTGGGAAAATCTACTTAATATACTGACAGACCCATGTGGAACCAGCCCAGATAGTTTGCTTACAAGAAACCTTGTCCACTGACCAGGTTTTTAAAGAAGGGTTTGTTTCTGAGATTACACATCCCCATTTGTGGGAGCCAAAGAAAAAAGTGGCCTTGTAATTTTAGTTTTGACTTTATTTCCTGGTTTCATTTCTAAGGGCTTTACAGATTCTCCTTTTTACAAATTAAGGGCCTGATTTAGATCTTGATTTAGATCTTGGTGGTAACAGTTCCGCCACTGGTTTTCTGTCGGAAAACCAGACTGCCACATTGACAGTCTGCTGGCCTGATTTAGATGTTGGCCGGAACATAGGCAAGAGACCATCCGAATCCTGCCAACTCTGCCAAGAATCTCTAGCCACCTCGATGGCAGCTTTGAGATTTGGGGCTGACAGCAAGACTCCAGCAACCTTTACCTCCAAGCACATTTGGATGTGCCTTACTGCCAAACCAACTCTGGCAGTCTGACCTACACACCAAAGCTGGCAGATTGGAGTTAAATGAGATGCAAACTTACCTTTTAACCCTGCTTTTGACTGAACGTTACTAGACAACAACTTCTGTTGCTGCTGCCACTGGATCACAGAGAAAACACAACCCTCCGTGCTGCCGGGCTGACAGGTAGGTAATCCATATTGTCTGTGTACAGTGTGTGGTTACCACATATGGGCACTAGACTGCTACAGTCATATACATGTCACAATAATTGTTTGAATTACTGTGACACACTTAGGTTGGGAACACATTTGGGTGGGACATGGATGGGGACATACTGGTACATGACACATATTGCACACACACAAAACTGTCATTGTCGTGTCAGTATTCATTGCCAAATGTATGCTGGCACAACAGTGACATTACATTCACACTCATCAAATATGTTCATGTGTGCACATTGCAAGGGGACTGGTACATGTGATATTGTGCTATCAGTTGTGTATGTGCGTCAGTATGTGTCTGTGTGTGTGTGTGATGCATTTGGATGGTTGAGGTAGAGGGAGCTGGAGTGGTGATGTGGTTTTCCTCTGTAAGTGTGCTACTTGTATGTGGGTTCAATTTTATTGTGTGTGTTTTGTTGCTGTGTATAACATTCAGGTGAATGTTATTGTTGTGCACTTGTTGTGATGTGTGTAGTTGTGCTTGTATGTGAGTGTGTTTGCATAGATGAGTGTTTAGTTGTGCTATGGTTGTGTCATGGGTGCAGTGTCAGCAATGTGTTTGTGTTGTGTCATGGGTGTATGGCAATGTGTGTTTACGGCATGTTCGTGTTGTGTTGTAGTGGAATGGCAATGGACATAAGTGTATATGCTTTAAATACCTATCTCCCACTGAATATTCAGGCAGAGTTGAACCATTCTGACTTAAGGTCTCTAATTTGCATCAAAGATTTATTTTAATGTGCTTTTGATTAAGTCTTGCAGGTCATATGGTCCCTTTTTCTGACATGAGTCAAAGAAACGCTCCCATGCCCCTGTGACAAGACAACATTGCAAACTATAATGCACCTTGTTCTATTTTTGCAAATTTTATTTGAACCCAATGAAGTGTTTTAGAATCATTTTTATAACCAGAAAAATGATAAATTATAAGTCAGCATTTTTGTATCTTAGTAAACTGGATGAAATATTGGTATGTAATGCTGTAGTAAGTTACATATTGCACTCAATTAAAATTAGAAAATGTTTAACTTACTTGGAGAATACAAACTTTGATTAATTTGATGTTTTTATTGACTGTTGTATCTCAAAAAATTGTATAACTCATTGGCAGGTCATGAGTTTTAAATAATTTGATTTTAAAATTTGCTGTCATGCATTTTGATGGTTGTTTTTAATGGTGTTTTACTGCTACTCTTTTATGGAGTATTTATTTTTAAACTGAATAAAGGTGAATTGAATTGAATTGAGCAATCTGTAAATATTTTAATGATGTTTGTGAGATATCCAGGTAAAGCACATTTTGGGAATCCTAAAGCTTTCTCCTCAAAAATGCTACAATTTGTTCCCTGTTTCCTGCTTTGAATGTGTGGTTACATTACAGGAGTTATGAAATCTTGTTGACACATAGCATTCAACTCTGTTTGATAAGATAGATAGATAGATAGATAGATAGATAGATAGATAGATAGATAGATAGATAGATAGATAGATAGATAGATTGACTTAGCAAACATTGAGGATCACTTTAAAAGCAGGGTTGGGACAGGAAAATGAAGTGTGAGCAATAGATGTGAAAATGGGAGATACATAAGAGAGAGAAAGATAAAAACTACAGGTAAGGGAGTGTGAGCTAGACAAACACTTCAAAGAATATCTAAAAGAGTCAGATGTTTCTGGAAGATATAAAGGCAATGAGAGGAATTATTATTCAATTTATAATAGGATATTAATTTGATCTCAAGAACCAAAGACTAATGTCTTTCTAAAAACAATAGATAGAATCCTTCTTAAAATGCTTTGCTACAAGTGCACTGGAAAAACTTAGCAGATAGGGCATGACAATTTAGGAGCGATAGAGAGTGAAAATGCCAATTTTACAAAATCCAAGGTAAGAAGGGTACAATATACTAAAAACAAAGGAACGGTATGAGATAAATAGATTCTTATGTATGTGGAGATAATGAAGCAAACAATGTAGTGTAATGTGGAAAACATGATCTCCAGCACCACAGTTAAACATCTATGGTGGGGTGCTAGAAGCATGGATTTTCAATGTTCCCATCATCCATTTGCACAGGAGTAACATCACTGCTTTCCCTCTAAAACTGTCTTTAAACCAAGAAGCCAAGCAAAACTGTCTTCACTTAATGAAGGCTGCAATGCAGACGCACCTCTGGCGTGCTAATGGTAAGCCTGGCTGTGCCTCTCTGTGTGCCACCTGGTCCTCCACCCACCTACCACTCCGTCACTACTCTACAGCAAACATCCCCATCCTGAACTTCAGTTGCATATCTCAGTACTGCTGCTGTGCCTAATTGCCCAACACTGAAGCTCTGTTTTCCTGTTCTACCTACCATTTCACATGTACAGACCTTAACCTACCTCACTTCCTCACCCACACACCCAACACACTCAACATACACAACCGGACACAACTGACACCTACTAAACCACACCTTTGATTGTCCTACATACTTCTCAACACTCGTTCCCTCAGTAAACACATCACTAACATTTGGAATCTCCTCCATGACTGCTCACAGGACCAGATATTACTGACTGAAAACTAGCTGACATCCCAATCATCCCCCATCATCAACACAGCAATCCCCCCCGGATACAATATCACAAGACAGGACAAACAAACTCACTATCATCTTTGAAGAATCCATCCAATGCTCCAGCACCACAGAAAGCAGCACCAATGACCCGGAACAGTTGACCATCAAACTCTTCATCAACACCAACTAAACTCTGAGCAGCAACCTCATCTACAAACCTCCTGGGCCATGTGCCTACTTCAGCAGAACCTTCTTTAGCAAAGTTTTATTGCATTTTTAAAACATTACACAATGCAGTACAAGTAACAACCAATGGTGACCATTAGGAATACAACAAAAGAGTATGTACAGTTTAGTTGAGACATTTTCTGTTGCATTCCTGTATTACAGTACATAGGTTATTGATTGTGGTGGTCCATTTGGTGCCTGCACACGTATCAGTCCTACTAACCTTTAAATAAACTCCCTCCCTTCTCTATCCCAGTCCTCCGAACCTTCTGAGGTGCTCTGGGTAATGAATCCCCCTGTATAGTGGTGGGATATTTTCGATCTGCATATCAAGATGCCCAATGTCGAGGGTTGTTTCATCTCCCCCCTTTACTATTCACTTATGTCTTGCTCAGTTCCGGACTAGGTAGTTGTGAACTGTTAGGGGATTCACGCCTTCATTATGACATTGGCGATAAGTCCCGCTTACCACCATGCCGACAGCCGCCACATAGCGACGCATCGGCGGATTTCCACTACCCATATTATGACACACACATACCAATCCATCACTATACAGACACACACACAAATCCGCCAGCCCAAAGGTCTGTGATAAATTGGTGGTACCAAAACCCACTCCGTTACCCCAATAGAACTACGCCAACAGCAACATAACCCACAAATCACTGCGGCAGACATTCAATGGCGCTAAACCATTGGCGGTACATACTGCCATGCTCAAAATACACACACACATACAAAACAACACCACATTGGTCAATTCAAACTACACACACCTGACAAACATACACACACCACACACACACACACCCAAACACTATAAAACACACACACACAATACCCACAACCCCTTACGACAAAACAATATTGGCAACTGAGAGAGACAGACCAAGAGCACCCACAGAACCAGAGCCACAAAACACCATCACCCATACACCATCCACGCACCTTACAGCACACATCCCAACACACCACCTAAGGCTATGGTGGAGGAAATCTTCCAGGTAGAGCCACAGCAATTTGGCTCACAGGTGCAGCAGACATCCATTGCAAGGAAGATGGAGCTATGGCAGAGGATCGTGGACAGGGTCAATGCGTGGGACAGCATCCAAGAACAAGGGATGATATCAGGAAGAGGTGGAATGACCTATGGGGGAAGGTGCGTTCCTTGGCAGCAAGACACCATATAGCAGTACAGAGGGCTGGTGGTGGACTGCCACCTCCTCCCCCACAACTAACAACATGGGAGGAGCAAGTCTTGGCAATCATGCATCCTGAGGGCCTGGCAGGAGTAACAGGAGGACTGGACTCTGGTAAGTCAACTCTATATTACTATCACCCCCCTACCTGCATGCCATCACATACCCCCACCCCTGCCCTCACCCCCATCACCCCGCCACCTCACATAAACCCCACCATCACAACCCACTCATCCCAATGCCAAGCCCTGCACGTAACACTAATGCATGGACCCCCATCAAAGACCTCCATGGACACACATCACTAAAGCATTCACACTTGAGACAATCACCTAGCCCATCAAATCACTACTCACACAAGGCTAAGCTGCCAGGGCAATAACAACCATAGAGGGCAACACATCCATGCACAAGATGGCACACACAGAAACAATAATACTGCATTTACATCTCCACAGGTCTCCCCTCCAACGTCACCAGAGAGGAGGTGCCAGCAGCATCCAGTCCCCCCCAGAAGAGGCCCACAGTGAAGACAGCAGCTCTGGACGCCTGGATCTGGATGATCAACCTTGCCCATCAGGGACCGCTGGACAGTCAGTAACCCAGGTACAGTCCCAGACCACCACTGAGCCTCCCCCCTCAGGAAACACCACCGCAACACCCACCCAGGGGGCCCATACAACTGTCCCCCGGATACGTCAATCAGCAGTGTGTCCACCTCTACAGGGAGCCCAGGCCACCCCACAAACACAGGACGATCAGGGAACTAAGGTCAGTGGCAATGGGCACACGGTTCAGGGGGCAGAGGCACAGGACAACATTGGAGCTGGGAGGACTGCTGTGTGACAGGGGGAGGACAGGCCAGGGAACTGACTCTCCAGGAGGCACTCTCCAACATCCTGGGAGCATACCACCATTCCCAGGAGACGATGGGCCAGATACTGGACAAGTTGCAGGAGACCCAGCGGCTGCAGAAGGGACAGTAACTGGGGATCAGGGAGGACCTGAGGGACATCCACACCATCCTTGTCACCATTGCTAGGGTGCTGGCAGACATGGCCAACACCATGAGGGAGGCAGTGGCACACCAACGGGCCCCTGACACTAGCCTTCCACCTCCACTGCCCCTAGTGGACAGGAGGCCCCACCACAGGAACAACAGGCCACCAGCACCCCTCACCATGCAGAAGGAGAACCACCAGGCAAACGGTCCCTGCGATCCAGGAAGAAGCCAGAGAACATTGCTAAGTCCCCGCTATGAAATAAGACTCTCCTGAATGTCACCCTTGTGTCCCACTCAGTCACTCTGTCCACCTTAAACTGCCATTGCTCCACTCCCTATGCCTCCTTGGACAATGCACCTGTGATACCAATAGACTGGACTCTACCCTCGACTTTCCTCCATCAGCAACTCAGACCATTGCAATACCCCTTCCACTTATTAGCACCTAAATTATCACCCTTGGAACAAATACAAGTATGGAGTCTGTCAATTGATTGAAATGTGTGTTCGTTTAACAAGCTGGTGGCATTGCAGTTCAACTGTACAGTAATGTATATATAGGTATGACCTTTAGTTGGCAGCAGTCAACACACCAGGTGCCAGAGTGGGGAAATATATCTGAAAATAGAGATGCCAAAGGGTACAGGAAAGTGGCCATAGTAGTGGAAAAATCATCCTGCCATGTACAATGTCCAACACAAAACTGTCAATGGAAGGTGAGGTAACAGTGTCTTACCTGTGTATCACTCCAAGCACTGTCGTATGATAGATGTTATGTTGTCCTCATCCTCTGCCTCCTCTTTGTCACTGTCAACAGGGTCCACTGCTGCCACACTCCCATCTCCAGACTCATCCTCCTGCAGAAAAGGCACCTGGCGTCTCAAGGCAAGGTTATGCAACATACAGCATGCCATGATGATCTAGCATACCTTCTTGGGTGAGTAGCACAGGGAACAACCTGTTAGATGGAGGTAACAAAACCTGGCCTTCAGGAGGCCGGATGTCCTCTCGATTATTGTTCTTGTTCGCCCATGTGCCTCATTGTAACATTCCTCTGCCCTTGTCCTGGGATTCCTCACTGGGGTCAGTAGCCATGAGAGGTTGGGGTAACCAGAGTCACCTGCAAATACTGATGGATTCCTGCTAGCCAAACACTAACCCTTAGGGCAAACACCATACCCATACACCACCACACACTTGGTTGGAACCATGGGCTCCCCTATTATTCACATTCGGTGCCTCTGGAGTCAAGCCATCACATATGGGATGCTGCTATTCCTCAGGATAAAGGCATCATGCACTGACCAGGATACTTTGCATTGACATGGGAGATGTACTGGTCCACCAGGCACAGGATCTGCACATCCATCGAGTGAAAGCTCTTTCGATTTCTGAACATCTGTTCAATTCTCCGGGGGAGCGACAAATGCAATGTGTGTACCATCAATAGCCCCAATTATGTTGGGGATATGTCCCATTGCATAGAAGTCAGCTTTCACTCTCCAGGACCAAGCAGTGGGCAAACCACCTACTTGAGAGGCTGTGGCTTTGCACTCCCCAGGACCAAGCAGTGGGCAAACCACCCACTTGAGAGACTGCAGCTTTGCACTCCCAAGGACCAAGCACAGGGCATGTTGTCCCCTCTAGAACCAGTGGGCAAGTCACCCACCTGACAGACTGTGGCCTTGCACTCCCCAGGACATCGCACAGGGCATGTAGCCCCCTCCAGGACCAGTGGTGTTGTACCATCTTCTGGCTGAGGTGCCCCCCATTGCCCGTTCCCCTGAGCTGCCTGTGAATTTTTGACCTAATGCCCCTGTGGTGTTCTCTCTGTGTTGTTGCAGGAGTAAAGTGGGGCCTTGTCCTATGTGATGTGGCCTTGTGGCCCATGGACATTGTGGACTGGGCAGTGTCCCTCCATTTGTATATATGTATATACTGTTTTGATTTTGAAGCACGATTTTCTACACTTTTATCTTATTACACTCACTTTAATAAATTTCTTTTGTCCTTGCATTGTTCCTGAGGGGTACGGGGTCAATATGTAAAGTTACTGCACCTTGTTATGTGTATGGTGTTGGGGGCTGGGGTGTTGCGTGTTGCGTGTGTGTGTCACTTTCTTTTTCCTCCCCCCTCCTCTGTGTGCTAGGCGGCAGTACTCGGCATGGTCGTCTTCGCCGGCATTTGTGTTCATAGTGAAGAAGGAGATAAACAAGCATGGGGAACACCTGCAATTCAGGCTCCATGGCGGCGTAGTTCTTCCTTGTGTCTTCAGGGGTGAGTCCTTTGCCTTTTGTGTACTGTTTTGCCCGTGCTTTTGATGTTATTGGTACCATCCCAGAAAAGGTGGCTGATAGGTGTGTTATAATAGTGTGGGCGGTACATTGTCTTCCGCCTTGCTGTTGACAGTTACCGCCGTCGTGCTTGTTGCTACCGTCGTGGCGGTCAGTGTGTTAAAGTGGCTGTCTGTCTGAGTGGTTTCCGCCGTGGTCATAATTCCATTTTTGTTACCGCTGGAGTGTTGGTGGTATTAGCGCTGCTTTATCACCGACCACCAGGGTTGCAATGAGGGCCTCAGTGTCTGGCTTTTTCAAACAGTTCAGTAGTGTGTCCTGGGCTCTGGTTACATTCATTGTGCAGCGTCCCTTCTGTGCTTCATGCAGAAGCACTGCTGCTTTATATCCCCCCCATATTATGTGTTTTTATTTCCATTTGTGTACCTGAGGGCTCACAGTGTCTTTCATCCTCATGGTGATTTCTCATTTTGCCAGGATTAACGTTGGGTCCATAAATCTAGTTATTATTTTGTATTTATTAGGTCATGGAAATCCCTGTAGCAGGCAAACTAGTGGGGTACAGTAAAGTGTTCTTTCTGCTACTTTGTTTATTATGGTATTACACTCTCCTAGTATTTCAGCAATGCAGAGCAGCTCCAAACCATGCAGAGCATCTCTGCTGCCTGCTCCTCACATCTGGAGAATTTCATATCCTGTGACCCACAGGTGTGTTTAATTTTTCCCAGCGTAAGGTTTGCCCTATGCATGAAATAATGTTTTATGACCTTGAATCTGGCATTGCAGGATACTGTGCAGTTGTTGACTAGGATTGTGGTCCATTGTGTGTCAGTGATAGGGTGTGCAATATCATCCACCCATTTTTGCGGTAGATCTACCAGAGGTGTGGTGGTATCAGCTCTGAGTGCTTGGTATATAAGTGATTAGGCTCATGTCTTACCTGTTGTGGTACAGAGTATTCCAGTACAGCGGTGGACGGGGGATTATTTTGCTCCCTCACCCCATCTTTCCTGCACTGCCAAGTCCATTGCCCTGTTTAATTGGAATTGCAATGGGGGCAGCTCAAATGTCTCAAATGTCTCCTCCAGGTCTTGGAAGGACAGCAACTTACCATCCTTGTAAAGGTCACCCACTCAGTTCAGTTCATAATCATTTTTCGGCTATACCAAGAGTAAGCCATAAAAGTGCATGATAAAATACAGTAAAAACAATAGGACATGAATCAATAAGCTCATAAAAGGATTGGAAATTTAAAATTTAAGATTTAAAATCATAAAATAAAATTTGTTAAAAAAATACAATTGATACTTTAAACAAATTTCAAAGTGCAGTAAGACTTTTCTTAAGATGAATTGCTTTTAGGATATAGTTTGCCACCCTGTAGCATACAATCAGGGAGTCTAAGGCTAGCAAGAATTCCAATGCATTCTGATAAGTTCTTATGTTAGGGTCATTAAAAAGATGTTTAAGGTAGGTATTTCTAAGATGTTCATAGAATTTACAGAATAAGACAAAATGAAATGTGCATTTTAAGCTAACTGCATCACAAGAGCATCTATCTGACTCTAGTGGGCAATGCCTAGTTTGGGGAAACGCTACTAGGTGGTGCACAATGCCCAGTCTTAGTCTAATTAACACAAACCTGTGCTGCATGTTGGTGACTGTGGAAAGATAGCCAACCTACATGCATCCAATAAGTAAGACAAGTAAAGACCAACAGTGGGTTTGCTAGATTCAGTTAGCTTCCTAGCATTCGCCTTATATATCTTAAAAGTGTCCTTGATACATTTTTTTGATAATGACAGCACGTCCTCTGGATTATGTTTCATAGATCTATTAAAAACAGATTTAAATGAGGAGTCGATAAAAGCTAACCAGGGTATACACATGGCGTAGTCCAGTTTCATACAGTCTAATATAAGATCTTTAGTCAAACCTGTGGCTTCCTTAGACCATATGCTATGCCATAGAAGCAGAGGTCTCACCTGTAGCACATCTTCCAAATATTTTATGCCCATTCTTGAAGAGTGATCCAATTAGAGGCTGATGTGAGTAGAAATAGCATGTGTTTTGAGAAACAATTCTCCTCTAACTGTAGGTAAGTTCTTTTGGTGTAACCCCACACCCCGGCACCATACGCAACCGTGGAAACAACTCTAGCCCTGTAGATGTCCAGCATAGTACCTATGGGTGCGGCTACTTACTTTTCTAGCAAATCTGAATATATAACCTGAATTCCTTCTATGTTTGTTCCTGCCCGAACAAACCAGCTGTTCCCACTGTCCGTTGCTAAAAAACAATACTCCAAGATAGTTAATGCAATTGACAGTACTAATCTCCATGTTCTCAATGTGAAAACATCTGCATTTATTTACCTTCTTGAAACATTCCATAGTAAAGGTTTTGGATTTATTGATTATCATACCCTTAAATGACATAAACTGTTCAAATCCACACATTAGCTTCTGGAGATCAGGACAACATTGTCTGCATAAAGTAGGGCAGGCTCAGGGTGTCCAGCCATGTTCGGGGGATTGGCCTGTAGACCCTGTAAATATTTATCTACCCCATTAATGTATAAAGAGAACAGTAACGGGGCAAGGACGCAACATTGGTGGATACCTCTTCCTAACGTTAATGAGGTGTTGCATTCTCCAAGTTGGCCGAAACTGACTTTGCATGTCAGATGTCTATACAGGAGAGCGAAACAAAATTATGATATACCTTGGGGGGCCTATCTCCATTAGAGTAGGCCATAGGAGAGCATGTTCTATGAAGTCAAATGTACTACCGAGGTCTGCAAAGCATAGATATAAGGCACCTTTTTCAGCCTTGGTGTACTTCCCTATAATTAGTTCTGGGTTAACACATTGCTCAATGGTTCCTAGACCTTTCCTTAAACCAAACTGTACAGGTGATAGGATGTTGTTTTCTATGACCCAGTTGTTTAATCTTTCCAATATGATTCTACAAAATGTTTTCAGAGAGGAATACAGCAGTGAAATTGGTCAATAGTTTTTAGAATGGGCCTTATCTCCTTTCTTATATATTGGTATAATAATGGATGAGTACCATGTCAATGGAATGTCACCAGATATGGCTGAATTGAATAGTCTAGTCAAAATTGGTACCCAGAAATAGATGTTATGTTTGAAGACATCCACTGGTACCCCATCCGGTCCTGGGGCCTTGCCTTCAGTGCCAGCTAAGATAGCAGAGTAAACCTCATCTGTAGTAATCTGTGGATAGTTGGGTTGTCCCAGCTCGATCTGCCCGATTAAACCTACAGACCCAGTTCCTTCTTTTAAGACCTCTGAGTAGTGAGCCACCAATGTTGCAGAGTCTACACTTGATCCAAGATCTGATGGCATCCATTCTGAGAGGAAGGGGGCATTAATTGTTTCCAAAAATAGTTTGATATTATTAGTCTCTGTCACCAGGGCTAGTTTGGACCATGTCTCTTCCCTTAGTTCCTTTTTCCTTCATGTGTCTTCTTATATTTTACTCAGAGTGACTTAATTACTATCCGGTCTCTAGGAGATATCTGCAGGGCTAGTTTAAGATTCCTCCTGACTTTCGTGCAGGCCTGATTGAACAACCCCTTTTTATGCAAAGGTCATCTATGTTGTGGACTATAGGTCAGGAGCCCCTGCATATAAGCGGTGATTGTACCAAAACATCTTAGTAACATAGGTACCTCAATATCCTCCTGTAAGCAGTAGCCAATTTCATGCGGGCAGCCAAATATGACATCCCACAAAATGTCAGCAGGCTCAATATCTTCCCATTTCCGTCTCACCCCATTGGTTCTATGTACTTCAATCCAATTGGGGGTGGCATAAAACACATCCCTTGGCCCCCAAAAGAACGCAGGGAGAATAATTGGATCATGATCACTAAGAAGGGTCAGCTCAGTATAGAGTGTGTCACATCCATTTAGTGCAAAGGATGTCCGAATAATGTTGTCTATAACAGAGGATAAGTTGGGGCCCCTATGAGTTGGAATTATTTTGTCGAAAACTCTGTGCTTACGTTCCATAAGCATTAAGTCAAAAGTGGACAGCATCAGATTAAGGGCCTCCCCATACTCATTGTGGCAAAAATGGTCAAATCCTGTCCCATCGGGGATAGTGAGTCCACATGACAAAGGGGAAGTATGGGTGCAAGGCTGGATATTAAAATCTCCGGCCCAAATAATAATGGGGTTAGAGCTGATGGGGGCATAAAAACTATTTTAGGCTTTGATCCAGGGCGTGGGCAACCCTACAGTGGGTGGCGTCAAAGATGTTGTTATAGTAGTTAATTATGACCATATCTACCTTGTTCTTACATATAAGCCACAGCAATTGGAAGTATGTGGTCTCCATAAAGGTCTTTTTAACCACTAAGGGGAGTTTATTAGAAATAAGCACCAGGAGCCCCCCTTTGGCCCTCCCAGATTATGATGGTGTAGCTGGCAGTGAGTGTGAGGTAAATCTTTGCACATAGACAGGTGTGATACAACAAGATTCTTGGATGCTAACCACATCTAGCTTACTAATTAATGAACCTCACTCTTCAGTCTCAGTTTTACCAAGTAGGCCCTGCACATTCCATGTCGCAAAATAGTGGCGCTCATTGGTGTTAACAACATGCCACTGGTTCCTTGATTCTTCCCTGCCACTGCTAGCTGCATTTGGAACTACTTCAATTGGTTCCCCATCCCCATTATGTGTTGTATCCCCAATGCCCATATCATACGTGCCCTGCTCGATTAATAATAACCTGTTAGAGCTCGTATCCATCTTACGTTTGATTGTTTCCTCTGCCCTTAACCTCGTCCTCTTGCAGACTACAGACCCCTTGTATAACAGTCAGTCATACACTTTAGTATCCTATTATGGTCCCAACGTGGATGACCCAGGCCCACTTAGGGATCTTTATGAGCAATTGATCGGAAGAGCTCAGAACATAATAATTGCTGGTGGAGATTTTAATGTTTTGCTTAATCCTTCCCTAGAGAGGTCTACACCCTGACCGGCTTTTAGCACACCTAGCAAGAGAGCTTGCTTACACAATATGATGGAAAATTTTGGCCTGATTGATCCTTGACGAAGCAGAATGGGTCAAACCAAGAAGTTCACTTTCCAGATTAAGAAGCTTGGGCATGCTTCCAGAATTTACTTCTTTCTGACGGACATTAAACTTTGAAATAATCTAACGGCGGTCTCCCACCAGCCAAGCCATCTCTCTGATCACTCTGCTGCTCAGCTGACTATAAGTCTATCTTTCTCTCGTACTTGCACTAGATGGACACTAGATCGCTCCCTTCAGAGGGAAGAAGATATTGTTTTAAAGTTGAAAAGGGACTCCAAGGAATTTTTTTAGATCAACTCAGGTTCTGCTCCATTAGCCACGGTTTGGGAAACATATAAGGCCTTTATCCGTGGAAAACTGATTTGCTATGCTGCTTTTAGAGCCAAGAGAACCAGAATAACAATAGAAACTCTTGAGGATAAACTTCATGCTCTGCAAGCCCAAGGCTATCATCTCAGGACCCAATAACGCAGGCAGACCGACAGTATCAAATCCAGGAAGCCCAAAATTCACTTGAGGTCTTGCTAGAATCAGTTGTGAAGAGTAGATGGGAAGCTAGCAAACTGGCACATTTTGAGTATGGCGAAGACTGTGGCAAGTTATTAGCTTTGAAGACTAGGTCTGATAACATTAGGAATAGGATTAAAGGAGTAATACTAGGCGAAACTGACAGAACCTCCTCGGAAGACCAAGACATTATAGGAAAATTTGTCAAGTTCTTTTCTCAACTAAATAGAAATGACTCAGTGATTTCAGCAAAGATGATCGAAGAATGGTTGAAGGGAGACACATTTCCCATGTTAGACTCAGTTAAGAAGCTGAACCTCAATCAGTGCTTTTTCCCTTGCGAGATAGACAGTGTTATAGACAGTGTTATGGCTGGTTTATAAAATGGGAAGGCTCCCGGTCCAGACGGAATACCTGCTGAAGTATATAAACTCTTGAAAGATGAGCTTGCGCCAATCCTGATTCAGTTAATGAACTCAATTTTTATAGCTTCTTCTCTGGTTCTGTCCTCCTGGAAAGAAGCTATTATTACTTTAATACTAAAGCCACAGAAAGATGCTAGCAAATGTGAATCCTAGAGACCTATTTCTCTGCTTAATAATGATTATAACTTTTTACACAACTGTTGGCAAGGAGGTTGGATAAAGTGATCTGTGATCTAGTCCATGTTAACCAGAAAGGTTTTATGAGAAATCGAAATTTAGGGGATCTGATCCATGATCTAGTTCCTGCAATTGATATTGCATCCACCTTTTATATGCCTTTAACTATCTCCACAATCGATGCTGCCAAGGCTTTTGACTGAGTGATCTGGCTCTTTTTGCAGGCGGTTATGACAATTTTCTTATTGCAATTAAAACTATTTACAAGTCCCCATCAGCTCGGGTTCTGGTTAATGGTATTTTATCCCCATACTTTAAGATCGAACAGGGAACACAACAGGGTTGCCCTCTCACCCCGCTTCTCTTCAATCTCTATATTGAGCCTCTGGCCAGGAGAATTAGGGCAGACCAGAGAATTACACCTTTTCATTATCATGGCTGGGTCCCGAAGGAAGCCCTAGATGTGGATGATCTTCTGATATACACACAGAACCCCCAATGTGCTCTCCTAGCACTTTTGGAAATCATTGTCAGTTTTCGAGAAATTTCAGGTTATTTAATTAAAGCAGATAAATCTGAAGTAATGACTTGGAATGGCCCTTTGAAGGGCAATCCATTAGAAAAAGACGAAATTTGATATCTAGGGGTCAAAGTGGTCAAGAATGTAGCAGAGATGGCTCAGGTGAACTTTGAGCATCATCTAAGGAAAACAAAGAAGCTACTCTTTCAATGGTCTCATCTACGTCTCTCTATCCTAGGCAGATGTAACTTAATAAAGATGGTGGTACTAACACAATTCACCTTTATCTTTAACGCTATCCCTCTATCTTTTAAAAAGGAATAGCTAAGGCTATTGCAGGGGGTTTTAGTTAGCTTCATTTGGTCCAGAATAGCATGGAAAAAATTGAGAAAGAAAAAGCTAGATGGGGGAATTGCTCTTCCGTATTTTCAACTTTACTACTGGGCATGCCAGCTGAAAAATGTTAGACCACTTCTTTATAAGGAATACCTCTCCCCCCGACTCCAGGCTCTGATAGGGTGTTTCCGAGACCAGGGTACACAGTTTCTTTATAAATTCGGTCATCCCAAGTATTACAAAAAAGTTAGAATAAAAACTCTTTTTAATGCCTGTAGTATCGGATATGCAGTAAGAAGAAGATTGGGTATCCCATATTACAGTGAGTTGGCCCTAATCTGGAATTCCCCTGGTACTCCGATGTGTCTCCAGGATGTACTAGCTAAGCCACTAATAGAGGGAGGAAATGTGCAGTGGGGACAACTAGTCAGTGGGGGCTTGGTTAGCTCTTGGGAATCCCTATCTGAAGTAACTAACGCTAAATTATCTAGATTTAAATCCGTGCAAAATAAAGGATGGTTGCAAGGAGAACCTGAGGCTGGGTGTCCTACAGGATGGGAGAAGGAAATTACCGGCCCATTAAGCCAAAAGAAAGAGATTTCCAAGTGGTATTGGGCACTTATACAAGCTGAAGAGGCATCTTGCCCACCCTCTACAGAGTGATGGGACTTGCTGTTTCCTGCACTTGATCTCCCTTATCTCTGGCAGACCTCTATGAAAATCCTCTGGTCTGTGGTTAAATCTGCAACCTCTGCAGCGGAACCACTTGTTTACCATATATGGGCCTACTGGACCCCTAAAAGGTTTGCTAAAATAACTTCCCAAGGTAAGAGCGGCTGCGCAAAGTGTGACTTAGAGGGGGCAGATGATATACATCTTTTGTGTCAGTGCCCAGGGATTCATACTTTTTGGGAACAAGTGGGTAACTCAATTTCGTCTATTATAAATAGGCATAACAAGATAACTCTTCCAATGGTGGTATTTGGGTTATTCGAGACCGCCGAAAGGAGTCTGTGTGATAGATTGGAGAGGCCTTATATGCATCTCTTTTTCTATTTGGTTCTGATAGCCCGGCACGAAATATGTATTAAGTGGATCTCTAGTCTCCCCCACACTTATAGGGATTGGTTCTTGTCAGTTAAGAGAATCCCTGATTTAAACTGTAGTAATGGCTCAGATAGGTCCCTTAGAATGTGGGAGCCCTTTTTTGCTTTTTATAGAACCATCTTGGTAGGCATGAGGCCAGTGGGAAATAACTAGGTTTTGGTTTTTGTAAGAGTCCAATGATTAAGCCTTTAAGATCAAATAACCTGGAGGTTGGGGGCGGATTAGCTCTCCTCCCCCCCCCCCAATGCTGGTGGGAGAATTTCGCTATCTCAGCCCAGGTGGACCATCAGGCCGAGGCCCTGGTTCTGAATGTGATGTGGTTTATCTTGTCTCTATCTGGCTACATATGAGGACTCAAAAAAAATAATAACAGTCAGTCATTATCTGACAGTGAACTTAATTTCTGGTATTTATTGCTTAGTAGTAACAGGGTGGTAGAGTGTGCATTATCAATGTGCTTTGGGCCTGGGTATGCCAATATAGGCTGTGGCGGCTTACTGGGTGCAGATCTGAGTCCTGGCTGGCCCGGTTGCAGATGTCTATAGAATACACCTAGCGGTAGCAATTCTGGGGAAATTTTGTTCTTGGGGGCGAAAAGAGGCCCTGCACAGGATATCCCTCAACATCCAGAAGTTTCTGAAATGAATAATTATACAATCATCCCCATGGTCTTTCCCTATTAGGCCCACTCACCCTACTCTCTGAAATAGAATGATCTGGTGGGCATCGTTCATTGAGAATAGATTGTTCTGTGCTAGCCAATGATTAACCTTGTTCTTCAGGTCACCCTGATGCTCATTCTGGTCAGACTGTAGAGGGGGGGCATTGCCCATAATTATAACATAGGGGCAAGACTCAGGGGGTAGATTGACAATAGGCAGTTCTTCTCTTATGTGTAGGCTGGCAGACCTGTTTTTCTGGGGGTTCGAGGAAAATAATCTTGGTACTGCAAGGTTTGGTATGGGTTGTGGGTCATCTGGAGCGGGACCCGGTGGCCTCTTCTAAGAGACTATGGCCCTCATTACAACCCTGGAGGTAAATCCCGCTTACCGCCGTGCAGAAGACCACCAACATACCGCTGCGGCCGCAGAATTCCGCTACAGGTATTACGACCCACATGCTGGAATCCGCCACAATACAAACACCCACACAAGTCCGCCACACCAAAGGTCAGTGATAAACTGGCGATAACAAAACTGACACTGTCACACCAACAAGAATACGCCTACACTATCATGACCCACGAATCAACGCAGCGGTCTTTCAACCGCGGTAATCCATTGGGGGTACACACTGCCGCGCTCAAAATACACACACACTTACAAAACACAACCACATTGGACAATTCGAAATAAACACACCTGCTACACATACACACACCACACCCACACACCCAATCCAATATAAAGCACACACCCACATTACCCACAAACCCTTACTACCAGAAATTTGAAAGCAGCCCAGAGAGAGACACTACCTAAAACAACACCAGCATCCACAGACACAAAACACCATCACTTACACAACATCCACGCACCTCAAACAACACACACCAACACACCCCCTCACACATCACAACAGGCACCACCTCACACATCACCCACACAACATCATGGCACCTCAACAACACCCCAGGTTCTCTGATGAGGAGCTCAGGGTCATGGTGCAGGAAATCGTCCAGGTAGAGCCACAGCTATTAGGATCCCAGGTGCAGCAGGCATCCATTGCTAGGAAGATGGAGCTATGGCGCAGAATTAACGACAGGGTCAACGCAGTGGAACAGCATCCAAGAACACGGGATGACATCACAAAGAGGTGGAATGACCTATGGGGGAAGTTGCGTTCCGTGGTCTCCAGACACCAGATTGCTGTACAGAGGACTGGCGGTGGACTCCCACCTCCTCCCCACAACTAACAACATGGGAGGAGCAAGTTTTGGCATACTGCATCCTGAGGGCCTCGCAGGAGTAGCAGGAGGACTGGACTCTGGTAAGGCAAATCTTTACTACCTTATCCCCCCCACCCCACCTGCATGCCATCACATACTCCCACCCTTACCCCCATCACCCCAACAACCCACAGATACCCCACCAACACAACCCAGACATCCCAAAACCAAGCCCTGCATGTAACACCAATGCATGGACACCCATCACCCAAGCATGCCCACTACAGAGACTCACTCATGCCCCAAAATCACCAATCACACAAGGACCAAATCAATAATGCAAGCACTGGAGTAGAGGGTCAACCACCCATTGCTCAAGATGGCACACACAGAGACAATAACTATGCATTTACACCCCAACAGGACCCCTACCCAATGTCACAGGACAAGAGGTGCCAGACATATCCAGTCCACCCACAGAAGAGACCCACAGTGATGACAGCAGCTCTGCACAACTGGATCAAGATGAACAGCCCGGCCCATCAGGGACCTCGGGACAGTCGGTTCCCCTGACACTGTCACAAGCCACCACAGAGCCTCCCCCCTCAGGAAACACCAGCACAGCACCCACCCAGCGGGCCCATCCCTCTGTCCCCAGAACACGTCAATCACCAGTGTGTCCACCACTACAGGGAACCCAGGCAAACCCACCAACCCAAGAAAATCAGGGACCTGGGGGCAGTGGCAGTGGGCACACGGTTCAGGGGACAGAGGAACAGGATAACAGGAAAACTGGGAGAACTGCTGGGCGACGGGGAGGACAGGCCCAGGGAACCCACTCTCTATGAGGCACTCTCAAACATCATGGGAGCTTACCATCATTCCCAGGAGACAATGGCAACCGTACTGGCCAAGTTTCAGGAGACCCAGCGGCTGCAGGAGGAACACTACCTTTGGATCAGGGAGGACTTGAAGTCCATTAACACCACCCTGGTCACCATTGCAGGGGTGCTGGCAGACCTTGTCAACATCAGGAGGGACACAGTGGTACAACAAGGGGCCCCTGACACTAGCCTGATGATGAACAGCCCTCCACCGCCGCCGTCGCTAGTGGACAGGAGGCACCGCCACAGGAACAACAGGACACCAGCACCCCACCCCCTGCAGATGGAGAACCACCCCGCAAACGGTCACTGAGATCCAGGAACAAGACAGAGAACATTGCCAAGACCCCCGCCAGGAAATGAGACCCCCCTGAATGTCACCCTTCTGTCCCACTATGTCACCCTGTCCATCCTTAAACTGCCATTGCTCCACTTCCTATGCCCCTTTGGACAATGCACCTGTGAAACAAATAGACTGGACTCCGCCATGGACATTCCTCCACCATCCCCCAGCCCATTTTACAACCCCCTCCACTTATTAGTAGAGGAATAAACACACTTCAGTCACAAAACAATCTGGAGTCAGTCTGTGCTTTCACAAATGTGTAATTGCAATAACTATGGAATATAGCAATGTGAATTTACTTGTTCACATACCAATGTAACACAGCTGTAGGCCAGCAGTAAACATAGCGGAGGGCACAAAGTGGGATCCAGATCTGTGAAATGGAAAGTCAAAGTGAGAAGTCAGGGTCCATATACTAAATGAAAATGGCAGACTTATGCTAGTGCCAACCATAGAATGAGATGTGGGAAGCATTGGCATCTTCTCAACTGTGTCTCACTGGAAGCATGATGGTGTTGTTTTGGTTGTCGATATCCTCTTCTTCTGCCTCCTCTTCATCACTAGCCACAGGCTCCACAGCTGCCACAAGACCACCATCTGGCCCATCCTCCTGCAGAAAAGGCACCTCGCGTCGCAAAGCCAGGTTGTGCAGCATACAGCAGGCCACAATTATCTGGCACACCTTCTTCGGTGAGTAGTATAGGGAGCCACCTGTCAGATGGAGGCATCGGAATCTGGCCTTCAGGAGGCCAAAGGTACGTTTGATCACCCTCCTAGTTCGCCCATGTGCCTCATTGTAGCGTTACTCTGCCCTTGTCCTGAGATTCCTCACTGGGCTCAGTAGCCATGACAGGTTGGGGTAACCAGTCACCTGCAAATGTCGAGGGACAACGGTTAGACACACACTAACCCTTAGGGACAGCAAATGAGACTGTGCGGGGACTTTAGGCTCACCTATTAGCCACACACGGTGCCTCTGGAGTTGCCCCATCACATAAGGGATGCTGCTATTCCTCAAAATGTAAGCGTCATGGACTGAGCCAGGATACTTGGCATTGACATGGGAGATGTACTGGTCTGCCAAACACACCATCTGCACATTCATAGAATGGTAGCTCTTCCGGTTTCTGTACACCTGTTCACTCCTGCGGGGGGGGGACAAATGCCACATGTGTACCATCAATGGCACCAATGATGTTGGGAATATGTCCCAGGGCATAAAAGTCACCTTTCACTGTGGGCAAATCCTCCACCTGAGGGAACACGATGTAGCTGGGCACGTGTTTCAGCAGGGCAGACAACACTTTGAACAACACGTTAGAGAACATTGCCTGATGCCATGGCCACTGTTGTTTGAAAAGAGCCACTGACCAGGAAATGGAGTACAGACAGGACCTGCACTAGAGGGGGGATTCCTGTGGGATGGTAGATAGCTGACATCAGGTCCGACTCCAACTGGGCACACAGTTCCTGGATTGTTGCACGATCAAGTCTGTATGTGACTAGGATGTGTCTCTCTTCCATTGTTGACAGGTCCACCAGGGGTCTGTACACCGGAGGATGCTGCCATTTCATCACCTGCCCTAGAGGATGTGCCCTATGGAGGAGAACAGCGAGCAGAGAGTCATCCAACACTGAGGTATCACAATGTGTTAGTTGCAGAAATGTTATTAATCCACAATGTGCCAGTATCTGTCTATATTCCCGGCCTAGATGGGTTTGACGCAGTTAACATCCATCCCATGTGGTCTCCTGAAATGGCAGCTGCCTGACCTGTAAGGTGGGAAAAGGGGATATGAGGTAACTGCGCTGGCATTCTACACCATTGCGGTGGGCGGGCGAAGAGCGCGGCACAATTCTGCATTCGTTAACATTGGGCCCTATCGGTCCCAGGAGCCAATGACGATGTATGCCGGCAGTGACAGTACGCACCACCGCGGACGTGAACACCATTTTCTGTCTGTTCACTCACTTGATACCTGACCTTCAACAGGAGAGGACCTACACTGCAAGTGCTGCTGTAACCTGTGTCTGGAAGCGACGATGGCTCATGTGTCTGGAGAAAGGGCCCCTGCCTTCACTTCGGAGGAGTTGGAGAAACTAGTGGATGGGGTCCTCCCCCCCAGTACACGCAACTGTACGGTCCTCCAGACAAACAGCTGAGTACACTGTGAGCATGCTTCATGGGCAATGCCTGTTTGGAGTGGTGTGGTTGGAAGATCCATGGGGATGACAGTCCGGACGGGTAAGTAATTTCCTTTCCCCCTGTACCATTCCTCTAGGTCAGCGCCCACCAGAAGAAGGGTATTTGGCGTGCCATCGTCAAGGACGTTCGGACCCTGGGGATCTACCACAGACGGAGCACCCGGAAAAGATGGGAGGACCTGTGCCGCTGGAGCAAGAAGAAGGCGGAGGCCCAGCTGGGGATGGCCTCCCATCGTGGGTGGGGTGCCCATCGCACCATGTCTCCCCTGATGTTCCAGATCCTGACGGTGGCATATCCGGAGTTGGATGGGCGCTTGAAGGCATCACAGCAGCCACAAGGGGGTGAGTACACTCTCATTCAGCTGACTGCGCGCTTTACAAGGTGTCTGGGTGGGGGAGGTTGGCAGTGGGTTCCCCTAGGCCAGGGTGAACCTGGTAGGCAAGGTCCCTTGTGAGGCAGGCCATGTGGCACCCGAAACCCACCAGTGGTAACAGCCATAAACACCTAGTCAGGCTCCTGTGACTTCCAGGTGTGCAGCAATTGGTCTTAGGCCTCGTACCCCATGGTCAGCTGAAATTTCTAGGAACTGTCAGTGCATGGCGTAGTGCAGAAGGCTGCTCCCTGTTTGTTGTGTCCGCCAATGGTAGTGGTGTTGCATGCACTGAACATGTCTTTCTTCTGTCTCCCCCCCCTTTTTGTGGTCTCCCTGTTCTTGTGTGCAATAGCATCATCAGGCGGAGGAGCATTGGCACCAGAGCAGGAGGGAGCTGCAACCCACTTGGCCCTGGAGGGCGAAACAACGGAGTCTGAAGCCACCAGTGGGATGGAGGGCGAGGGGAGCTCCACGGCGGGGACAGGAGCAGACAGCAGTGACAGCGACTCCTCATCTGATGGGAGCTCACTTGCGGTGGCGGGCACCTCTGTGCCCACCGGATCAACAGGTACAGCCGCCACCCAGCAGCCCGTCAGCTCGTGTCCCATGCCTGCTCACCCAGGAGGGTGGGCATCTCCTTCGCTCCAGGCACCTCAGGCCCTGCCCCAGTCAGCCCTGCTGCCCTCAGTGAGGAGGCTATTGACCTCCTGAGATCCCTCAACAAACAAATGCATACCTGGAGCGCATTTATTCTGGACAGGCAGCCCAACAGAGAGCATTTCGGGGTCTGGCCTCACACTGATGGCAGCCATTGTCCCTGTGTCCAGCCTCCCCCCTCCAACTTCCTCAACCCAGACCCAATCCCCTGTACCTTCGCCTATCCGAAGCACACCATCAGACCAGCATGCACACTCATCAACACACAAGAGTGGCTCAGGCAAACATAAGCACCAAACATCCCACAGGCACTCACACAAGCACCATCCCCATGCAGACACAGCAACATCCACTGCCTCCACTGTGTCCCCCTCCTCCACGTCCTCCTCCTTCCTCTCTGTCTCATCTCCACTCACACCTGCATGCACTACATCCTCAGCCACCGCCTCCATCACCAGCATGCCCATCACCACACACCGCTCACGTGCACTAACCACCCCACTATCATTCACACATCCCTAGTGTCCTCTCCCAGTGTGTCAGTGAGCCCTCATCCCAAAGTACACAAACGCCGGCACACACCCACCCAACAGCCATCTACCTCACACCAGCCTCCAGCCCATGCACCTTCACCCAAATTCAACAGGCTTACACCTCCTACACCCACTACCTCTACCTCCACTCCCAAACCCCCTCTATCTTCCTGTCCCAGTGTGTATAAAAAACTTTTCCTGGCAAACCTTGACCTCTTCCCTTCACCTCCCTCCCACCGTCCTTCCCCTAGGGCCAGGCTTTCCAGGTCCCAGCCCAGCACCTCAGCCACCAAATCCCCAGGCACAGTGGTGCCAGCAACTGCGGGGTCATCGAGTGCGCCACCCATCAGGGCTGCCAGTGTGCCATGTAGCGAGGGCAAGGACATTCCGACACCTGCCAAGGTGAAAAAGGTGCCCACATCCCGGAGGGAGAAGCCCACAGTACCAGCGACCAAGGGATCAGCAAAAAACATAGGGGATAGTGGCAAGACAACTGCAGCACCATCAAAGCTGGGGAAGGGCCAAAAGCTGGAGAGCAGGTCAGGAGAGGGCCTGGTGGCACCTACAGAGGGACCAGTGTCACACTTTCTGTCCACGACCATGCCAGCCTGTACGGCGGCGAACACCGATAGCTGCTCCGCCACCACAACCGCCAACTGCACCGCCACATGCACCATCATCTGCACAGCCCACGGCACATCTACAGCCTCAGCGACAGTCCCCAGCCTCTTCCCCAGTGGGCAGCCATCCGAGGCTGCAGGAGATGTCCTGCTGTGTCCCTCAACAGGTGCTGAGCCATGCACCGCTGCCAGCACCGCCGCAACAGACACTGCGGCAAGCACCGTCACTAGCCCCAAAGCATCCTCGGACACAGGCACCACCACTGACATGGCTACCATCCCCAGTGGTCAGTCGTCTGATGCTGGAAGAGAGTTCCTGGACCCTGGGAGGCTTTTAAGAGGCATTTCTTCCATCACTGTTTGCACCTGCAGGTGGAAGGCGCAGCCGCAGCAGTGTGGGGTATGTCGCTGCCTCCATGGCGTATCATGCTACCTGAACCTCGCAAATCTCGTGGCACGCACACCCAGGTGTGGGAATTGTACCGGCCACACTGCACGTGGAGCACTCTGGGCACCAAGCCCCCTCCAGAACCAGTGGAGAATCACATCCACTACCTCAGTCCTTGGCAGGATGAAGCACTCTGGGCACAAAGCCCCCTCCAGAACCAGTGGAGTGTCACATCCACTACCTCAGTCCTTGGCAGGATGAATCACTCTGGGCACTAAGCACCCTCCAGAACCAGTGGAGAAAGGCTTCCACTACCTCAGTCCTTGGCAGGATGAAGCACTCTGGGCACCAAAACCCCTCCTGAACCAGTGGAGAATCACATTCACTACCTCAGTCCTTGGCAGGATGAAGCACTCTGGGCACAAAGCCCCCACCAGAACCAGTGGAGTGTCACATCCACTACCTCAGTCCTTGGCAGGATGAAGCACTCTGGGCACCAAGCCCACTCCAGAACCAGTGGAGAAAGGCATCCACTACCTCAGTCCTTGGCAGGATGATGCACTCTGGTCACCAAGCCCCCTCCAGAACCAGTGGAGTATCACATCCACTACCTCAGTCCTTGGCAGGATGAAGCACTCTGGGCACAAAGCCCCCTCCAGAACCAGTGGAGTATCACATCCACTACCTCAGTCCTTGGCAGGATGAATCACTCTGGGCACTAAGCACCCTCCAGAACCAGTGGAGAAAGGCTTCTACTACCTCAGTCCTTGGCAGGATGAAGCACTCTGGGCACCAAAACCCGTCCTGAACCAGTGGAGAATCACATTCACTACCTCAGTCCTTGGCAGGATGAAGCACTCTGGGCACAAAGCCCCCGCCAGAACCAGTGGAGTATCACATCCACTACCTCAGTCCTTGGCAGGATGAATCACTCTGGGCACCAAGCCCCCTCCAGAACCAGTGGAGAAAGGCATCCACTTGAGAGACTGTGGCTTTGCACTCCCCAGGATACATCAGTGGGCATAGAACCCCCTTGTGCAGCAGTGGTGTTGTGCGTTCATCAGGTTGAGGTGCCCCCCCGTTCCCCTCCCCCGGAGATGCCTGTTTATTTTCGATCTGATGCCCCAGCAGTGTTCTCTCTGTTTCCAGTCAGGTATCATGTATGGGCCTTGCCCATGCATTTTGGGCCCAGTGGTCCACGGACAATGATTAGTACACTTTCCGGACTTGTGTAGTTGGTGTACATATTTGTATATACTGAATTTTGACTTTTGACTAATGGATTTTTCTTGATTACAATTGTTACAATCATTTCCTTTTGTCCTTGCGTTCTTCCAGGGGGTGGGGGGGTGTATATGTAATGTTGCCGCATGTATTTGTGTGTATGTTGTTGTGTGTGAGGGTGGGGGTGTTGCGTGTTGCGTGTGTGTGTCACTCTCTTTCCCCCCCCCTCCCCTGTGTTGTAGGTGCAGTACTCACCATGGTCGCCGCCACCGCCATTCGTACTCCTGGTAGAAGAGGAGGTAAACCAACATGGGTAACACATGAAGTTCAGGCTCCATGGCGTCCTGGTTCCTCGTTGGGTGTCGAGAGGTGAGTGTTTTCCCTTCTGTGTACTGTTTCTGCCATGCTTTTGATGTCATTGGTTCCGCCCCAGAAAAGGTGGCGGATAGGCCTCTTGTAATACAGTGGGCGATACTTTGTCTTCCGCCTGTCTGTTGCCGGTGTCCGCTGCGCTGTTTGTTTCTACCGCCGTGGTGGTCGGAGTGTTAAAGTGGCTGTCTATGTTGGCGGTTTCCGCCACGGTCGTAATCCCATTTTTTTTTCCGCCAGCCTGTTGGCGGTATTACCTCCGCTTTAACACCAACCGCCAGGGTTCTAATTAGGACCCATGTGCCACCAAGTGGGATGATCAATTTTTGTGTTCTACAGAGCTTCCGATCTACGGTCTTGTTGGCATCAGGAACAATCGGTATATGGCCTTGATGTCCAGGGCTCCTCTCAAGACCTGTCCCTCCAGGTTCAATCTCGCATGCAGCTATTGGTTAAGCCATCGAATATGAGCCACCAGGTACTAAAGCTCGAGGTCAGACACTGCTAAACCCACATCCGTGGTGGGTCTACTGAGCTTGGATATTGCTATCCAACGCCTGCATGATACCCATATGAGTTCCACCATCAGAGTGCCTAGTTCTGCAAAGATGTTGCAGTGGATATCTACTGGAATTGTGATAAAGAGATAAAGTAAATGGGAAAGGGCCACCATCTTCACCACCACTATCCTTCCTATAACAGACAGGGAAGCATTGTCCAGAACCCCACATTGGAGCGGAGTACCCAGACTGCCATCCTAATGTTCCCTTCCAATACGTCTTTGGGTTCATGATATATTTAGACATCTAAGTACTTCATGCAGGATCCCTAACAGGTAAGTCTGTCTAAGCCTCTGGGCTGTGGCATGTTGTGGTTAAGGGGGAAAATAATGATTTCTGCCAATTTATGTGTTCCCCTCCCAACCGCATGCTGTCCACACCCATGGTGAGGATACCGTGTGAAGAAGTTGTGTCCACCGGACATCCAGGATCCCTACTAGGTAAGTCTGTGTAAGCCTCTGGCTGTGGCATGTTGTAGTTAAGGGGGAAAATAATGATTTCTGCCAATTTATGTGTTCCCCTCCCAACCGCAAGCCGTCCACACCCATGCTGAGGATCCCGTGTAAAGTTGTGTCCACCGGACAAATCCTGCACCCAGTTCCAGCTTCTATCACTTGGTTCAGATAGTCCCACCATAGACTATCAAATGTTTCTTTATGCAAATTGATACAATCACTGCATCGTTACATGCTGGAGAGTAGTTTTTATGATGGAGAATAGTCTACGTTTATTTATTGCCACATTCTTTCCCAGTATAAATCCGGTTTGGTCAGGGTGCATTATCTTGGTCATACAAGGGAAGAGGCAGGATACTAATACACAGCTCAGTATTTTAGAGTCTTGTTTAAGTATTGACAGCGGACAAAATGCCCGCACATCTGGGGGAGGAGCATCCTGGTTTTAGTAGAGGGACCACTAGTTTCTAGCTCGTAGTAGTAGGTAGGTGACCTATCTCTTGGGCTGCTTTATACAATTCCACTAATCCATGTCCAAGCTCCTCCATAGCATTTCATATTTTGTATGCTTCACTGTGCTCTGCACCTCCGGGGAGCAAGGGAAGTTGTCCAGACTTACGTGTAGATTGTGCAAGTGTGAGCAAAAGGAGTAATGCCTAATTCCTGGATGCTGTCTTCCCCAACAGTATGTGAGCCCCATTTTTGTTTCCAATTCTTGAACGTGTTTGGTACTTTAGTTATGGGGGAATCATGCAGGAGTGGGTGCAAGCGGTCAATGGTAGGGTTGCTCACACTATTGTAGTCTCCTCCAATTACAATTGCTACTGTTTGCTATAAGGCAAGCATTTGGGAGAGTGTGTAATAGAATCCTCACTGATCAAAATTAGGGGTGTAGAGCCCAGCAATTTTCAGATCCTGTCCTGCTAGCCTAGCCACTACCATTATCAAGACATACCTCCCATCAGGGTCAATAAGTTTGCTTGTCCTTTGAAATGGAAGGGCAAATCCAGATCAAAAGTCCCCTGGCAAAGACTGAGTACGATGTGGCATCAATCTGTCCACCATTTGTCGAATGCATCTCTCTCAGAGCTAGTTAAGTCGGTTTCTAATAGAATGGCTATAGGGGTGCTGTATCATTTTAAATATGTGTGAATTTTATATTGTTTAGTCATATTATTTAGGCCCTTCATGTTCCAACTGATGAAGGTAAATGGCAGGGAGGTGGCCATGGGGTGAGCATGTGGAAGTGATTGGAATCTTCCATTGTCAGGAGATGAGATACCCCACAGGTAGCTGGGTAAAGGAGCCAGAGATAGTTTGTAAAAACTTCTTTAAAAACCGACTTCAAACTTCCCAACTCCCCAACCCCAGGACGAAAAGTAAACTCACTCCCATCCAATCCAGCAGACAACATATTCACAACTCATGAATGGGGGGTGCTCTTTGTCAGGTGCATACCGGGATCGCTACACGCCATCTGGGCATTAGTATATATATTAAATCAAGCAATCAGTCGATCACTCGGTCCAGCCTCACCCTAACCTGCAATTATCATTATTGCCATGTAAGGGTACCATAAAGCCTTGTGATCATAACTCTGGATCCACTCCCGCTTCCCCCACTAGTATAGTGTTATATTAGTTCATCAGCTGTTCTGGGGGTAATCTGTGGAAGGGAAATGTCAGAGTAGTGGGAACTCATTAAGCCATGGTCTCAATTACAGTTCTGATGGTCCTCACCGTCCTGTTCAGATGGGGGGGCGGATCCTGCTCCGTTAATGGCTTGCACTACTGCTTTCCAACGTTCTTGTAATGCTTGACAATGAGATGGGATTGCTCTTGTACTAGGTTTCTCTTTCTTTTTCTGAGGCGATCGTGTATCAGGTTGCGGGGTCAAGACCGGATTGTTTTCTTATTGTGGGAGTTTCTCAATCCAGTCCTAGATATGGGACGGTGAGGTGAACAATTGTACCACACATTCACAAGAAATCCAGAGTTGGGGAGGGAAGATCATGGCATAGGTGATGCCCAATGTTTGGAGTTGTTTCTTAGTTTCTGTACAGGACACCTGCTGATGTTGTACCTCCTCAGTAAAATCAGAAAAATCATGACTTTTCTATTTTCTCCTAGGAGTTCTCCTATAATCCGGGCGGGACCAATATATAATCCTTGTCTCTATAATGCAGTACTCTGGCCACAACAGGACAGGGTCCTGGCCTCTGTAGTGGTGGTCTGGTAGGTACTTGGTGGGCTTGTTCACGCACATAGAATGGTGAGAGGCCTTCTGGTGTGACTAATGTGCAGAGCCATGTTTCCAGGTAAGCCATCATATCGGTGCTCTTGACGTGTTCAGGAACACCTACTATACAAATGTTATTGCTTCTTGCTCTGTTTTCTGCATCCTCTTCTCTTAACTCTAACACCTTCCCTCGGCCCTCCATTCACACCAGACAGTCTACCATCAATGTCATTTTGGGGTTCAAAGTGTCTAGCGTTCATTCTGTGGAGGTGACTCTTTCTGCAAATTGCCTATGATCATCCCGGAGAAGACCCAGATCTGCGTCCATGCTATTGATTTTAAGTTTCAGCGCTGCTCGCAATGCTGCTATGGCTTGGAGAATGGTGTCTAATGTTGCACCCTTTCGATCTTCAAGCGAGGGCCCCCCGGTCAATTAGTTGTTGTCCCTGGTTCTTCAGAGGAGGTGTCTCTGGTCTGGCTGAGGTTACCGGTGTCTTTCTTCCTTCTAGTTTTGCCCATCTTTGCGTCTACGTGTAGTCTGTAACCCTAACCTAAATTGAGATCAATGTGGTGATTGAGGAGGTGTTGTGAGACTTTCTGGAGTGCAAGGCTAGTCATGTCTGCATGTTCTCCACGCAGCTGGGTTACATCCCATGTCGAGCCAGTGCAGCACTAATAGAGTTCAGTGATCAGTCAGTGTTTACTTCAATTCCCTGAACGGCTGCATCACCCAGCTTCAGCATTCCAGGCATGCCAACTGCATCCCACTGATTTGCTAAGTCCCTAGACTGATCTTGGTTGGTGGGAGCATGTGTGTAGGCTCCTGCACTCACTCAAGGACCCTTGTGGTGTTGCATCTGAAAGTCACTATTTTGTGCCTTTGTAGCTACCCCAAAGCAGCCGGCAGGCTTATAATCTTCTAGCACTAGTGAGGGCCAAGTGTGCTACTCTTTCTACTTCCCACCTCACTTCTAGCAAGGTCGGGTATTGAGCTTTGAATCCTGGGGCCTCCAAAAGTGGCTCTGCCGCTGGGCAGTGTTCTCAGTCCACCTCCATCTCCATGCAGGAGGCCGCTCAACATCTGTGTTTGCGGACTGGGCCCAGTGTTCTTTGCTCTCGCACCCCTCCTTACTGCTAAGCTTCATCAGTACACATGGAGGGGTCCTCAGGGTATTTCCCCAGTCTGGTCATCTAAGCTGCCAGGCCTCGTCCTGCAGCATTGTTTGTAGTGCCGGCAGCTGGGTTTTCATGGATTGATGCAGTCAGTGCCATTTTCTATTGCTGCTGCACTGCCAGCTGGGTCTTTCCCTGGTTTGTCCTCACCACAGGGCTCTGAAGCCTAACTGTAGCAGCAGTGGTACAAGGGGAAAGTCTGGTGTCCTCCACACTACGGTTTCATTGGGTGAGATTTATTTCTTTATGGCAGAATGGCAGAATGGCCCCAGATGGCAGAGCTCTGCAGGGAGCGCTGCTGGATTGCTCCTGTTTACATCGGTTCCAAGCCATGCCCCCTGGAAGGTCCACACATGCCACCCACACCTACTGGAGCCCTTCTTCATTAGCTTCAACAACATCACAGAACACAACTTCAGCACACCAATCCCACCCCACTGCTGAAAAACCATTGAGAAAATCTTCATAACATAAAAGGAAAAAGATTTCAGCAGCATCCTGGAATTCAGAACTCCTACTGTCCTCAACAAAATAACAGCCTCTCTGAATCCATCTTCACCTTTAATGCTTGATCACTGCCTGTTCAGATACCATGGCTCCTCACAAAGCCAATGAAACCACGAGAACCAGACTGAAAGCAAGCTGGTACACAGAAGAGCTGAAACTCATCAAACATATCTGCAAGCTACTTGAATGCCGAAGGAGACAAAATCAGTACACCAACAGGAGCATCTAGAAATTCACCCTCAGATGCTACAAATAGTAAATCAGAGCCATCAAATACACCATTCTCACTGACGTCAAATGCTTTCAAACTCATCTGTTGAGTTCCACAATGATCTTTATTACATCTACTACGTTCAATGCCTAAAATACCCCATTTGCCAGCATTATTCAGACTCACAGAATCAACATCATATCCTGCATTCACAGCAACCACCTCCGACTCTTTTACTCAAACTAGACACCAAGCAGCCATGCCACTTTATCCCCCTGCATGACCAATGTTGCCAGATGGATGAAAACCTACTGCCTTATGTGCAACAAATACAAGACACAAGTAGTGATAATCAGAAAAGACACCTTGCTCTGGGACTGCACCAGATAGCATGCTGAACTCAGACACACTTCCCTCCTGGCAACCCACTTAAGGAACCTCAGAATGGTAGCAACAACCAACTCATGATGACCAACCAAGTGAATTCAGTCTCCATGTCATGCTTCCACACACTCAAGATGCTGAAGAAGATTTTCAAACTGCTCCCCACTAAACTTATAAAACTGTCACCCAAGCTTTCATCACTAGCAAGCTGGAATATAGCAACATACTCCTGAAATCAAAGCTCAACTGACCAGAAAACTCCATACCATAAAAAAAACTCTGCAGCCCTGATCCCCAGGTTCTAAGAGCTCCACTGGATCTCAATCCATCAAGGAACACTCTTCAAACTCAATATGCACACATACAAAGCCTTACTCAATATTGGCCTCATGTACCTCCAGAGCTACATAAACTTCCACAACCCTACTGAATGCCTCCACTCAGTGGGATTCCTACTTGCACATATGCAGAACCAGATCCAGAGGTCATGCATTCTCATACCTCACTCCAAAAGCCTGATACTGCATGTCGGAACCACCTCCTTAGTTCTTGGACTCTGCAAGAAACTGAAGACCTGTCTCTTGATCTTGCCCCAAACCTGCCTCAGTCCATGCAGTTCCTGCTTCAGTGCCTTCAGCTCTCCGCTAAGCCCCTTAGTCACTATTTTTGGCCTACCTGATTTGGGTCCCTTATTTCTCTAGCTTGTGCTTTGTCCCTTTCTGTTATACATTGCATGCTTTCACTTTGTTCTCATATATCTGGTGACTCACTTTCCTCTCTATTCATGAGTCCTGGTCTTCATTTTAAGCTGCATCCTGGCACAGCCTCCTCTCTTAACAAATGTATGCTTTTATACTCTCTCTCATCCACCATGTTCCCAGGATAGACTTTCCTCTCCTATGTAACTCTACAACTTTGCTAAATGATCTCATGCCTTGGTCTGACCTACCATCAACTGTGTGCCTAAAATCTCTCCCTTGGCTGTCTTGTGCATTGGTCATCACTCTTGCTTGTACATCACTTGTGGCTGGTGCCCAACTATGCTTTTTAATGCTCCATCTATGCATTGCCTCATTCCCTCCTCTCATCTATTCTGTGTCCCATTGTCCATGTTCATTGGGCATCCATCACGTTTGATAAGCCCACCTTACCTGTGCCCTAATTGCCTCTCCACCCATCTTAAGCCTGTGCCTTTCCTCTAATCTTTTGTGAAATTAGGGCCTTGTCACATCCACCTTGTGCCACAGCCCCCTAACTCAACCTTTCTGTGTGGTACTCCCGTCTCTTACCACCTTTCACTTTGGTCACCTGCCGCATTCATTTTAGGGTCTCTCTTTTCTAACTTGTCTTTCATCCACTGTGAGCCAGGTCATCGATCATCTATCTTTTTATTACTCCTTTTCCCAACCTTTGTGGACCTTGCCTTCCTCACCTCATGTAACTTGCACTTGTTTGAGTAACATAAAAAAATCATACTCCATTGCTGTTATGATGCATATAGCAGATTCATACTTCATATTTTGAGATCCATGTTCAGAATATCCACAAAGAAGGTGCATTGCATCTATGACAAGGTGCCGACCATCATTGTGCTTGTGCTTGGCACAAATCTCCCACTTTTTTTGGCTCAGTGGTTCTTTTCATGCTTTGTGTCTGCAGTGGGAACTGGGGAGTCTCACAGGAAGTAGAGTATTTTGTGTTGAATAGCTATGTACTGACTACTATAAACAGTCTTGGGTTATACTTTGGTATTTAGTTGTTTCCAAAAAATCCTTATTTTAGCCTATGAATTACTTCCCTCTTCTTGACTTTGCAAGTTTCCGCTGCACAATATTAATACCCAACATCCTCTCATCAAGTATTTTGGAGAGAATAATGACTGAATTACCCATTGCGTTAAAAAAATAACAGTGGATTCTGATTAATGCAGCTCAAATGCCCTGATACAATTATTTTTATAGCAGTTGTTGTCATAAGAGTAGTCCACAATATCATCTAAAACTGTTCAAACTCACTTTGAAATCTTATATCAAACCAAAGGAGTGGATGAACAATCTGAAGAAAATAACCGCTCAAACCTTCGCTGACATCCACCACAGGTTTTCCCAAACTGGAGTAGGGGAAAGGTTTGAATAAGAATATAATTTTAAAGACCACCATGTGGTAAGAATTATAAATAAACTCAGGGTCAGCTGACTCAGGTCATGATGGATGGGGAGGCATACTGCCCAGAAGCACCCAACTAGAGGGAAGTACAGTGGAAAGAGCCTCAACAAATATTCTACCCACCGAGACACCTATCACAAATGTGGCAGGCCCAGAGACATTGTGACAGTGTTCCTTTGCACGGTCTCAGAAAGGCTTTTTTATAAGGAATCCATAGTTCCCCCTTGAGCAGAGAGTGGCTATGTGCTGAGCGGCACCAAGCCCTGAGTAGGAAGGGGAATGTTTTAGCAACATATATTTTGGTTACCTGAGGAAACGCCCAGCTCTCACTAGGTTGTGATTATGATGTCACCATTACCCACAACATCTGACCTAGATAACAAATGACATGCTTGTGCCTGTCATCTACTATAAGTGATGCAGTCTGGATTTTTTTTTAAACATTGTTATTGAGCACATGCAGCCATTTACGCTAGTTCTGTGATAATAGATTTTCCCTTCACTGCCAAGTCCTCCCTCATTAAGGGTCATATTTATACTTGTTTTGTGCTGAATTTGCATCATTTCTTTTACGCAAATTCAGTGCAAAATTAACTCCTTATTTATACTTTAGCGCTAGGCCTGTCAAGCGCCAAAGTTATGGAGTTAAAGTCATTTCTTGGACGTGGAAACCTACCTTGCATCAATGAGATGCAAGGTAGGCGTTCCCGTTAAAAAAATTACTCTATGGCCTTAGCGCCATATTTATTCCCCCGTGCTAACATCATGCACGGGGGGAGGAGGGGTCAAATAATGTTGCAAAGCTTGCTTTACACCATTATTTAACACCTGGGTCAGGGCAGCCATTAGGAGACCTGTGGGCCTATTTCCATAGTGTAACACCACGTCGCATGGACACCAACACCAGAGGGACACCAGAGGATGGGGGCCCCTTCCCAGGTAATTATAAGTAAGTAAAGATTTGGGACCCCCTACATGGCACTGGATTAATGGCCATGCCCAGACCCTGGTCCCCTGTGCTGGCCATTGGGGTGGTGGGCATGACTCCTGTCTTTTCTAAGACAGGAGTCATGTGGTATGGATGGTTTTGCATTAGAAAATAACGCTAGGCTGATTAGAGTATTTTTTTTTTTTTACTCTAACCTGCTTAGCGTAATTTTTTGGTGCAAAACCCCCTTCTCCCATACCGCCACCCCCACCCGGCTAACGTCATTTTTTTTTACCCTAGCCTACCCTTTGCACTGGATTTCCCATTCCATAAATATGGTGCCCGGCTGGTGCTCAAGAATGGTGCAAGCCGGTGCAAAACTTTTCGTTTTTGATGCAACACTGCTTTAGTGCAGTTTTGCACCAAAAAGTATAAATATGCCCCTAAGTGGTTTGTTTCTCCCAAGGTAGATGAATTGGTCTTTCCAGTGAAGAAAATAGACTTTCTATGCTCTCATTTTCTCTTCTGTTTTGCTTTAGTGATTTTGAGAATTTGTCACCCAGCAGTGGCTGACCAGGGTGGCATCGTGAACCCAGGGCCTGGCTCAAACCCCCATTTCTTTTTAGGCTTAAGGTGAATTTGTCTTCGTCCATGGAAGATTAACCACAGAGCAGAGCATGGAGTAGTGAGGATAACCACCCCGGTGTCCACCCTCAGAGACTTTACACCGCAATACCTGAGGAGATGCTGTTTACTGCATTGTGTGGGGCCTACAAACACACATTTACAAGGTCTCTAGGTACACAAGTAGAAATGTGAATTACTCCCATTTCATTATAATGACTGTTGAAGCTCTGATGACTAGTAGGACATTAAGCCCTACATGTAGCTGACCCCAGTACAATGATGTGGTGAATTGGTGTCTTTCTGCATTCGCTAATAGTGCAGAACTTACAGCGTGACTTTTGTCCCTCTGAATAGCAAGAATTTCTGAAATGTTGAGAAGCTAGGGATGGTCTAGTCCAGTTTCCACAGCCCAGGCGTGGTAATCCTACACTAGTGGCATCACAGAGTTATAGAAATTATGACAACGTAACAAAGAATAACATGGGAAGTATGTGCAGAAAAACAGGGGAATGAGAAGGTAAGGTGCAACCTCACTTTCTCCAATACTGGAAGCAAACTCTGAGAGGAAAGTACAAGCCAAGCAGTGTAGCTGGAATGAATAGGCTTCCTGCAAGAGGTAAGCCCCGCTTCTTTTTGCCCATAATAATGGCACCATCCCCAAAAATAATCTGACACTTTAGCAAGGGGTTAGAATGTGACACAATGCATTAACTGTACCACTTTGTAAATATGGCACGGGGAAAAGGCTAACATAGTGCCATCTTAGCGTCAAAAAAATGACACTAAGGCAGCACAAGGGGCTCTTAAATATGCCCCTTAGGGCCTTATTTAGATCCTGACGGAAGGGAATACTCAGTCATAAATGTGACAGATATCCCATCTGCCTTATTATGACCTCATAATATCCTATGGAGACCGTAACAGGGCGGACAGGATCTCCATCATTTGTGACGCAGTATTCCATCCGTCATGATCTAAATCAAGCTCTTAGTGTTTGGTATGTTGTATGCCAGATGGGCTACTTTCCTCAAACATTGTAGTTGTCCCTACCACAATCATAAGTACATCATAGCTTATGGCACTTGTTAAATGTGAGGATGGAATCTGCCCCGTTTTCTTGATTTTACCCTCCAACAAACTCTAAATAAGGCCCTTACTGTATGAAAGGAACACCTGACATAATATGTCAACAATGTCATATAAATACCTTACCCAGCACCAACAAGTTGCATGTACCTTCCAGAAAAGAAATAGTGTTACAAATCAAAACAGTTAATCTTTCATTTTAAGAAATATAGAACGGGTATGAAAGTCAATGCAAACCTCGCAGCCCTTCGTTATATGCTGTTAATCACACGTTCTATTTTAAAAGACTCAAAGCCCTGCTCTTACAGCTGTGCAAAAATAGAGTCTTTTTTTAATAACACATTTTTCCAAAGTTACCACTTGCAATTTATTATAGTTTAACACTGCTTGGATAATTACCAATGAGGTGTCACATTTTCAGTG
The DNA here is from genome assembly GCF_031143425.1 of Pleurodeles waltl. Lineage (NCBI taxonomy): Eukaryota > Metazoa > Chordata > Amphibia > Caudata > Salamandridae > Pleurodeles > Pleurodeles waltl. The sequence goes on from NC_090450.1 coordinate 115,501,708, forward strand.
GATGCCCTTAAATGTTTAATTAGATTTAAAGCGTTTAGTAATCCCCCTGGTTTGATTAGATATATATTCAGAGACTTTTTTTCAGAATTTTCATGATTGGCTGGTCAAGTGTAAGAGCAAAGGTAATTAACCAGCAATCGGACCGATTCCTCTCCAGTGCTTTATGTACTTCAAATCATGCCTGATAATTGAAGAATGCATCGTGTTCTCCTTTTCCGATTAGGAGTGGGCTTGTTTTCAGTTTAAGGAAAACTCATTTTCATATGTTTATTGCCACTGTCTGAACTAAGATTGGTGTACCATGAGCCAAAATGCAGGGCTGCCCGGAAAGAGGAAACGCATATTTTCTTCCGAAGTGCATATAACTAAAATTGGTGCATTAAAATAGTTGTTCAAGAATATCGGAGTGTTAACCATATATTAGCGTTTCAACATTTCAAGCAAGTCTTACAAATGATGTTAATATTGCTGTAATTGCAACTTTTACATGTTTAGCCAGGTCTTATAGGTACACAGTACACACGTTATTTACTCTTCATATCAAATTAATGTCTAATATCAAGATTTTTTAAAAAGGGCATTATAATTAGGTCCTTATAGTGTTATCTATATTTATTTTTGTGTTTTTCTGACTGGCAAAGCGAAAAACTCTTTTAACTATCTTGAAAATATGTATATAAAATGTATCTGCCTGACACACAGTCATCTCATAGGCTGAGGAAGCAACTCGGCCTGATTATAATCAAGGTGCCAATTGCACACCAGCCGATTCTGGTTGTGCAGGATATGGTCATTAGCATGTGTGAAATTTCCAAATTTCAAAACCCCGGTGGGTGAAACACACAAATAATACATGATTGCACCCCTTCTGTGGTGCACCAACCAACATTTAGGAGGTCATTATGACTTTAGCGGCCCCACTATGGGATCCCCCAAAGCCACGGGAGGACGTTGCCATCATGCCGGCTGCATTCCCCCCCACGTCGAATTACAATATTCCTGCTGGGTTGACTGGCTAGAACAGTGCTATGGTATTGGTCTTCTCTCCCTTAAGGGAGCCGACGCAGATACAGTAGCATACCAGCAGCATTGAAATGGTGCTGGGAAGGGGGAGGCCCCTGTGCTGTTTCCGCCAACCTTTCAAAGGCGGGGTCCCTACTATAGAAAGGTTGGCTGAAAAGGGAGTCGTGATCCTCACAGCGGCACTGTGTTCAGTCGTGCCATGGCTGACCACGAGTGAGACCACCGTCAGCCTGTCAGGAACTTTGTTCCTGGTGGTGATGGTGGTCCCCTCACCGTTCAACACTAGGGTCTTAATGTGGTGATCAGACTGCCTGGTGGGCAGAGGTCTGACCGTCACTGCAAGTCTGGCAATCCTTGAACCACCAGACTTGTAATGAGGCACTTAGGGCCATATGTACGAACACTTTTTTCCATTGACACAGAATGGGTAAAAAACTTTGCTACATCTGACCCTTAGTGTTAGATTCCCAAGGCCGCACATCAGCAGGAGGTGCAATTTGCATGCAATTTATAATCCCATTTTGGGGATGTTAGACCTGACAGCCTTAGGGTAGTCACCCCTAACTTTTTGCCTGCCTCCCTCCATTATTTTGGACACTGTTTTTGCTGGTTTATAGACTCTGCGCACTTTACCACTGCTAACCAGTGCTAAAGTGCATATGCTCTCTCCCTTAAAACATGGTAACCTGGAATCATACCTGATTGGACTATTAATTTACTTATAAGTCCCTAGTAAGGTGCACTTTAGGTGCATAGGGCTGGTAAATTAAATGCTACTAGTGGGCCTGCAGCACTGGTTGTGCCACCCACTTAAGTAGCCCCTTTTTCCTTGTCTCAGGCCTGCCATTGCAAGGCCTGTGTGTGCAGTTTCACTGCCACCTCGACTTGGCATTTAAAAGTACTTGCCAAGCCTAGAACTCCCCTTTCTCTACATATAAGTCACCCTTAAGGTGTGCCCTAGGTAACCCCTAGGGCAGGGTGCTGTGTAGGTAAAAGGCAGGACATGTACCTGTGTAGTTATATGTCCTGGTAGTGTAAAACTCCTAAATTCGTTTTCACACTACTGAGAGGCCTGCTCCCTTCATAGGCTAACATTAGGGCTGCCCTCATACACTGTTGAAGTGGCAGCTGCTGATCTGAAAGGAGCAGGGAGGTCATATTTAGTATGGCCAGAATGGTAATACAAAGTCCTACTGACTGGTGAAGTCGGATTTAATATTACTATTCTAGAAATGCCACTTTTAGAAAGTGAGCATTTCTTTGCACTTAAATCCTTCTGTGCCTTACAATCCACGTCTGGCTGGGCTTGGTTGACAGCTCCTTGTGCATTCACTCAGACACACCCCAAACACAGGGTACTCAGCCTCACTTGCATACATCTGCATTTTGAATGGGTCTTCCTGGGCTGGGAGGGTGGAGGGTCTGCTCTCACACAAAGGACTGCCACACCCCCTACTGGGACCCTGGCAGACAGGAGTAAACTGAAAGGGGACCTGGTGCACTTCTTAGCCACTCTTTGAAGTCTCCCCCGCTTCAAAGGCACATTTGGGTATAAAACAGGGCCTCTGCCCTACCTCATCAGACACTTGCTGGAGAAGAAACCTGAACCAGAAACTACATCCTGCCAAGAAGAACTGCCTGGCTGCTCAAAGGACTCACCTGTCTGCTTTCTACAAAGGACTGCTGCCTTGCTGTTGCCCTGCTGTCTTGCTGAACTCTTGTCTGGCTGTGGAAGTGCTCTCCAAGGGCTTGGATAGAGCTTGCCTCCTGTTCCTTGAAGTCTCAGGACCAAAAAGACTTCTTCCTTTCACTTGGACGCTCCGTGCGCTGAAAATTTCGACGCACAGCTTGTTTCGCGGCGAGAAAAACGCCGCACACCGACGCTGATCGACGCGACGCCCTCGGGACGATCGAGACTTCGACGCACAACCTCGCAAGGACAAAGCCGCCCGACTTTCCAGGAGAAATCGACGCGACGCCTACCGTGAGCGCGAAACTTTGACGCACGGCCTCGCTAGGTGCTGCCAAGTTCCTGAGTACGTTTGATCTTACTTCAGGGTACTGGCAGATCGGCCTAACTGAGGGGGCCAAGGAAAGATCCGCATTTTCAACCCCGGATGGCCATTACCAGTTCCGGGTGATGCCGTTTGGGTTGAAAAATTCCCCCGCTACCTTCCAACGGTTGGTTAACGGGGTCCTAGCTGGCAAGGATGCCTTCTGTGCAGCCTACCTGGATGACATAGCTGTCTACAGTTCCAGCTGGGAGGAACACCTGCTTCACCTCAAGGAGGTGCTTCAGGCCCTGCAACAGGCAGGCCTGACCATCAAGGCCAGTAAGTGCCAGATTGGGCAGGGTTCCGTGGTGTACTTAGGACACCTAGTGGGTGGTGGCAAGGTGCAGCCACTCCAGGCCAAGATTGAAACTATCAAGGCCTGGCAACCACCCCGAACACAGACGGAGGTGAGAGCCTTTCTAGGCCTCACGGGATACTACCGCCGATTTGTCAAGGGCTATGGTACCATTGTAACACCCTTGACAGAACTCACTTCCAAGAAGCAACCTAGGTTGGTGAATTGGACAGAGGCTTGTCAGAAAGCCTTTGACGCCCTGAAGGAAGCCATGTGCACGGCCCCCGTACTCATGGCCCCTGACTACTCCCAGGAATTTATCGTGCTGACAGACGCTTCAGAGCATGGCATAGGGGCAGTCCTAGCACAGCTGAATGAGGAGGGCAGAGATCAACCGGTAGTCTTTATTAGCAGAAGGCTATTACCACGGGAACAGAGGTGGAGTGCTATTGAACGAGAAGCTTTTGCTGTGGTCTGGGCACTAAAGAAGCTAAGACCCTACCTGTTTGGGACTCACTTCCGGGTTCAGACAGACCACAGGCCCCTCAGATGGCTCATGCAGATGAGGGGTGAGAATCCAAAACTCTTGAGGTGGTCCATTTCCCTACAGGGGATGGACTTTACGGTGGAACATCGCCCAGGGGTTGACCACGCCAATGCTGATGGTCTCTCCAGGTACTTCCGCCTTAGCGATGAGAGCTCCCAGGAGGTCGGGTAGCTCTCCCCACTTTCAGCTGGGGGGGACACATGTTAGACCTGACAGCCTTAGGGTAGTCACCCCTAACTTTTTGCCTGCCTCCCTCCATTTTTTTGGACACTGTTTTTGCTGGTTTATAGACTCTGCGCACTTTACCACTGCTAACCAGTGCTAAAGTGCATATGCTCTCTCCCTTAAAACATGGTAACCTGGAATCATACCTGATTGGACTATTAATTTACTTATAAGTCCCTAGTAAGGTGCGCTTTAGGTGCATAGGGCTGGTAAATTAAATGCTACTAGTGGGCCTGCAGCACTGGTTGTGCCACCCACTTAAGTAGCCCCTTTTTCCTTGTCTCAGGCCTGCCATTGCAAGGCCTGTGTGTGCAGTTTCACTGCCACCTCGACTTGGCATTTAAAAGTACTTGCCAAGCCTAGAACTCCCCTTTCTCTACATGTAAGTCACCCTTAAGGTGTGCCCTAGGTAACCCCTAGGGCAGGGTGCTGTGTAGGTAAAAGGCAGGACATGTACCTGTGTAGTTATATGTCCTGGTAGTGTAAAACTCCTAAATTCGTTTTCACACTACTGAGAGGCCTGCTCCCTTCATAGGCTAACATTAGGGCTGCCCTCATACACTGTTGAAGTGGCAGCTGCTGATCTGAAAGGAGCAGGGAGGTCATATTTAGTATGGCCAGAATGGTAATACAAAGTCCTACTGACTGGTGAAGTCGGATTTAATATTACTATTCTAGAAATGCCACTTTTAGAAAGTGAGCATTTCTTTGCACTTAAATCCTTCTGTGCCTTACAATCCACGTCTGGCTGGGCTTGGTTGACAGCTCCTTGTGCATTCACTCAGACACACCCCAAACACAGGGTACTCAGCCTCACTTGCATACATCTGCATTTTGAATGGGTCTTCCTGGGCTGGGAGGGTGGAGGTCTGCTCTCACACAAAGGACTGCCACACCCCCTACTGGGACCCTGGCAGACAGGAGTAAACTGAAAGGGGACCTGGTGCACTTCTTAGCCACTCTTTGAAGTCTCCCCCACTTCAAAGGCACATTTGGGTATAAAACAGGGCCTCTGCCCTACCTCATCAGACACTTGCTGGAGAAGAAACCTGAACCAGAAACTACATCCTGCCAAGAAGAACTGCCTGGCTGCTCAAAGGACTCACCTGTCTGCTTTCTACAAAGGACTGCTGCCTTGCTGTTGCCCTGCTGTCTTGCTGAACTCTTGTCTGGCTGTGGAAGTGCTCTCCAAGGGCTTGGATAGAGCTTGCCTCCTGTTCCTTGAAGTCTCAGGACCAAAAAGACTTCTTCCTTTCACTTGGACGCACAGCTTGTTTCGCGGCGAGAAAAACGCCGCACACCGACGCTGATCGACGCGACGCCCTCGGGACGATCGAGACTTCGACGCACAACCTCGCAAGGACAAAGCCGCCCGACTTTCCAGGAGAAATCGACGCGACGCCTACCGTGAGCGCGAAACTTTGACGCACGGCCTCGCAAGGACAACGCCGCCCGACTTCCAAGGAGAAATCGACGCGACGCCTGCCGTGAGACCAAAATTTCGACGCACGGCCTCGCAAGGACAACGCCGCCCGACTTCCAAGGAGAAATCGACGCGACGCCTACCGTGAGATCGAAACTTCGACGCGCAGCCCCGCAGAACGACGCGCAGCCGGAAAACAAGCAGGAGAATCCACTCACAGACCCGGGACATCTGGTAATCCCCGCGACCCACAAAAAGAGACTGTCTGCGCGCCGGAAAACGACGCCCGACTTCCCCGCGTGGAAAAGAACGACGCAAGTCTGTGTGTGCTGAGGAGAAATCGACGCACACACCCCTTTTTCCGCGCATCTCTTCTCCTGTGGCCCTCTGAGGAGATTTCCCACCAGAAACCAGGTACTCTGTGCTTGAAAGACACTTTATTGCTTTTTAAAGACTTAAGACACTTTATATCACTTCCCGGTGATATTTCTACAATTTTCCATTGCAACTTTATTCTTTTTGACCTACAATTATCCTGATAAATATTATATATTTTTCTAAACACTGTGTGGTGTATTTTTGTGGTGCTATATGGTGGTATTGTATGATTTATTGCACAAATACTTTACACATTGCCTTCTAAGTTAAGCCTGACTGCTCGTGCCAAGCTACCAGAGGGTGGGCACAGGATAATCTTGGATAGTGTGTGACTTACCCTGACTAGAGTGAGGGCTTTTGCTTGGACAGAGGGTAACCTGACTGCCAACCAAAAACCCCATTTCTAACAGGGGACATAAAGGGGTTTGCATCCAAAAGGGGATTACCTTGAGCGCGGATATTGAGCTCTAAGAGTTTGGGCCATCACTCTCAAGCAGCACTTGCCTACACATGCACAAGGGAGGCTGGGGTTTCTTCTCACACAGTGGACACCATAATATTGATAAAGGAACTTCACATTAATTTACTTTCTCTTCGTGTTGACTCATCAGCAGAGGTGTAGCTTCAGGGGGGTTGTGGGGTGTTACACTCCACTAATAAATGGATTTTGTGATAAATAGTTGGGTGTAGGTGCTTTCAGTCGGGTATGGTGAGGTGTCTGTCGGATTTCACTAGGACATTTTACACAAATAAAAACATACACACACTCTCTCCCACTCTGTTTCAAAAGACTTCAAAAATGTTTATTTCACAAAATATTGTGGTTTCTCTCACTTAGTACACCTACCAATCTGTATTCATTTCCCTTTCCACTGCCTCTTAAGACCCTCTTGAGTGCCTTGCTTGTCGTATACCTACGTCCTTGCTTGTCGTTTACCTACGTCTGGAATTCCGGCTACGGTTATGGGATGGACGGCGGTAAGGTGGCACTGCTGCCAGCAGCAGCGCCTCGCCAGTCGACTGCCGCAGACCGTATCATGATCCATGATACAGCCTGGCGGTGTTCTGCTGGCAGACGCTGCTGCTGGCAGCAGCGCCACGTCTCCTCTCCTGACAGAGGACCCCCTGCAACCAGGTAAATGGGGTGCTCCGACAGGGGACGGGGGTGGGGGGTGTTGTGTGGGGGTGTGGGGTATGTGTCTGTGTGTGTGCATGCGGGTGTGTGGTGAGTGGAATGCATGTGTTCATGAATGGATGTGAGTGTGCGTTTATGTTGTGTTGTGTGAATGCATGTGTGCTTGTATGTATGTCAGTATGTGTGGATGTGTGTGAATGGATGTATGCATGAGTTGGTGAATGTGGGTGTATGCGTGTATGTTGCTGCTTGTATGTCGTGGGGGGTCTGGAGGGGGACGGTGGGGAAGGACTCTTGGGAGGGGGAGGGGGGCAGGGGAGACCCCTATCAGTGTCAGGGAAGGAATTCCCTGGCACTGATAATGCCTACCGCCATGGTTTTCATGGTGGTAAGGAAGCCACGAAAACCATGGCTGTAGGCGGGGTTAAAATCCTGCAAATGGGACAGTGACGGCCGCCTGGCTGGAGACTGAGGTCACCAGCCCAGCGGCTGCTACCGCCCTGGCGGACAGAGTGGTACATTGGTGGTTTGGCTTGAGCCAAACTGCAAATGTCATAATTTGGGGAAAGGTACCGCCAGCCTGTTGGCAGTACCTTTCTCCAAATTACCGCCGTCTGCCAGGGTTGTAATGAGGGCCTTAATGTTGCATATGAATGTATACAAAGGAATAGAGATTACACCAAATAATTAGCTACAGAACTAACAATGTCGTTTTAGAAGAGTAACTGGAATGGAACAAGAAGGGGATTTTCTAATACATCTGAGGCGCGGTAAAGAAGATACTAGTATTTGTTTGGTTAATGTAAATATGATTCAAGTGCTGGAAAGAGAAACATGTCCATGGGCCTGATAGAATGTAGTATAACTGATGTGATGTTCATACAAAATACTTTCCTGACTCTTAAAACAACACTTAGTAGAAAAGTGCTTGTTCAAAGGTACACAGTTTTATTATTAGCTCTGCCTGCAGTTGATGGCCACAATTGTGAGGAAAGGCCCGAAGCTACAAATAAAGATACAAGGTTACTTTCAATATATTTGCGGTGGTTAAGGTTATGCGAGAGTGTGTTGGTGAACAAATTCTCAGTGTAAAGATTTTAGAAAACCTACAAATCAGTGTCGTGAGTGATTGTTATTGTACTTTTGAAGTAAATCTTTTTGAAGGTTTTGAAGTAAACCTATTTAACTTTTGTTAAATAGGTGCAGTGATAAAAGCTTTGCTGCAATGATAAAAGCTTTGCATGGTTACCTATCGGAACATTTTGCAATTTGATACTAAAACTGTATTTATTTTAACGATGACTCTGTACTTTGCTGTGCAGAGAATGTTTCATATTTTCTATGCTTTTTAATTTATCTGGCAACAGTTCAAAACAAAGCAACTATACTGTGCAGCATTAACTATACCAAACACGGGGGCAGATTTTTGGAAAGTGGCACTGCACCAAGTGCTGCGCCACTTTCCCTGCGCCCCTTAGCACTACCCTACCACCACCATGTGTGCGCCGTGTTTAAAATATGGCGCACCATGGCGCAGGGTAGGGGGTAATAGCGTAATTTTTCAGGACACTATTGATGTGTACTCTGCAGGAGTACATAGGGGCCCATTCTAAAGAATGGAAGCCCCCTATTAACGTTTGCTCTTAAGTAGGCATTAAAAGTGCCAAAATGGCACACGGAAATCTCATAGATTTTCTTGAGCCATTTTTCTGGCTTCCCTAACGAGGGAACGCCCCCTTTGCATACATTATGCCTGGTGCAGGCATAATGTACTGCAAGGGGTTACAGAGTGGCACAATGCATGCATTGCGCCACTCTTTAAATACAGCCCGGGATTTGGGAATTGTTGGGCAACATTAACGTAAAAAATAACTACGTTAATGTGGCGCAGGGTGACGCTACGGCATTATAAATATGCACCACAATGTCTTATTCAATTATGTAGTAGTGTGTTTTAATTCAGGGCCTGATGACAGGGAAGCAAAATCTGGGCTCCACATGTGTGTTTAGACCAGGTCCACAGGTTGCATCTGATGCGAAGGCTGGCTTGTGGGAATGGGTGGGTAATATTAAAACATTTATGCACTATTGTAGGGTCCCCGCACCAGCATTTTTACAAGCAGTGGCAAAGCCAATAGCGTCAGGTGCCCATCTTTGTTGTCTTGCAATTATTATTGTTATTATTATTATTAATATTACTTCTTATAAAGCGCCAGATAGATCCAGTTAAGGTGATAAGAAAGCGGCCTCGGTGCTAAAACAGCCAGGTCTTCAATCCCATGTGAAACTCAGTAAGGGAAGAGCAGAATCGCAGTGTTTCTGGAAGGTTGCTCCTATTCTACAAACTTTGGCAAAACCAAGAGGATGCTAGTAATGGGTTTGGCTTTTCTTGTTTCCCTAATAAAGGATATAACCCCAGGGGAGCTGTATTTTCACCCATGCTGACCCTGAGGCGTTGCACTTTGCCCAGTGCCCTGCCTATCAGTTCTTCTCTCTATTTTCTATTACACATTTCTCTTTTTACATATTTATTTTTGGCTCATTTATTTTTTATCCTCTGCACATGAACATTACCTGTCTCCCTCTTCTAAATGTGCAGCACATCCTTCTGCAACTCACAACAGAAAGAATTTCAGACTTTCATGATTATAATCGCTTTCTTTTGTGAAGTATCATTTTTCTACTCACATATGACAAAACACTTGAAAAACAATCCTTCTTTAGGAAAACTATTTCAGTGCCATCCAAAATCTAAAAGTGTTTTAAGACATTCAGCAGTCAAATTTGAATCTGAATTGTCTGCAGATATTTCTCAACATAATAGCTCATTGTAATTCTTCTCTGACTCATCCGGAATACAGCTTACTTCGTGTAATTTATTTGCATTCCAAACAGTTTTTCTCAGAAATTACCCACAATAGGTCTGATATACTTTCTAGAAACATTTGACCTTTAAATAATATGAGTTTGTTAGGAACCCTTGCACAATTGTTATGATAGCTATTAAACCCCTACTAGACATACCAAAGAGGAAATAATATCAGAGCCTGGCAAGGTTATAGCATTTACAATGAGCACGATATATTTTGAAGCAAGTTTTGAACTACAGTGGAACAAACTAGGTATGTCTGTCAACGTCATAATGTGCTGTCAATCGCTGAGTGGGTTTGTTAAAGTCCAAAATGCTATCTGTCGTTGCTTGGTATGCACAATTTCTCGTAGAGGAGTCCTAAGCAGAACAGACAATACAATATCACACACGTTGGCAAAATATCACCTGCAATTCTGCCTAATGGGTGCAGTGTATAGTCCCTCAAAGAATGACTATCGGAGCTCAACAGTGGTGTGCACTTCTACTCAATTTCAGCAGACTGTAGTCCACCCTTTCATTAGGTACACTGCTGTGTCGTGTGAGTATATGTGGCCATGCCCTATGTACATGACGTCCTTCTCCTCAGTCATTGGGGTAGATCTACAAACATTTTGCCTTGGGTTTGCAAGAGAAAAATGAGGCAAACCAGCCCAAAATGTCTTTTTCTGATTTCATTTCCAGCTCAAAGTCCTATCTATAACAATAGTAGACAGGTTATTGTGACAAAAAGTAATGCCAATGAAAAGAGGCGTTAAAAGGTGAAATATTTTATTTCTCCTTTCTTTTCCAACTTTGCATTTGTGCTACACTGTACAGCCATATCCAACCATAATATTCTGTACTGGAAAGGAACTCTTCCAGTACAAAACCTATGCTAGGCACATGCACACACTCTTGCACTATGGCACAAAAGTGTGTGCTTGGTGCTCAGCTCTGTGCCGCCACTACTAAGAGAGGATGAGATTACCATATCTCTGTAGATATTGAACTTTCCTGCTCTCTCCCTGACACACAAGACAGAATAGCATGGGAGAATAACTCTGTTGTGAGGGAGTTATTTGTTTTCATTTGAAAAAAAAACCTTTATCTCAATATGAGGACCACAGTGCTTCTGAGGCGAAGCAGGAGCCTTTGTTTTCACAGTTGCATTCAGCTTTCTTGTACATTGGGACCCAGTGGAATATAAAATGCTTTTGTTCAACTCATGTATTGTGATTTCTCAAAATGCATTGAAAGAGTGGATTGGCAACATAAAAAACACAACTATATGTCCATTCCCTGTACCTGAGTCAACATTTAGGCAATGGATAGGCTTCTCTAACAGCATTTGCTATTTTCAAATTGCAGTAAACCTGGGTCACTGATTTCCCTATTTAACAGGATTTTGTCAATAGTCCTAAAGAAAGAGATTGCTGAAGAGCAACTGCAGCATAGGTACTCCTGCAGAGAGACTGCAGTAGAAAGACTGCTGCAGATAGTTTAGTGCTGTCTCTTTCTCCCTGTCCTCCAGTCCCCGTTGGATGCAAAGATTATAAAGTTCCAGCTGTACTATTCTATGCATACGTAAAACAAAAAGATAGAAATGAGAAATCTGCGCATTCAGCCAAAGACTCACTCCAGGAGTGCTGGTGGCACAAATTTCAATGCCACAATATCATGGCAATCAAGAATCTGTTTCGGACTACTGCCACTTCGTCAAGTTGATAACACGAGTCTTCATAGCCCCAGCATATAAAGTGTCAGTGTATAAAAGTGTAAACATGGACAACACACAATCGTTTAGGATTAGCACACTCCCACTGCTAGTGCAGGTGTTGTAATAAAAAGTATTAATGGCTGTTTATGTATTTTGAATAATAAGTTTAAGTAGAAAAAGAAATAATGGAGAAAAATTGTGTACGCATTTGAAAATGTGAAAATGTGATCACGAAGAATGCCCACCAATTTAACAAAATGTACTAATCAATGATGTAATAGTATGAGCTGTTGAATATATGTCGGACTAATGCAGTAATATGTCATATTGAGAGTTATGAAGTATGCTTTAGCTTTATTAATTGTAGGCCTAAACTTAGCGAGTGTCTTGGCCTATTTGCCAGGCCTCATGTAAAAGCTGTATAGCATTTAATAAAAATCATGACCAAGTGAATTAAACTGTGAAATGTCTATTGTATTGTTTAAATGTGCTCATAACGGAAGCCTTTTCATGTGAACCGACTGATAGGAGATGATGTTCTTGCTAATGCAATATTTTATATGTAATGTGTGTGAGACTAACTTTTCCAGGACAAGATCAATGAAGAAACTGACTAGAGTAGAAGCTGCAACAATATTGTTTCCTGACCAGCCTGATGATGAGGACATTGCAAGATGAACCAATCAACAATATGAGAGTGGAGAAATATTAGAATTCATAGGTTTGGGATGTTAGTTTTATTAGACAGGGTGCGAACATACGATTAACTGCCCAATAGGGAATTAGGGGATAGTTTAGGTGACTTTAATATAACAGCATTGCAGAGAGAGTGCAGGGTCTTTCTGACATTCTGGCTCAATTTGCCCATATTTTCCTGTCCGAGAGGTTATTATTTTCTTATGCGTCTTTATTAGAGATGTGCTTAACTTTAATACTTAATGACTTTGCCCTTTTATAATTCCTGATGCTGAAGCCTCATACTTTGCTGATCGACTGATGTCCTGAGGATGAACACTGATTCTGCTTTGTTGATCCACCCTGAGGACAGGTATATTCCGAATTGTGATTATCATGCATATTTGAATTTTCTTTCTAGGTACAAACTGCACTATTTTGATAGAGCCATAGCTAGATGTTTTTCTAAATTTGTGTCACTAAATTGTTTTCCATGAGGCCCAACATGCTGATGCTAATACAACATTAGTTAAGGATCCCAGCTTATGATAACAGAGACTAATGTTGATGAATTTCTCTGCTGAACTTTATGTACTTCATTTCATTGACGCAGCTGACTTTGCTATTGATTTGCACCATAACTTTAGAATGTGTTGTAGTTCAAGCTTTGATTAGATTGTGTTTCTTCCACCACTTTGGACAACCTGTATTGTTTCTGTATGTGTTTCATTTGATTTTGAGATTAATTTACATGACCTTAGCATTGGTGATACAGGGACATAAAAATTTGAAACTTTTACTAAAAGTGTGGTTATTCATGACTGAAAGGTCATGGTGCGTGACCATTATCGACTCCATTGATTATTGATTTTGTTAATTACTAATGATTGTTGATTATCATGTATTGATTATTGATTATGTACTGATGCTATGGTAAAAACTTAATTGTAAATCAAAAGGTTCATCGACCTATTCACATCCCCTTGTAAGTTTACTTATTAAGGTCAGGCGCGCTAACACCACCATCTTGGAGTTCTCACTAAACAGTATATCGATATACTGTAATCTCATAACACCATCAAGTTTCACGGGGTATGAGGATCAAAATAGCTGTACGTTCTAACTATGTACAGCATCTTACTATTTAAATAATTTTCCATGGTCATAGTAAACCTCATTCTAGACACATTGCTGTATCTAGACGGATCGACCCATATTGTATTGCGCTTAACTTTAATGGCTCTCAGAAATACATCATTTACATCAAGCCCAGGTGGGCTTCTAAAATAATAATTTGAGATCTATCCATCTTTTTCAATATAAGCCGAAAGTTGCTCATACCATTCCACTTTTTGTGTTTTATAAAATTAATACTGTACTGTACACTAATACACTCGAGATCTAATGCATCCAATGGTCTCCCCAAGTTGGCCAAAGGTGCTTAATCCTCCTTTCTTCTTTCTTTGCTAATTTTTTTCTAATTTTACTGTTGTATCAACTTTTACAAATAATTAAAATAATGAACTAAAACCATAATGATCCTCGAGTTTCTTTTCATACACATTACAGGAAATAAGTATAGTTTCGTTGTTGGAGTGAGATAAGACAATTCTAGAGAGGAGGCCCCATCCTGCATTACCGGCCACTAGATTTACCTTCCGAAGGACCGTTCGTTCCACTTTTGGGTTGGTGCAAATGACCGTACCAGCTGCAATGGGGATACAGCAGAAGTAGCAAGGATGCCAGGGATCTGTGAATATCTACAAGGAAAAAGCTTTTGTGCTCCCATATCCTGAGCTGTCTACTGGATGTTGGCTCTGGGGAGGTTGCCTCTGAATACTTGGCAAGTATGGAGTGGGAGCAATGATAACAAAGAGCTCCTGCTCGGTTCTGGGATGCTGATGAAGCACAAAGAGCTGTTTTATGATTCAAGACACCACAACACCATGCTGACGCCCCATAACTAATTGTAATGCATGACCACTCAAATAAGGGAAGGGGTAAAGTGAAGCAGGCATATATGTTGGTGCTTAACCAGCCTTACACCCATGACACCAAGATACTCGATGAGCCAGAGGAGTTTAGAGCCTAGAGGTGAGTGAATCCTGACCTCAAGCAGTTGGGGTGGGAGACTACTGAGACTTAGCATTCTTACTTCCCTTGGCTCAAGTGTTGAATTGAGGTGGTATCTATCCTGCTGCAATGATAATTCATCAGGCTAATTGGACCAATGAGGTCACGAAATTCATGCGGGTCCCCTTGTAACAGCATCTTGTCTTTTGCTGCAGCTAGTCAAAGGGGAAAAGGCATAGTATATATGGGTGATTTCTGCTATGAAGCCCGGAAAGCTCCCCCCTCAATATAAAAACAACAGCACAGATGCATTTTTGTTAAAATGTGATCTGACTAATAATAGCTCACTCAGCAGAGTTGGGATCCTCACCCAAAGATATAAACTGCATGGAAACATGACTCTAAAACTGTGTTGACAGCTTCTGACTTTACCAGTGGTATACCTGTGAATAAGGTGACAGACCACAAGGTCTGCATGATAAGACAGGAAGAGCAAGATGGTGATGCCACCTACAAGGCGGAGCTAAAAAAGGGGATACATTTTGTGAAAGTACAGAAATCAGAGGTTGGTAAAGTTGTTTCTGTGGGATTGGATACAACATTTGTCCAAGTAGAAGTCAGAAGTCATGACATTAATCCAACTATAGAAAGCAGTCTACAAAGAAAAGAAAGTTGACTTATGAAAAAGTATTTCAGTCCTGTTTTCAAGTGGACTCAGCTTTTTGTTATAATATTATGTCTGACTAAGCTGTAGTTTCCGCCAAGCTACTTCAGCACACTGAGGATGGTTGGGCGAAGACCAAATGCAGGAAAAGACTCTGAATTAGTTGTTAGAAACAATACTGAAAGAAATTAGGGATATGAAAGTAACTCAAACTCAAACATGTTTTCCCTCTATCGATAAATGGCTAAGAAAGATGAGAGTCTGGCTCAGAAAGCAGCACGATTTTAGGAAATGGAGTTAAGAGTGTCAGATCTTGAGAATAAGTTGGTTTCACAGAATAAATTGACAGTGTCGATTCAGAAAGGTTTTAACCTATCATTAAATAAAATTGAAGATTTGGAAAATCACTCTGAATAGCACCAATTAGGCTTTGTTGGTATGCTGGGAGTGAGCGCAGCTAAAATGTGTCAAGACAGGCCGATCCAACTTGTTGAAAATGTGATTAGGTAAAACATCTTGGTTGATATTTCTAAGGATCTATTGATTATGAGAGTGCACAGGGACCATATTCAGCCAACGCCTAGTACAAAGTGACAGTATTATTTAAAGGCCAGCTTCACATTTTTCCATCTCTGCGAGAGGCACAACCTTATTTGATAAAGATTCAAAAACAGTAAGAATGATAAGGCTCCTATAACATGATTAGGGCTGAGCAGAACTCTCAGAGTTTCACTCCATGGAATTCTGGAGAAATACATGAAAGATTCCACCAAGTTCCCCAGACGAACTGAATTAGGCAAGTTGCTCTGCTCATTCTGCTTTTTAGCTCCAGGAGCCTGTTCCACACTGAAAAGTCAATATAATGGCACCATGAGGAGTGCCAGAGGCCACTGCTTCTCAAATTTGAACTCAGATTGCAAACTTTTTACAGAAATATTATGAATGATGCCTATAGCCCAAACAATTATCACAGGACCCGGAATGGATTTTTAACATCAAGACATGTTGTCAGAAAAACAAGCTACTTTTTCTAGGCAATCAATATTCTGTAAGATAATAAAGTCATAAAGTTGATAGTAATGAAAAATACTGGAAAGGCATTCGATTCAGTTAGTTGGGTAGCCCTATTTGTGACCATTGCAAAGGTAGAATTTTCTAGGCAATTTTTAATGATTCTCCAACATTTATATAGAGATGCAGTAACAAGAATCAGTATCAACTCCAACGAGATAGTTTGGGCCTTATTTATACTTTTTGGTGCAAAACTGCACTAAGGCAGTTTTGCCCCAAAAAGTTTTGCACCGGCTTGCACCATTTTTTAGCACCAGCTGGGCACCATATTTATGGAATGGTGCAAGCCGGTGCAAAGGGTAGGCTAGCTTAAAATAAAATGACGTTAGGCAGTTTTGAGTCAAAATAAATGATTCTGACTAGATTAGCATCATTTTTTGACGCTAAGGGGCATATTTATACTCTGTTTGCACTGAATTAGCGTAATTTTTTTTAACTCTAATTCAGTGCAAAACTAACTCCATATTTATACTTTGGTGCTAGACCCATCTAGCACCAAATTTATGGAGTTAAAGTCATTTTTTGGAAGTGGAAAACTACTGTGCCTTAATGAGATGCAAGGTAGGCGTTCCCGTGCAAAAAAATGACTCTATGGCCTTAACACCATATTTATACTACCATGTAAAAATGGTGCAAGGGAGGGAGGAGGGGTCAAAAAATGGGGCAAAGCTTGCTTTGCCCCACTTTTTAAGACCAGGGTCAGGGCAGGTGTTAGGGGACCTGTGGCCCTATTTCCATGGTGGAACACCATGGAATAAGCCCAGAGGTGCCCTCCCTAGGCCCTAGGGGCACCCCCACCCACACTAGAGGGACTGCGAGGATGGGGGACCCCATCCCAGGTAAGTACAGGTAAGTGCATTTTATTTTTGAAAGTGCCATAGGGGTCCCTGAAATGGGCCCCCATACATGGCACATGGTGCAATGGCCATGCCCAGGGGACCCCTGTCCTCTGTGCTGGCCACAGGGGTGGTGGGCATGACTCCTGCATTTTCTAAGGCAGGAGTCATGTGGCATGGTAGGTTTAGCACCATAAAATGACGCTAATCTGGTTGAGTCATTTTTTTTTTACACTAACCTGCCTAAAGCCATTTTTTGGTGCTAAACCCTCTTCTTCTATACTGCCAGCCCCACCCGACTAAAGTCATTTTTTTAAACTCTAGCCTACCCTTTGCACCGGCTTGCACCATTCCATAAATATGGTGCCCGGCTGGTGCACAGAAATGGTGCAAGCCGGTGCTAAACTTTTTGGTGCAAAACTGAGTTAGTGCAGCTTTGCAGCAAAAAGTATAAATAAGGGCCAATATTTTGTACGTTTGCGCCACTTTTGCGTCATAAAATGACGTTAATGCGGTGCAAAAAAAGTTTAAATCAGGGCCTTGGTGCTAGATGAGTCTAGCACCAAAGTATAAATATGGAGTTAGTTTTGCACCGAATTAGAGTAAAAAAAAAATGACACTAATTCGGTGCAAACAGAGTATAAATATGCCGCAGAGTATAAATATGCCCCTAAATATGGCGTTAAGGCCATAGAGTCATTTTTTGCACGGGAACGCCTACCTTGCATCTCATTAAGGCAAAGTAGGTCTCCACTATCAAAAAATGACTTTAACTCCATAAATTTGGTGCTAGATGGGTCTAGCACCAAAGTATAAATATGGAGTTAGTTTTGCACCGAATTAGAGTAAAAAAAATGACACTAATTCGGTGCAAACAGAGTATAAATATGCCCCTTTATGTGGCAATCAGTAGGGGTGGCCAATGTTAGGTATACTGTTTGCTTTTTTTTAATCAAGATCTTGGCAGCAAAATTATGCAATTACCTTTTGATCGTCTCACCTTGGACAGGATGTCTACACTAAAACTGTTTGCAAACAATATGATTTTATATTTAAGAGTGTATCTTAGATGGAAGTTGACAGTTTGCTACATAGGGATTGTTGTTACTTCAAATTTTTCAGAGTTGTATCAAATAATTTACACAGCTCTGTTTTAAAAGGTTCAGAATTAATTCAATGGTTTTCCTTGCCATGATCATTTTTAGGCTGTCTTTTTCTCATCAAAATGCTGATCATGCCACTATTTGTATTTTTGCTAATGTCCAAATTACGATTAATTGTGCATATTTTCAAGAAATAGAGTCTATCTTCTCTAAATTAGTTGATTCTTAGAACCCAAGAGTTCAATTTCCAAATCTTTAATTAAATGAAGTGTTGGGGGTTTAGACTTTCGCCAACTCTGTTTAGAGTATGGAGCACAGAGTGGGCAAAACCATGTGAATGCCACTGGTGGAGCAGAATTCATAGCCCATCCCGAATGTTTAATATATACTTGTCCCCCTGGCTGATGTGGTGGAATCATTTGTGGCAAAGATAATTTCATACATGGATGATACTCAGATCTTCTTCTGCTTTGGTAGGGGGGTTCCAATTGAACAGTATGCCATTCAGCCCCATTGTTCAGCGGTCTTTCATTGGATGAACTGTAACCAGCTGAAGTGCAACACTGAAAATACAGATGTCCTCAGTTTTCAACACAACTTTGTTCTCAATTCAGAAGTCCACTGGCCTGTAGGGCCGTCTCCACCAAATACCCAAGATACCCAAGCGTAAACCGTAAAAAACTGTAAAAAAAACTTGGGGATCAAATTTGATATAAAATATCTTTCCACGATCACATTTTCTCAGTGGTAGGCTTGTGCTTTGGTATTTTACTTATGGCAAAAAAGGTTTGCATTTCATTTTGGTTCCAACTAGGAATACAGTGGTATTGGCTCTGGGTATGTCCAGGCTGGACAAGGAAAATGCACCATATACAGGCTTGTGAAATATCTGCTTAGAAGATTTCAGACTGTACAGAATGTGACGGCTAGGCTGGCTCTTGATCAGTAGAGCATGCAATGAAAGGAAGTAAATCGGTTGTTGAAAAAACATGGCACCTCTTATCTAATCAAAGCCTGATAAAAAGGATTACAAATATTCCAAGAAATAACAAACACTGAATATTCCACTTACAGAAAGACTATTGAAGACAGAGATAATTACCAAAACAGAGGATTTTGAGAAATCTCTTCTGGTTGTCATGTTTGTGACAATTGTAAGGTATGCAAACAGAACTATAATATGAGCACTTTTATGGTGCCACATTCCAACTAACCCAGTCAATATCAATCAATTTTTTTAACATGTGTAGGAAAGTACCATCTTGCCTGGCATGTTACCCCCATATTTCACTGTATATATGTTGTGTTAGTCCTTGTGTCACTGGGACCCTGCCAGGCAGGGCCCCAGTGCTCATAGTATGTGCTCTGTATGTGTTCCCTGTGTGGTGCCTAACTGTATCACTTAGGCTCTGCTAACCAGAACCTCAGTATTTATGCTCTCTCTGCTTTCTAAATTTGTCACTGCAGGCTAGTGACTAAATTTACCAATTTTCATTGGCACACTGGTACACCGATATAATTCCCTTGTATATGGTACTGAGGTACCCAGGGTATTGGGGTTCCAGGAGATCCCTATGGGCTGCAGCATTTCTTTTGCCACCCATAGGGAGCTCAGACAATTCTTACGCAGGCCTGCCACTGCAGCCTGCATGAAATAACTTCCACGTTATTTCACAGCCATTTTACACTGCACATAAGTAACTTATAAGTCACCTATATGTCTAACCTTCACTTAGTGAAGGTTGGGTGCAAAGTTCCTTAGTGTGTGGGCACCCTGGCACTAGCCAAGGTGCCCCCACATCATTCAGGGCAAATTCCCCGGACTTTGTGAGTGCGGGGACACCATTACACGCGTGCACTATACATAGGTCACTACCTATGTATAGCGTCACAATGGTAACTCCGAACATGGCCATGTAACATGTCTAGGATCATGGAATTCCATGATCCCCCGGGTCTCTAGCACAGAACCTGGGTACTGCCAAACTGCCTTTCCGGGGTTTCCACTGCAGCTGCTGCTGCTGCCAACCCCTCAGACAGGTTTCTGCCCTCCTGGGGTCCAGGCAGCCCTGGCCCAGGAAGGCAGAACAAAGGATTTCCTCCAAGAGAGGGTATTACACCCTCTCCCTTTGGAAATAGGTGTGAAGGGCTGGGAGGAGTAGCCTCCCCCAGCCTCTGGAAATGCTTTGATGGGCACAGATGGTGCCCATCTCTGCATAAGCAAGTCTATACCAGTTCAGGGATCCCCCAGCCCTGCTCTGGCGCGAAACTGGACAAAGGAAAGGGGAGGGACCACTCCCCTGACCAGTACCTCCCATGGGAGGTGCCCAGAGCTCCTCCAGTGTGTCCCAGACCTCTGCCATCTTGGAAACAAAGGTGTTGGGGGCACACTGGACTGCTCTGAGTGGCCAGTGCCAGCAGGTGGCGTTAGAGACTCCTTCTGATAGGCTCTTACCTTTCTTGGTAGCCAACCCTCATTTCTTGGTAGCCAAACCTCCTTTTCTGGCTATTTAGGGTCTCTGCTTTGGGGAATTCTTCAGATAACGAATGCAAGAACTCACCAGAGTTCCTCTGCATCTCCCTCTTCGACTTCTACCAAGGATCGACTGCTGACTGCTCCAGAACGCCTGCAAAACCGCAACAAAGTAGCAAGACGACTACCAGCAACATTGTAGCGCCTCATCCTGCCGGCTTTCACGACTGTTTCCAGGTGGTGCATGCTCTGGGAGTAGCCTGCCTTCACCCTGCACCAGGAGCACAGAAGAAATCTCCAGTGGGTCGACGGAATCTTCCCCCTGCTAACGCAGGCACCAAAAGACTGCATCACTGGTCCTCTGGGTCGCCTCTCATCCTGACAAGTGTGGTCCCTGCAACACAGGAACTCTGCCCATGTGACTCCCACAGTCCAGTGGCCCTTCAGTGGCCCTTCAGTCCAAGTTTGGTGGCGGTAAGTCCTTGCCTCCCCACGCTAGACTGCAAACCTGTGCACTGTGTGATTTGCAGCTGCTCCGGCTTCTGTGAACTCTTCCAGGATTTCCTTCATGCACAGTCTAGCCTGGGTCCCCAGCACTCTGTCCGGCAGTGCTCAACCCGCTGAGTTGGCCTCTGACGTCGTGAGACCCTCTTTTGTAACTCTGCATGGACTCCGGTTCACAAATCTTCCAAGTGCCTGTTCAGGTACTTCTGCGGGTGCTGCCTGCTTCTGTGAGGGCTCTCTGAGTTGCTGGGCGCCCCCTCTGTCTCCTCCTCCAATGGGCAACATCCTGGTCCTTCCTGGTCCTCAGCAGCACCCAAAAACCTCTACCTCAACCCTTGCAGCTAGCAAGGCTTGTTTGCGGAATTTCTGTGTGGGAATACCTCTGCAAGCTTCATTGCGACGTGGGACATCTTCATTCCAAAGGAAAAGTTCTAGTACTCTTCTTTCTTGCAGAACGTCAAGCTTCTTCCATCCCGTGGCAGCTTCCTTGCACATTCATCTGGGGTTTCTGGGCTCCTGCCCCCCACTGGACACTGTCGCGACTATTGGACTTGGTCCCCTTCCTTTGCAGGTCCTCAGGTCCAGGAATCCATTTTCAGTGCACCGCTGGTGTTTGTGGTTCTTGCAGAATCCCCCTATCACGACTATTGCGTTCTCTTGGGTAGTAGGTGTACTTTACTCCTACTTTTCAGGGTCCTGGGTTGGGGTATCTTGGACACCCTGACTGTTTTCTTACAGTCCCAGCGACCCTCTACAAGCTCCCATAGGTCTGGGGTCCATTTGTGATTCACATTCCACTTTTGGAGTATATGGCCCCTATACCTATGCTTGCCTATTGCAACCTATTGTAATTCTACACTGTTTGCATCACTTTTCTGACTCTTACTTACCTATTTGTGGTTTGTGTACATATAACTTGTGTATATTACTTACCTTCTTACTGAGCTGAGGGTACTCACTGAGATACTTGTGGCATATTGTCATAAAAATAAAGTATCTTTATTTTTAGTAACTCTGTGCATTGTGTTTTCTTATGATATTGTGCATATGATATAAGTGGTATAGTAGGACCTTTGCATGTCTCCTAGTTCAGCCTAAGCTGCTTTGCCATAGCTACCTTCTATCAGCCTAAGCTGCTAGAAACACCTCTATTCCACTAATAAGGGATAACTGGACCTGGCACAAGGTGTGAGTACCTTTGGTACCCACTACAAGCCAGGCCTGCCTCCTACAACATGTCACTCTGGTTTTGCTATATATGTACTGGTTTTAACTTTCTAGTTGTGTTATGTGGGGAATACTATGTATCCTACAAAGAAAAGAGTATTAGAACATCCATGTGCAATTAGACACAAAAACAATCATATCCATAAGCCTTGTTTTTTGAGGAGGAACACAATATCAGTACAAATTTACTGAGATTTATTGTACAGTGTCCAATTGAGAGTATATAGGTTAACAGAGAATCAAGGAATGAAAGCTATCACAGGATGAATGTTAGATAACATCCTTCAATTGAGTCCAGGGAAAACTGAGATTATGCTGTTTGGGAAAGCTTAACATCTTTTGAGTTCAGACTGGTGGCTGTCAGAGTTAGGCAAGGCCCCCACGGCAAGTAAGGTTGCAAAACAAATCTGGAGTTAGCATCGATCAGGATCTCACTAAGAAAGAACAAGTTCTATCGACAACAGGTACTTGCTTTCATATGTAACACTTACTAAAGAAAGCTCTGCCGTTTCTCCCTCTGACAGCCAGAAAGACCCTTGGACAGGCTCTTGTGGTGAGGCAGTTGGACTATGGGAATGCACTATTGGGATCCACCAATGAGACCCTACTGTCTAAATTACAGGAAGTAAAAAACACTGCCACCCGGTTGCTTTGTAATTGGCCCCCTAGAATGACCATCATGCTTTTCTTATAGTTTTTATACTTGCTGCCAGTAAAGAAAATAATAGTATTCAAAATCTGCTGTTTAACTTATAAAGTGCTGCTGGAAAAAGGCCACAAGTACATTTGGGGATCCATACCCAACCGGGTTAACCTTTCTCATAACTTGCTTCGATTTACCTTATCAAAGGCACAGCTGAGATCCATAAAAGCAAGATACAATGTACCCTTCTTTGCTTGCATATATTTGCCAATCAGCATTAGCAGATTTAAACATTGCCCTTGGGTACCAAGCCCTTCCCTAAAACCATATTGCACCCTGCTCAGGATCTCATTTTCAGACATCCAATCCTCAATATGCCTTAAGATAATTCGTCCCAAAACTTTTGCTGAGGAATCGAGGAGTGAGATTGGGCGGTACGACTTTGGGTCATTTTGATTGCCCTTTTTGTATATGGGTACAATGCATGCTGATTTCCAAGTAGTGGGAAATCCTGCACTAGCTGCTGCATTGAGAACATTGAGCAGAATAGGTGCCCACAACAGAGGGCAGTATTTATAAACATCCATCGGGATAGTATCAGGGCCGGGGGCTTTATGGCTGGCACTGCCCTGCAGTGTCCCCCTCACCTCTTCAAGTGTAAACCTAATAGCTAAATTTGAGGGCTGGCCATACTGTTTACTCATTTCCTTCCCTAGAGGACCCCCCAAAAAGAACCAACAAAACTGGCTTACCCAAGCCTCGGGGGCGATATTACAGCCCAGACTATCCGATGTCTCGAGTGGAATCCCTATTCACAACCTTCCAGATCAAGCCTGGGTTCTTGTTGCATGATGCACGTTCCAAGTCCTCCCAGTCCTGCTGCTTCCTAGCCCTCAAGGCGATTTTGTAGTGAGCCCTCACACCTCTTACATGGGCCTTATCTCTTGGCTGTCCCTTCAGAGCCTTCTTTAGAGATTTCTTTGCCTCATAACAAGGCTTGCTGAACCACCCTTCCTGGTACTTACAAAAGGGCTGAACAGCTGCAGTTATACATTCTTTAATTGCTTCATTTACTCTGAGAATGGCATCCATAACTACCCCTGATTTGGGGGATTCAGCCAAGAGAATCCATACTATCAATTTAAAATTTTGACTCACCACCCTCTCTACTACTTGCTGGATATTTACCTGTCTCCATCCAAGTCTCCTCCCCTGATCTTTAATTCTCACTGAGATTGGCCCTCCCAACACTGGTTTACGTAAAATCACAGGGAAGTCAAAGAAAATTGTGAGGGGATTATGATCACTAAAATGCTGCTCTACCACCTCACCATACAGAACCAGGTTTTTCAGAGATGGGGACACAAAGATGTAATTGATTGTTGTTCCAGTCCCTCTACCTATGAAAGTTGGGCCTGATATTTACCTACCACTTCCAAATCACATATATTCAGAAGTCCCAAACTCCGTAGGCCCTTGATCAGGGCCTTAACTCTCAAATCCTGTAATCCATTAGCTGTATGGGACCCATGGTCCTCCTCAAAGGGATTCACCACAGTATTGTGCCACCCTATTTTTGCATTAAAATTCCCTGACACAACAGCACAGAACTCCAAACCAAACCCCTCCAGTCTATACTTCAGTATCTGCAAGACTGAGAAGAGGACCCCGATTTGGCATCCAGAGTCCCATACAGCTTTATAGAAGTTTACCAACAAGATTTTAAATGTATTTGGAAAAACTACCCAAATAATTAGGAAACCCTGATGCTTGCAAGTAATTTGATATGCTCTCGCTACTTTAGAAAAACGAATCAGGGTAACTAAACCTCCTTTAGGGCATCTCCTTGAGTCCACTCAGCCGACACTGCAAACCTTTGGTAACCATCCCGTACTGCAGGCTCATCCGACCAGGTTTCTTGGAGTAAAATAAAATCAAAATGGACCATATACTTTATCCACTTCCCATCTAATAGCTTGGTATCATACCCTGCCACATTCCATGAAATGAAACAACACTTCGAAGTCTTTTCACCCTGACCTTCCAAGCCCAGGATAACCTATGGGGATTCTACCATTCCCCCTAGGGGTCTCCATACATAGCGTCAATCGACCTCCTCCGAATCTAGGTATGTAGTAGGTCCATTTCCCAAGCTAGTTGGCTGTAAAACTCCCTGCACTTTACCAAGATTCCTATTTGGGAAACCTTCCATTTGCCGAGTATGATTATAAAAGAAACCCAAAGAGACCATGCCAATCTTTGCCTTCATCTGGAATACCAATTGTTGTGTCGAGAGGAGCTGTTGAGCCAGGCCTGGGTATCTACAATTTACAATACTACAATCCCCATTTTCTTCCTTGAACCGAAGCCCGACCCAGTCAATCCTTCTGACAAATAAAATATCCCTAAAATCCTTACAAACAAAATCACAGTTTTTACTCAACCAGTGACAGGTCTTATTTTTTAGTTGATCTGTAGATTCACTTGTTCCCAGCTCTAAGGAAGGAACATCTATTAGCACCACCACATAAGTGGCGCAGTCCGGAGGGAGCTCTAAACAGAGGAGTGGAGAGCCTTTCTCTAAAAACAAATCTCCAATATGACCCTATAGTTAATGGAATTCAATCAAACTTTGAGGGCACGTACAAATTAATAAATCAGAAAATTAATTATAAGGATATATCTTGTGTTTTGATATACATTAAAAAGCACAGGAAACATGCAAACATTATGCAAATATTATTATTTAAATTTTTAAATAAATTTGATATTGCGCACAAATCACCCCAATCAGAGTATCTCGTACATTGCCAACTAGAAGCGGATAAACATGGATTCTGAAACAGTGCCACGTTTAGTATTTTCCTATATTTACTATAATCAGGGCAGGTACAGACTGAGAAAGGCAATCTATTCCAAATGGTGGGAGGCAAATAAGAGAAGGCTTGTGGAGGTGCTTCGTTATCTTCACCTATGAATAAATGCAAATGTGAGGTGTGGGCCGAATGGGGAATACACTGACTCATTTGAGCTTAACAGGGGTGTACGACAGGGGTGTGTTTTGGGTTGTATGATTTTTTTGTAGAAATATGTAAGGATGCTCCTAAAATCAACAGAAAGAGTGTCCCGGTACTGATCTATGCAGATGATGCAGTTCTTATGGCCCGTACTATGAATGAACTCTGTGAGGCGGTTAAAGCATATGAAACCTTCATGTCTGCCTTAGCTCTTGAGATCAATTGTAGCAATTCACACTTTATGGTGTATGGCAAACCTCTGAGTAGGGTGGGAGGGCTGAAGATGAATGATCAAGTAATTAGCAAGGTACATGAATTTCCCTATTTAGGGGTAAATTCAGATGAAAAGGGTACTTGGAATCCTGTATCTCCAGGAGAGGGATGCGTTTCAATGCTATAGTAGGTGCTACCTTTGAATTTGCAGCAAGGGTGGGTTATAAACCTATTAAGCCCCTGCTTGAAGTATACAGGTGTAAATGTCTTCCAGTCTTAATGTATGGGACACCACTTTGGGGCTATATGGAAAATAGGTCCCCTGTGATAGAGGAAATTGTTTTTGTAGAAGGTTGTTAGGAGTAGGCCAAAACACCTCTGGTTTTTGTTTGCATGTTGAATTGGATTTGGATTTCATAGAGGATGCCATTAAGATTGCTCCCTTTTTGCTGTCGATCTCCATTTGAACAAATTAGTTTGCTACCCTAAATAGGGAAAGCCTGCAGGATTATATGTGATGTTATCATGCGAGGGATATTCCCTGGCTGGCATACATAAGAGAAGTAATCATTGCACTTGGGTGGCCTGATATGTTTGATGCACCAGAGGGCTTAACATGTTCTGATAAACATTAGGCAAAGGAGAATTTCTTCAAAATCTCAGGGGCCAAGACGGAGGTGGAGGAATTAAGGAAAAAGTCAGTGAGGGATTTTATAATGTTAAAAATGTGGGTGGGCCCAGAGGCGTACCTTCTGGAGATAAGGATTGCATGGGAAAGGACCCTCATTTTGCGAATTCTATACAATTGTGCCCGTGTGATGGTGTGTCCTTACAGACCTTAATTCATTTGACCCTATTTTTTGATTTTATTGCACCCTTTAGGCATTGTTTTTTACTCCCCCTGCTGAGGGAAAGGGGTTTTGTGCAGAATCGCCCAGCTTTCCTGTGGTTGCGTACTGTCTAGTGTGTCGGGGGTAGCATCTTTTCTATTTGGAGCCATAACCTGGCGGAATAGTGTTAATCTTTTTTAAGTGTGTTTATAAGTTTTAATCACTACTGAAATTTTAACTGAGCAATGAAATCTTGAATGTAATTTTTAAACGTTTTTCAGTTGTGCATGGTCTTTGACGTGTCAAATCTAGTGGAGTATTGTAATTCTCTTTTAATTTTATTCAAAATTTTTACTGGGAAGAGAAGTTGATTCACTGTAATTTTGTATGGGAAATTTAATATTTTGAATGTATTATTTAAAAATTACGAAAAAATTTAGCTTTTTCTAAAATTATTGTGATTGTTATGTAATGTGATGTATATTTATTTGTTCTTATGGGTGACATTTTTAAACCGGATAAAGTGTTTGATGATGATTGTTCACTAATAGATGTACAAATATTTCTGTTCTAATAATTTATGAATTATTATTTCATGATTTGCTATTGAAAGGTGATGTTGTTATGATGACATCTTACATATAATTATGCTGGAATTAATATTAGAATTAATAGGTTATTGATGATTTATTTTTAATGTGTTATATCCTCATAAACAGATTAACCTCTGTATGTTTCCTAACACCAATCCCAGCTGGCTTTGATTTTGCATTCTATATTAAAAAGAATGGACTCCGTCAGTGACCATTATATTATTTCAACTGTTGAAAACCTTACACTAATATTTGTTTTTAAATCTACATTTTAATTTTCAATGTTGAAACCTTATTTTTTAATTCATCCTATTGATTATAAAAGTTAAAAAATATTGTTTACTCTAATATATTTGTGGAATTATGTGTTTTCTTTAGTTTATTTATTTATCTGTATCTACTGTGGAGTGGAAAATGTAAATCTGACCCTCCACAGTCCAACACTTTCTCTACTGTATTCTGGTTGAAATGGGTTTATCAGGGATGACCTCACCAAAGTCAACCACTTGCCTTACCGTTGCTTAGTTTGCAGTGCTAATAGTTAATTTGACCCCTTGCACAGTCAAGCACTTTACCTACAGCTGCTTAGGTTGGAGTGCGAATATTAAATACAGCTTGTTGAAAGGACAAAAATGTACCTCTTATTGCTAATGTTGGAGTGGGAATAGTAAATCCAACCCATCCAAAGTCCAACATTTTCACTATTATTGCTACGTTGTATTGGAAATAGATAAGTTTGACTCCTCCACCCAAAGCCCAACACTTTCCCTATTGTTAATCGGGTTTTAGTGGGAATAGTAAACTCAACCCATGTCCATCACTTTTCCTGCTGTTGCTTACAGTGTGGTTGGAATAGTAAGTCTGACCCCTCTACGACCACCACTTTCCCTACTATTGGTGAGGTTGGAGTGAAAATATTAAATCCAGCCCATGCCCATAACTTTCTCTACTGTTGCGTACTTTGGAGTAGGTATAGTGAATTTAACCCATTCCTGCCATTCCTAAAATATACCAGCATTATTATCATACGAAGAGTGAAAAACAGATTGTTATTCACTCTTTGTATAATTAAATACACAATCCCAAAAACAAGTGAGGGCACACCCCCTGAACCCCTTAATAGGAGCCACCACTGCCTTTACCTTTAGTCACTCTTTTGGAAGTCAAAAACCTGTCATATGGTTAAGGCTGGTGGCTATAGCTGAACAGGCCTTCACAAAGACAGATACCTTCATCACAAAGTGCCACTGAACTTGTTTTAAGCACTGCTTAGTGGGGCAGAGCTGGTTTCTTGTTGACTTTGACTACAACTTCCAAGAGCAATCCTTGGCACATTCTCTCAGTCATCCTGAACTGAAAAAAGTCACAACTCTCCCAAAGGATTTGGAAAATTCATTCGGGACCACCCAACAAATCGTAACTCTTCAGGACAGACGTCTAAGCACCACGATTCTCTCCTGCTAGGTCTCATACCAGTTCCGAGTCTCTGTGCTCAGCTTGATTCACTTCAGTTCAGGAACTATTCTGCTTTTTGTTTCGCTGAAGCAGGCAAACAGAAGGCCAACCGCTTTACTGATGGAGAGCAGTTTCAGTCTCTGTGCAGGAGGAGGTGTCAGGAGTGCTTGAGTCATATAGATAATCTTCTTGTTCCAGCAGGCCAGGAGTTTTCTTTCAGGTTGGTCTTTTGCTTCAGATTCAGTGTTTGCCAATCCAGGAATGTTCTCAGGAAGTAGTAGATGCAGTACCAGCTTCATCCTGTACCTTAATCTTCCTTGAATCAACACAAATAATTATTTATTATTTATTCAATTTCCGTCTGCCTTCCATGGGGGTCCCCTGTGCCCTGGTAGAACACCAACTTATGAATTCCCGTGTAATGTCTAACAAGAAATAAATGCACTTTATGCATGGATAAAATATTGTTAATCAATTGTGAGGATTGATGATGATTTCTATAATATTGATTAGATTGAACAAGTCTCACTGACATCCTGCTTCATTTTAGTGCTTGGAGGCACACAAGGTGTCATATCATGCACAATACGGAGACAGAGAGAAGTCTGCAAATTAACTGACAGTGACAGCTGCATCCACTGAAAAGTGTTTCTGGTTATGTCCATGGGCCCATGGTCCTGGAGGGAGACCTGTGATTATTTAATTAATTTATTTTTGCCCAACTGTTTTTCTGAAGCAAACCTCGAATGAGAAATGGTGGAAGGTCAAAAACCTTTAAGGAAGTTTGGGGGGTATGAGGATGCAGTGCTAGAGCACCACTAAGGTAGGCCCAAATTACCCATGGTTCTGGGCATTAAAAAAAGTATGATGAGATTATTTAATGTTTTGCAGTTCCTGTTAGTGAAAAACCCCAAGATACACTTTTCACTGTGACAAGGTTGGCATTCTCATATGAAAGTTTTGTATTACTGTTAGATTTTTCATCTTTGGCGTGGTCTCCCTTACCTTTTGCCTCTATGTCACAGTTTATTGATGTGTGCTGGGCTCTGTTTTTGCTGTTTTTGTTACTCTGGGCACTTTACCACTGCTAACCAGTACTAAAGTGCAAGTGCTCCTGTACAAAATGTAATTGGTTCATCCATGACTGGCATATTTGGTTTACTAGTAAATCCCTAGTACAGTGCACTGGTTGTGCCACCCACAATAGTAGCTCTGTAACCACGACTCAGACCTGCCACTGCAGTGTCTGTGTGTGCAGTTTTAAACTGCCAATTCGACTTGGCAAGTATACCCACTTGCCAGGCCTAAACCTTCCCTTTTCATACATGTTAGGCACCCCTAAGGTAGGCCCTAGGTAGCCCCATGGGCAAGGTGCAGTGTATGTTTAAGGTAAGACATATACTAATGTGTTTTATATGTCCTATGTGAGAAAACAGGGCTGATTGCAGAGGCCCCTAACTTTTTGCTCCCATTTTCCACTTTTTCTGGTGTTTTCCTGACTCGGATTGTGCCCTGGGTACTGCTAACCAGTCCCAGGGCCTGTGCTCTGTGTAAAATCAATAAGCAAATTAGGCTAATTATAATTGGCTAAGTCAACCTACATATAAGTCCCTAGTATATGGTAGGGCATGTAGGTTTAGGGACCACAGCATAGGTAGTGCACCCATAATTATATGCAAATTCAACTTTGGAATTAAAAGTAGTTCCAAAGTCTTAAACTACCT
Source organism: Pleurodeles waltl (assembly GCF_031143425.1). NCBI lineage: Eukaryota > Metazoa > Chordata > Amphibia > Caudata > Salamandridae > Pleurodeles > Pleurodeles waltl. Next base: position 115,532,457 of record NC_090450.1, read on the forward strand.
TATTTTTACATATAAGTCACTCCTAAGGTGTGCCCTATGGGTCCCTAGGGCTGGGTGCCATGTAATTATAAGCAGGGACCTTTTAAAAATAGTTTATTAAGCCCAGGTGAGATAAAAACAGCCAAATTTGTTTTCCCCTCATTGTAGTGAATGGCCTTCATAGGCTAGAATGGGGAGACTTTATTTTTATTTTAGAAGTCCCCTTAAGTGACAGATACTAAGAGTTTGGTATCAAATTAATTGTTATAGTAAATCCCACAACTTCCAGTTGGTGGATTTAATATAACTTGTTCAGATAAAGAGTTTTAAACTTTACTTGAAAAGTTGCCAATTTCAGCCCTGCATTGTTTTTGCTGCTGTGCTCTGATTGGCCAGCCTCTGGCAGCCTGGCCAGGCTGCATTGATGAGGTGTGAAGTGGCCTGGCTTCACACAAAGAGATATCTCCCCCTCAGCAGATGGTGAGGCAGGACGGGGAGGGCTGCCAAACTGGTCTTCAAAGGCAGAGAAGGACATTTGGAGCAACCGAGCAACACCCCCACATCCTGCAACCCCAGACAACTAGGTGCCCCCTTGATTAGATTAGGAGAGGGCAGGAGAGGATTGTGTTTATGATTTTTAGCCACACAAGTGGGTGGGCTCAGCCAGATGTAACCTCCAAAAATCATTTTCAGCCATGATGTATTTTTGAAGAATGTTGCCTCCTGGGATTGATTTTCGCCACACTTCCCAGGAAGTGGTCATCACAGGGGAAGGACCCTGCACCTGATTGGAGAATCAGGACCCCCTGTTTTTCACCCAGGAGCAAGGATAAAACTGGCAGACCTGCACCCACACCTCAGATCCCCATCAGATTCCAACAGGGAAGAACCAAAGGAGAAGAAGGACTGCCCTGCTGGACCCCTGGCCTGCACCTGGAACCTGCACTCAGAAGGACTGCACCAGCTGCACACTTGGGCTTCACTACAAGAAGGACTTTGCATGTCTTCAACTGGTTCAAGGAGGTACTCCCTGTTTGCTACAGGTGAAAAATTGCTAACCAGAGTCCCCTGCACCAACTCCTGAAGAAATCAACAAGCTGACCACTGCCCAGTGGCCAAAAAGGAGTGTGCGCGAGGTGCATTCTGGGAGTTGTAGTCCACAGCCCCAAGGATCATCTCAGAGCTTCTGGACCCTTGGGGTGAGCTGTGGACCCCAAAAGAACCTTAAAAGAACATCTGGGAGAAGACCCAGAAGTTTGGAGAACTCTAGCTGGCTTGCCTCAACCGCGACCCGGCCTGATTTGCGGGTTTGTCCCAGTGAAGAAAATCTCAAAAAAAGAGACTAAGGGCCACATTTTGACGCAAAACTGCGCCGGCACAGTTTTGCGTCAAAAATATTACCACCGGCTAACGCCATTTTGGTGCGCCGTGTGGGCAACATATTTATACTTTGACGCACGGCGGCGCAAACAACAGGTGTAAGTCATTATTTTTGACGCACACCGCGGCGTCAAGTCGTAAAGGAAAAGAACGTTAACGCGGCGGAAAAGACTGTGGGTCGATTTACGACACCGCAAACCAGATATGCGCCGTTTTTTTTGACGCAATAGCGTCATAAAACACAGCGAACACAGCCATATCACCAGAGGAGAGCCAAAATGGATCCCAGATGCCACTACAGACCCCAGGAAGATGACAGCAGACCAGGAACCAGCCAGGAGGACCCACACAAGAATCAGGACACCTTTAAGAAGAAAAGAAAGTGTCGCTTTAGTGCAGAGGAGCAGGAAATTCTGGTTAAAGAGGTGACGGAACACCAGTACCAACTGTTTGTCACATCAAAGTTGCCAATCAGTAGAAGAGAGGCTATATGGCAACAAATTGTCGACAAGATTAACAGTGTGGCTGAAGTACGCAGAACAGTCATCGAGTGCAAGAAACGCTGGCATGACTGCAAACGCAGGACCAAGGAAAAGATGGCAAGGAACAGGAAGGCAGCACTGCAGACTGGAGGGGGGAGTCCAGCACACCAGGAGGCCCTGGACCACATGGAGGAGATGGTCGCAGCCATCATCCCTGAGGAGATCGTCACAGAGATTGAAGGGCAGGACAGGGCAGACTACCAGGAGACATCGCACATGCAGGGTAAGTCGCTTGGGGAATTCAAATTCACAAATGTTATCTGCAAGCAGGGGGGATACCGACCACAAAATGAATGGAAGTCAACATATACATGGAATGGCATGGGTAAAGGGGCATGGCATTGGGGCATGGCCTGCACAGACAGAAGCTGGGGCACACCATTACACTACACCAACAACAGTCCCATGGGGGCATGCTGTCATGCCAACGATGGAGCAAAGGGAAAGCCACGACAGGAGGGAAGGCCACTACGTCAAACTTACATCCTGGCACTCGTCAGCCAACATACCTCCTACATTAACTAGGGCCCTATTAGCAATCCTCTAGCCAAACCGACAACTGCAATGTAACTGCGACAACAGTTGCCACTAACACCTCTGATCTGTGTGCAGCTCAAGTAGCCAATGGCAGTAACCTCCCCATGGATCGTACACACCTAAATTAGGGGATGAGGATGGCAACTGCAACAATCCCCAGAAACAAGACAAAGGCCCCACTACTCTCAAATGTCAATGCCCATAGTTGTCACAAACATCAGCCAAAGTAAACAACAATAGGAGCTACACAGCACTAAGGACACACCAATGCTGCATATGTCAGGGTCCATCCTGTGCCTGGGTAACAAGGCAACATCCCAAATGTCATACTGCTCAGACAACAACATTGAGGAGGGGACACATGTAACTGGTCACTGAAATACACCTGCACAGTCAGAGGAGGAAATAGGACACTGATACGACAATCAGGGCTATCCAATGTAACACACATTCCCCAACATCAGCAGGACACATTAACAATGTCAACATCCATATCGGATCATAACATTGCCATGCATAGGCTATGCCACATGTCAATTACATTTAAGTTGATGTGAACGATCAGGGATTGGGGCAGGTCCAGATTGTTAAGTGTGCTGCCAGGGCCATCAGAACACCCACAGCCAGTGAAAGGTCTCACCATGAGAATGGATGTACACAGAGGGTCGAGTAGGAAAAGAAGGTGTCAATTCTCTATTTGGCTAAAATCAACACCAAGAGGCAATGAGGCTGACAAATCTAATAATTCAATAACATACATGTGACACACAGGTGGGCCATAGGCCTGAAACAATGCCCATCTGAAGGACTGCAGATATTAACACAAAACAAGATCACAAAGTGAATTCATCAAAAGGCAGGCACGTCACATCAAAATTGCCACAACACAGACACACTAATTGTACCCTGTTTCATTGCAGAGGAAGATGGATCTCCTGCCAATATGCCTGTCCCAGATTTCCCTGATGACATGGATGACGAGCCGATAAACATTCCCCAGGAGACTATCCAAAAGGTCCTTGAAACCCTCCAGACCCCACCTTCAGTCACAAGGAGGAGCACAGAACAAGCAGCCATCGCAGAGGAACCACCCACCACCCCAATTGTAAGACCTGCCAGCTCCAATACAGCTGAGGACTCAGACGACACTGGCACCAGCTTTGAGAGAACTGTATTTGGAGTACAGCGGGAGCTGGCCAAGGAGGTGCGGGTGGGGATGCAAAATATGGCAGCCAGCCTTGAGGGGGTGCGTTCGTGCATGATGTCATTTGCAGATCAGGCAGCAGCTATGCAAGCCCTAACATCTATCTTGCAGGAACTGCAGAAAACCCAGAAGGAAATCAGCACAGCTGTAATACAGTTGACCCAACACCTACAACAGCAATCCTGTCAACGCGTGCACAAATGCAACATTGATCCCCTCAGGGCCGACCTGGCTGCCTACCATCGTGATGTGGCTGCTATTCTCAAGAACCAGCAGGACCTCCTTGCAGCAGTACTGCCCTTAAGACCTTCACAGGGAGCAGCGACCAGGATGTCTGACTCCACGTCTTCTAACACTGAGGTGTGTGTTGCCCCTTCACAACCAACAACAACAAGGACAAAGCAGGCAACACACACATCAGAAGAAGACATGGAACAGATCACATTCACAAGGAAAAGTACCCGGAAGCACTAGTCCCTGCCACATGGCCAACTATTACCAAAGTCCTGCGTTTTGAAACATGACAGTCTTACAACAACTGTACTCAATCACTGTTCTGCTAACCACTGTATATCTTGTCACCCAGCCCAGTGATTGTCTCTCCCCTACTCATTGGCTAAGTCTGTCCCTCTGCACTGTCTGAAACAGCAACCCCAGCAGGACAAAAGCATTTAGGTAAACCCTTGTGTTGGATCACAATGGAAGATATCACTATAATGGACTCACAATCATGGACAATGTACATATAGCACTACAGCACTTTTCAATAAATAGCACTTACACAACAAATCTGTCTCTGGATAATGTGACATATCAACTGTGCAGTAGATAACTGAAATGTGCCTACTGTCAAATTACGTAGCTTGTCAATACAACTGTCCAGATATTATGTAGTTAGAGCAATCTGCACAGTGACCATGATTGCATCATACTCTGCCCATCCTGAGGAAATAATCTGATGAAGTGAGAAACCATACACCACCATGCGGTGTAGGACAGAAGAATGTTTCCTCAGGGGATAACTAAGTCATCAGATAGTGCCCGCTAAATGTTGTCAACATGCAAAAATAACACAATAAACATGCCACACTAATCTAAGTAAATACAACAAAAAAAACTGCACAAATGAAGGTGTCTGAGTTAACATACAAATAGGTAATCATGCCGAACTGTGTCATGAATGATGTATGAGGGTCATGAAGACAAGAATACAAGATTGCCAATGAGAACTCATCTTATAAGGTTGTGCATGATGATCACACTGCAGTCAGACCTAAAACTGTTTCCCCAATATAAAGTCTGGAAGCACTGTTAGTGACTTTGAAAACACACTCATCAACAGAAACACATTGGGAACCATATTAACTGTGTTTGGTGGTTGCAACAAAGGGTAGACACTTTGCAAGGTAGCCCTGGGCTAGCTGCCAATCGTACAGCTCCGTTGGGATTTGTTTGTAGCATAGGACACAGATGTTATAGTACAAAATTGATGTACACTGAATCCAAACCCACGATCATGTACCATTCAACACATACTATTAAGGGGTAGCCAAATTTTTATTAAAAACTAACCATAGATGAGGAAACTGAAGGAAAAATCTTACCTACCCTAATCTACCCTGACTACTCATTACCCACAACTGTCCCTAACTAGCCTAAGCTACACTTACTAATCACATGTAACGAAACGTTCTAAACATCTACCCTCCACCCCTTATGAGACGGGACACATTGAGGACAACACATACTATACTATCCTAAACAAATATATATTTTTTTGGTATTTTTTTTTTAAAGTTTTTTTGTTGTTTTGTTTTTATACACACAAGAACCCCAACATAGCCACCCACCCACACATGTAATAAGTCAAAAAAGAAACAAGCAGGACCCCCCACCCCACACCCACTAACACTAACTAAACTAACAGCCAATACTAACCTAACACTAAGCCCCCTAAGCCCACTAACTATAAGAACAAGGAAAGAGGAGGGAGGGGAGGGTATCATGTCCATCAAATCAACTGTCTAGAGGTTGGCCCTCCGGAGGGTCCTCTTTATATCCTTGACCCGCTGTTTAATGTGCTGCACGTCCCGGCTCAGGTGGCTCACCTTGTGCAGCACTTTGTCCATCTTATCTTCAAGTCTATTGAAGGCTGCAGGGTCAAGAGCTGGAGCAGTGGCAGTCTGGGTACCGGTGGAGGAGGTCTGTGTGGGCTGTCCTGCACCGGTGGCAATGCTGGGGCCAGGAAGTCCTGCAGATGTTGGATCAACAGTGGCAGCTGTGGGTGGGGCCACCTGGCTCTGATTGGTGGTTGTTTCTGTGGTGGCTGTGGTGGGCAAAGTAGGCCCACCCTGTGGGAAGGCTCGCCATGCCCCGGAGGCACGTTCATGGCGATATCGCCGGGCCATCCTCCGGAACCCCTACTCCACCAGCAGGATGCGCTGGTATCGCATGGCCGAACGCTGAAATTCACGGACCTGGTCTGGAGTCATGTTAGCTGCTGTGAAGACAAATGCAGATATGCTACATTAGTAACTGCATTGTGTGAAACGGCACAGCAAGTTAATCAGACATTACATCTACTGTACTTGTAACAGCTCATAACCCGATACAGAGCATTGAATGTCCCTGAGGAAGTATATGGTAGGCCAGACAACAAAGGTGACATCGCACAAAGCACATCCATAACCCACAAGATGGGTAACAACTGGCTTTGACTTGCAATCTGAGTTCTGACAGTTAACATCTAAGAATTATGCTGCATATCCTCCAACAAGAGCTGGGCTACAAATGTCAGTGTACGGAAAGCAAAACTAAAGCCACATGGTCTGCAAGTTGTAACTGGACTTTCCAGTATGGTACCAAGTGCCAAACCTGAGTGTGTATACTAGTATTCAACCAAACCGTCACTTATTCACAGGTATGTGTAACATACTGGTAGCATCAATACTAGGTTCCCCATTCACAAACCCATGGCTGTGTTTGAGGGGGGGCAGTGGATACACAACTATAATTTGCCAACAACATGTACACCGAGGAGTGTATAGGAAACTCGACACATGTTTGTCTCTACAGACACACCACAGGTAAGGGCTATCTACAATTTGGAGTCAGCAAACCCTAGAGCACTCATAGGGTCAGACATGTCAGGAAATTCAGAACTTAGTAGACAACATATACTTCCAGTGAGGCCTGACTTACATCAGACACAGAGTTGCTAGAACACCCATGATCATGATTTGCATGCACACCTAGGCCATTACACTCAGGTTCCACAGACTTGATGCACTACATGTGGAAATACATGCTGCTAGGAGGTTCTACCTACTGTTTCAAGCTTACGTAGGTAAATAGAGAAGCAGATGTCTATTGGGAAGCTATTAGCTCCACCAATCTTAGAGAACGTGGGTCTGACAGGCTGACTAAATAGGGGCTGACTTCCATTGCGACTCTTGGTGATACAAGTGTCAGACACATGACTATCCCCTGTACTCACAGTGGGGCCTACAGGGATGTCCTACAATCCCTACATGATACCATTGGATATGCATTGGCAAACTCAAAACATGTGAGAACTGCATTCCCACTCATGGAACAAGTGAAAAACTTGCCCAACGCATCACACCTTGCTATGCGTCCAACTCAAACGAGTCCATAACCAGCAAACACAACACATAACAGACATATCAACACTTTCTGAAGTGGTCGGGGTCCTCAAATGTTGCCACGTCTCCCACAGTGTAGGGTGCCGGTCCACCTGTAAGGTATGGAAGGAAGAAATGTGCTCAAAATATGTGCACAGCGCAACAATTTCATAAACATATACAATGTGTAGGCTGAATAAGGACATGGCAGCCATTCAGACATGATGGTAATGCATCTGATATTTCACGGCCAACTTGTACATAGCATGGGTCTCCTGTGACAGTTACACACATATCTGCACACATACATTGGCCCTAACTATCATATGGTTGCAAACTTGCCCCATAATTGGTGAGCACTAAAAAATATGGAGTGTAATAGTCTCATCATGTGCATCCAAGAGAAACATCCAACGCCTGGTTACTTGAGGACTGCCTTACCAGTCAAACATGCCTTGTGGCCATGACACATTTATTGCACATAGGCCCAATGTACAGAGGGAGGGGCAGGGACTCCTGTAAGCCATCCTGTTGTTACAGTATAGTCAATTGATGTGTCCCAGCTATGGTGATTTGCACCAACCATGGAGATGTGAAGCCAGGTGCATACACTTGGACTGCCATCCATATTTGGATTGTGGCTCAACTAATTCCAACAAACATCTTAAGATGTTAGCTGAGGGCACCTTACACCTTTTCTCAATGTTTTCAAATCATGAACTGACATGTATCCAAAAAGATCAAGAAACCAAATAATCCCACACATTCATTTTACTTCTGTGAACGCTTTCCTTCCACACTCACCAGACTAACATGAGACCAATGTTTGAGCCACTTTGCTATTATCAATTGACGTGAAGGCAGCACTCACTTTCAGCATCATGTAGTGATTCTAAAGTCAGTCTAGCAATTGCGTCAACATAGTTGGCCTAAATGTTGGTACATCTGTACTTCTCTGTCAATAATACCCTAAATAGACATGATTGGCTCCAATTTTGTTAGCTGTGCTGACAAAAAGGCCGCACCAATTTCCTTCATGGTATAGTTACCTGTAAGTTTGCTGAGCACGTGCTACCAGACAGCTAGCAATTGTAATCCTTGCCATAGTGCATCAATGATCCCCTTATATTTCCCCAGCATTACACACAGTCATCAAGTTAGCTGGCAGACATTGCACTAATCCCCTGATGTCACTACAGAGCATTTAATCGTGCACATTAACATAAGTCGTACTCACCAACAGTGCCATCAATCATGATTCCCAGGTGGTCCAAGAGATCCTGCTCCCTGGTGATGAGGTCAGCCCACCGGTGCTTCAGCTGGTGGTCACTCCTCTGGCTGGCATACACACGCTGCAGGTGATGCAGCACCTTTCCCCACCGGATTCTGCGCGCCTCTGTCGGGTACCCCTCTATGCCCTGCCCCCTGCCTGGATCATGAGCGGCAAGAAATGTGTCACCAGCCAGATGAAGCCCCCCAACTCCTCTTCCCCCATCCTGCCAAGACGTGGCCTACCAGACATACTTATAGTTGAAGATAAGAAATAGGGGTAAAAGAAATTGAAAGGGGAAATGGGTGAAAGTAGGGGTAAAAAGAGAGAAAAAAAGTAAACCTAAATACTAAAAGAGACCAACTATCCCCAAACTAACACTACCCACAACAGACTCCCACAAACAAGAAATACACAAGATAAACGGACAAATGTAGACAAAACACAGTACTACAGTATACACAAACAATATTTATTTCACAAAAGGACTTTACAGATAGCACACAGGACAAATACAGCACAAAATTTCGGGAAAACACTCTCTACACAGCCACACAGTCTAGAAGGATCATAGAATGCAAAGTGAAAGTGAAAGTACACCCACTGTACATGATCTGTAAACAGGATATCCTATTACATCACTTCCTGTATGAAAAGTCCCGCTTTTTTCACGTTATGCGTCATTTTTTGTTGCATAAAACTATATTTGCGTCATTTTTTTTGATGCACAGACGTGAATATTAACCCACATCCACATAATGATACATGGACTGTACAAATATCTGGATGCGGTCTAAATTTCACTCCTGTGCGTCAAAAAAATTACGCAAATACAGTTTTGGTAAACAAAAAATGACGCACACCGCTAGGGACGTCAAAATTACAGTGCATTAACAGGTTTGGGGCATTTTTACTTGTTTTTTGGTTATTTTACATTTGGAACACATCAGAGATTGGCTAATTGAAGACAGTATGGTGTTGATGGTGTATGTTCACATGTGTGACATCATACTGCAGCAGAACATCATCCACTACACCCTTCACAGTATGTTTACAGTTGGCTGACGTCATAGATGGTCATAAGTGTGGCCTACATATATATGTGGGGCACAAATTGTGCATGTTTGTCATAAGGAGAGGATAGCAATGTGACGCACATATGTACAATACCTAAATGCCTTTGGCTTAAAGTGTGTGCTTTGACAACTACTATGTCGGTTGACCAAGTGTGTGTGTATATCACATGAAGCATTATTGTACATATGGTTGTATGAATGTGACGTCCATGTGTCCAATCCTAAGATGCAAGTCAAATTTGGAATGAGCAAGGGCATGTGTTAGTCATACATGTAACAACACCTGTAAAGTATACTTCCAAGTTTTAGGGTCACGTAGACATCACATGTGACATAGCATGCACCAGATGGATGGAAGACGCTTGTTCATGTCAATGGTCCACATTTTCTACATCCTATGTCCTAGAGTATTGGTAAGAGCTTCCTAGGCACTAGTTGATGAATCCCACAGTGAGTCATACACATGCATTGAGGAAGTGGGTACCATGTTGTTTGCACAGACAGACAAGGGTCAACTCATATGTATGATGATAATCTATTTTGATAAATTGGTTTTGGATTTTTAAACTGTTTCCTGTGTTTTATTTGATTACTGTTTTGTGATATTTGAATGCTTCACACTCTGTCTCCTAAGTTAAGCCTTGTCGCTCGTTGCCAAGCTACCAAGGGTTGAGCTGGGTTTAATTTACTGAGACCTAACTGGACCTAAGTGGAGGGTAGTGGCCTATTGGTAAGTGTAGGTACCTACCTGCCCTTACCAATAACCCATTTTCACATCCTAACAGTGAAATGCGGCTAAGTTCGTTTTTCACTGTTGCAAGGCCTATCCCTCTCATAGGTTAACATGCGGACTGCCTTTAAATATGATTAAAGTGTAGATTACCTTTGGGAGAGGATAGACATGTGGAGTTTGGGGTCTCTGAGCTCACAATTTAAAAATACATCTTTTAGTGAAGTTGATTTTAAGACTGTGGCCCTCATTCCAACCCTGGCGGTCATGGACCGCCAGGGTGGAGGGACACGGAAGCAACGCCAACAGGCTGGCGGTGCTTCCAGGGCCATTCTGACCGCGGCGGTAAAGCCACGGTCAGAAAAGGGGATCCGGCGGTTTCCCGCCGGATTTCCCCTGGCCCGGAGAATCCTCCATGGCGGCGCTGCTTGCAGCGCCGCCATGGGGATTCCGACCCCCTTCACGCCAGCCTGTTTCTGGCGGTTTACACCGCCAGAAACAGGATGGCGGGAACGGGTGTCGTGGGGCCCCTGGGGGCCCCTGCACTGCCCATGCCACTGGCATGGGCAGTGCAGGGGCCCCCTAACAGGGCCCCATATGGATTTTCACTGTCTGCTTTGCAGACAGTGAAAATCGCGACGGGTGCAACTGCACCCGTCGCACCCCTGCAACTCCGCCGGCTCCATTCGGAGATGGCTTCATTGTTGCAGGGTCTTTCCCGCTGGGCCGGCGGGCGCCCTTTTGGCGGTCGCCCGCCGGCCCAGCGGGAAAGTCAAAATGACCCCCGCGGTCTTTCGACGGGGTTACTTTGGCGGGCGGCGTCTGCCGCCCGGCAAAGTCAGAATGACCCCCTGTGTGTTTGAAAATGCTACTTTTAGAAAGTGAGCATTTTCTTGCTTAAACCATTTTGTGACTCTGCCAGTTTGACAGTTGGGATTTTTGCACCTCTCTCTAGACAGTGACACAAAGGGAGCTGGGGTGAAGCCTGCATATCCTGATGAGCTATCTGTGCTAGAAGGGAGGGGAGGAGTGGTAACTCACACCTGAAAGGGCTGTGCCTGCCCTCACACAATGCAGTCTCCAACCCCCTGGTGTGTGTCTGGGGCCTGGCCTGGGCAAGGCAAGATTTCACAAACAAGAGAGACTTTTCTTTGAAGTAAGCCTACTTCAAAGGGTAAAATACCCATTTTAAGGGCACCCAAAACCACAGACTTTAGATCACTTCTAGAAACAAGAGGAACCTCTGCCTGGAGAAGAGCTGAAGAGCTGAGGAAGAAGAGCTGCCCTGCCTGTGACTGTGCCATGTGGAGCTATCCTGCAGTTGCTGCTTCTGCCTGTGCTAGAGGACGAAGCCTGGACTTTGTGTGCCTTCCTGCTTGTGAAGAACTCTCCAAGGGCTTGAAACTGAGACTTGTTGAAGTCTCAGAGACAGCAAAGACTTCTCTCTGCCAGCACCTGGAGCCTCTGCTGAGACTTCCGCCCTGCCAAGTGGTGCCCTATCCAGTTCCCGGGGCCTTGATAGGTGAAGCTGGTGGACCAAGGTTGGAAATCCACGCACAGATCGCTGTGCATGGAAATTTCCTACGCAACCTCTGAGAGCGGCTAAAAGAATGATTCGCTGCCGGCTCTGCGGCTGATATTGACGCAGTGCTTGCAGCGTGGCTGTGAAATCGACGCACATTGCTGGAGAAATGACGCTCGGCATCACCCTGACAGCACCTAATTGACAGCAAGCTGACTGATCCCAGAAAGCTTGTACAGGAAGCGGACCGCTGGGCGAGCACCAGGGTCCTCAAGAGGTGTGGGGGAGATCACGCCAAGGGTGGGCAGGGTCCCTCTCAGAAGAAAGGGGGGGGTAAGGGTAAACAGGGAGAGTTCTCTAAAGGGCCCGAACTGATTCCCAGGGTAAAGATTCCCAGCCCCCAATGAGAAGAAGCCACAGTTCTCCAAAGGGAATCCAGTGGCAGGGTCCCTCCATGCAAGTATTATGCCCCAAGAGTACACCGGCACCCACTGGTGCGTAGTCCCAGGGTTTGGCTAGTGTAGCGCTTGGGGAGGAGTTGGTTCCGGGTGGGTGGGAGCCAGCTGAGATGACGCTTGTCTCACTAGGGGACAGTGAGATGGTCCAAAGAGCCCTCGTGCCTGAGAACACTAAAAAGTACAGGCAGTGGGTGACCATCAATGGACAGAGGGTGGAGGCTCTGAGAGGCACAGGAGCCAGTGTGACTACAGTGAGGAGTCACTTGGTGTCTGAAGAGCTGATTGATCACCAGGTACTTCACCAAGTAGTTGCAGTGGACAACTCAGAGCGCCTTTGCAGAGTGGCACAGTTTCCTTTGAATGGGGGCAGTCTCAGGTTCCTTGAAATTAGATGTGAGTCCAACCATGCCTGTAGATTGTTTGCTTGGCAATTACCTTGTCGCGTGTGCTCTCATTATCCTAATGAGACTACTGGATTTTTTGTGCGGCAAGATCGTTCACAGTGTGGGGGACTAAGTCTAACCCACGGTGAAGGACCCTTGTCACCCCAAATCTCGGTTATACTCCGGCTAACTAGCAGTGCCTTATCTCTCCCGAAGGGAAGAGACAATTGGGCAGCCGAGCGCATGACATCTTATTACTTCCCGGGGAAGTCGTGGTCACTCAGGTCACAACCGGTGCTCTCATACACAGTACGGTCTCATATAAAAATGACAAAGGCAGTTTAAGTTTTAAAGATTGGTTTAATAAAACAACCGCATTTTATATGGCAAGGCATGAGCTGCAATAACCAGAACGAAACAACACAGTAGGATTAAAATAGTAACGATGAGAGTGAAGCACAAGAATAAGGCTATCATAGTGCAAATATATTAAGTTCTCTCTAAGTTATATTATAAGCACAGCATGGGAAGCTCTAAGCCTGCCTTTCAGGTTCCCCCGGGAGGACATCAACCCTCATACCTGAGCAAAGGCCTGTAAGCTGCATCAGCATCTGCAACAGGGCAGTCAGCATGTAGTTGTAGGTTCCTGGTCAGAATCTCCCTCTGACCTGTACTAGGACTAGAAAGTGATTTTATAACTAACACGCAGATGTTCTAAGAAAATGTCCCTACGTAAGGATGTGTATCGTCTATGAACACCAGAGACTAAACTCTACCACGTGTACTGGCAATGTACCAGACTGTAGCCTTGACTGAAGCACAGGGTGAGAAAGCATGCAGTGTTGGCGAACACAGAGCTGAACTAAGCTACACAGTGTATTAGAAAGAATAAAACAAGATCGTAAAACTGGTTATTGTAAAACAACAGTGCGAGGTGAAATAAAACATGTCTAGGGCAAAGTGCACAGAGGCCTAATATGTTAACCTAACGTGCATAATGCTATACTAAAAATGGCTACACTACAACCTGGAGGATTGCCCTTGGAAGGAGGTGGAACACAGGTCACACTTGGAGATGTTGGTTCTGCCTGGGTGGGTATGTGTATCTACCAGGTCAATGGCAGCCTGTCAGGGTAGTCAAGAGCCCCTGGAGCCTGAAAGAGTGGCCCAGGGGACTGAAAAAAAGAGGAAGGGCAGGGGGCGTGGGAACCAGCCCCAGAAGGTCCCACGGTCCAGGAGGAGGCGGAGCCTGAGGGTGACACCCCAGAGCCACAGGGGAACAGGTGGCTGAACTTGGGGAGGTCCCTGAGCTGTCGCAGTGGCAGCGGGAAGGGGGACCCACCAGGGAAGCATTCCGTGCAGCACAGAAGACATGCCCTACTCTAGAGGGTTTGCGGCAACATGCTGCAGACCAGGCAGCTGGCAAGGAGCCAGGATCTCACCTGATCTGCTGGGAGGACGACCTCCTGTATAGTGAGCCTAAGGTTCCTGAGCCTGGGTCAGCCTCTGTGCTGGTGGTACCCCAGTGCTTCAGGGCCTTCCTACTGGGGTTGGCTCATGATGTGCCTTTAGCTGGATATTGGGGGCGGGACAGGACATTTGAAAGGCTTGTCACCCACTTTCACTGGCCCCTAATGCGCAGGCACTCAGATGCACATTGCAGGTCTTGCCAAACTTGTCAGGCAAGTGGCAAGAGTGGAGGGAAAATGTGAGGCTCCCCTCCAACCTTTTCCTGTTGTTAGTACCCCCTTTGAAAGGGTTGGTATTGACATTGTGGTGCCTCTGGATCCCAAGACAGTCATGAGCAACAGATTCATCCTGGTCTTGGTTGACCATGCCACCCAGTACCCAGAAGCCATTCCTCTGAGATCAATCACTTCCCCTGTGGTGGGTTGTGCTTTGATGGGGGCTTTTACCCGCATGAGGTTCCCCAAGGAAGTGGTATCTGATAGGGGTACCAACTTCATATCCATGTATATGAAGTCTCCGGGGGGAAGAAGTGTGGGATAACCTACAAGTTCACCACCTCTTACCACCCCCAAAGCAATGGTCTGGTTGAGAGATTCAAACGCACCTTGAAAGGCATGATTATGGGCCTGTCAGAGTCTTTGAGGTGGAAGTGGGACGTCCTCTTGCCATGCCTTCTGTTCGCCTACAGGGAGGTGCCTCAAAAGGTACTTAGGTATAGTCCCTTTGAGCTCTTCTATGGCCGCCCTGTGAGGGGACCTCTAAGTCTGGTGAAGGAGGCTTTGGAAAAAGCTACTAGTAAACCCAGCCAGGATGTATTTAGCTACATGCTGGCTCTACGAAACCAGACTTCCCGCTTCAGGAGTCTCATCCAGGAGAACCTAGAAGCAAGCCAGGAGGATATGAAATGGTGATATGACTGGAATGCCACTCTGGTCAGTTTCAACTTGGTCAAAAGTGTGGGTGATGGCACCAGTGGGGCCTACAGCGCTCCAAGACAAATGGACTGGGCCTTATGAGGTAATGGCGTGCAAGAGTGAAGTCACCTATCCGGTGGACTTCTAGATTCCCAGGAACTCTTTAAGGGTCCTGCATGTTAACCGCCTCAAACCCCAATTTGAGCGGACTGAACTGTCCATGCTCCTTGCAGCAGATGATGGGGTAGAACAGGAAAGTGAGAGTCATGGAATGCTTGCGGGTGATAAATGGACGCACCGCCTACCTTTTTTGATGCACACTCGCCCGTGCAGAGTATTTTGACGCGATCCAGGTACATTTTCATGCTAACAGCATTAGCGTTGTGTTTAAAAGAACATGAAGACTCTTTTTGCATTTTAATTAATAACTTGACTTGTGTATGGTGGATTTTTGTTGTATTGGTCTTGTTTTGTTCAGAGAAATAGTTTCTATTTTTCTAAACCTGTGTTGTGTCATTTTGTAGTGTTCTCATTGAAATTCTGTGTGTGATGGTACAAATACTTTACACATCGCACTCTGAAGTTAAGCCTGCCTGCTTGTGCCAAGCTACCAAGGGTGTGAGAGGGGGTTAGCTGAGGGTGATTCTCTTTTACCCTGACTAGAGTGAGGGTCCTTGCTTGGACAGGGGGTAACCTGATTGCCAAACAAAGACCCCATTTCTAACAATTACAGTATAGCATCTTATAGTGCCTAGTTCACTTTTGGAGCAGCTTCAAAAGTAAATAATTTAAAATCAAAAGTAATGTTCAAGTTGGATTGTTTATTACTATTTTAGAATGACACCATCAGAAAATTGTTGTTTCCCTACCTAAAACTAGAAGGCTTTCTTGCCAATATCCATCCATCTGACCCCTGACGGCTTCCCTGTGGTGAGGTGTGCATTGCTTCCAGACAGGGGAAAAAATGCTCTTAGTGTGGGGAGCTGGACTCACAGCTAGGCCTGCCTCTCTTTTGTCTCTCTTGTCAGATGCCATCAAACCTGTGGGAGAGGCAGAACTGACCAGACCTGGTTTAGAGAATTGATAAAGTCTTGCCCTCCACCCACATGTTGGCACTGAACATAAAAGTAGACCCCAAAGACTTCTCAGATTACTCCTGGACCTGTGAAGAATCACAAGAAGGACTCCTGCCATCTGATACCCTGAAGGAATGCTGGGTGGGTTTGCCTTGAACCCAGTATCACAGTATTGGCAAAAACTGCCAGTTTGCCAACCCCTCTCCCTTCAACTTCCCAGCATGAGCAATTGCAATAGACTTGCCCTGGACCCTGCTATTGTGCTCTGTTGGAGTGAATCCTAACCCTCAAGTGGTACCCCCAGGTCCTAGACCTTTGGCTTAAAGTGTGCTCTTCTTATCCCTAATAAGTGTATTGTGGGTTCCCTTTTAGCATACGAACTGTGCACCTTTATTTTTTCTCTAGGCCTGAAGCCTGTGCCCTTTTACCTATACAAGCATTTTATTTGTTTATTCATTTTAATTATATTTTAGCACAGCTTGCATTTCAGCAGGGTTGTTTTTATATTCTAATCAGCTGCCTTTCTGCCAAAGCATTGATGTCAGTTTACTTGCAGGACATTTCATTCTGTGCACTGCTCAAGGCTGTACCCAATAGTTTACTAGATATTGCCAGTCCAAGAGTTACTGATTTAATCTTCTCACTACAGACATATTATCACATCAGGCCTGTTCTCAGAATACAACGCGTTTTGTTATATAAACACCACACAGGCCGAGAAAGGGCAGAATGTCCCATTCAAGCCAGCCATCTTACTCTTTGTGCCACTCTGTTGACAGCTTCGCTAATCTTGGCTTGTCTGTCTAGCCAACTTGCAGGGCTGCCAGCAGCCCACAGGCCGCTTCTTGCTTTTTCCAGTCATGGCATTGGGGGCTCCTTCCATTGACTGGTACTG
This sequence comes from Pleurodeles waltl, assembly GCF_031143425.1. NCBI lineage: Eukaryota > Metazoa > Chordata > Amphibia > Caudata > Salamandridae > Pleurodeles > Pleurodeles waltl. The sequence goes on from NC_090450.1 coordinate 115,549,537, forward strand.
GTAGAAGAGCTAAAACTGTAATGCTCTCATGCTAGATCCTAGAAGTGTAAGTAATAATTCTTAGACTCATGATTATGTCAGGATGCTGGGGTTGTTTATATGCTTTACTCTAATGGTCACAGTCATTAACATGTTATGTTTCATCTTCCTAATAATTGCAGCTCATGCCTTTTATCATAGAATGCAGTTGCTTCAATAAATGGATTGAAACCTATCCTACATTCCTTTGGCTGCCTTTGCATGTCTGAGACTTGTGCAAATGAGAGCAAGGGGTAAGATCTGTTCCACAATGACTTCCCGGAGGAGTCATTGTGTCATGTTTTTAGGCTGCCACAAAACACCTTTAATTTCTTGGTTTGGGTGAGGTGCTGCTAGTTAGCAGAGAAGGTCAGGCCAACAGTTGCTAGTCGGTGTGGGACTGACTCAATCACCCACATGTGGCGGTGCTGACACCCAAAACCAAGCAGTCTTACCTCCAAGATAAGAGTCCTACGACAAGTGGGATTTAGAAACTGTTTGCCAACTTTTTGCCTGGAGAACCAATAGAGAACTGGATCACTGTTGAGGTCTAAGCCAATGACATTATTTCACAGGTCAGACTCAATTTGCTGGTTTATCACACTGAAAGAGATCTGACCCCCAGAAAATTTGCTAAGTTCGAACATAGAGGGCTTTATCGGGACTAACGCCGAGCAGCACCTCGTCAATGTTGAAACCTCCCCGGGCATGGTCTTCGGACTCTGCCCACTCAGAGCTTTCCCACCTTCATCGAAGACTCCACTGGCACATCGCTCTTCAGGAGCTTGCAGACTTTGAACCTTCCTGGGCACAGTCTTTAGACTCTGCCCACTCATAGCTTTTCTGCCTTCATTGAAGACCACACTTTGACCTCGCTCTTCAGGAACCCACAGTTGTTGAGACCCTTTTTTGATCCAGCTTCCAGCTTGACCCCCGGTGACTCTTCAATGACTCCTTCACATCTATAAAGGTTTTATAGTAAGAAGGCAAACTATCCACTGAGACAAACCTTGTCCCTGTTTCCAAACCATGCTCCATTGTGGTTGGCTTTAACTTTTGAATCAAACTAGTCTAACATGACCGTCTTATCGCAGTTGGGGCTTTCCGCTTTTTGCTGCTATTTTTAGTTCAAAATTTAAAAATTCACTACTCCAGTTTTACTTATCAGATTCATGTTGTTTTGCTGACATTTTATTTATTAAAATATGGTCTATTTTTCTAACTTGCTTTGAGATTTTTCTTCTGTGTGTCTTCATTTTATTACTGTTTAAGTATTGCATACATTCTTTACACATTACCTCTTAGCTAAGTCTGACTGCTTTGTGTCAAGCTACCAAAGTATTTAGCACAGTTGTATTCAGTGGCTGGTTTATTTAGTGACTTTAGTGACTTTTTAGTGACTTTAGTGGTTCAACTTCTCACCCTCCTCAACTAATACTCCGATCTCTCATAATGATGAGATAGTAGTCGGGTGCAATACTAAAGTTGCTAAATATTATCAACTTCAAAATAGTTTAGTACAATCATTAAAACTCAAAGAGGCCAGAGGTATTCTGACTGAAATTGAAGAAGGCTCCTTGGCAATCCTAAAAAACAAATCCTGGGGTCCTATAGTGTAGTCTAAAATGATTGGATCCCCACTTACAGTTGCCACAAAGTTTGGATTTCACAAAGGATATATATCTCAGCCTTACCCTCCAGTATATATTCTCTCTATGTTATCCTGAATAACAACAGTAGTGTTGTCCAATGTCTGAATTTATATCTGTTCTGGATTATGCTAATGCGTGTGGTTTAGGTCTTCCTAAAAGAGTGACATGCAAACATCAGTTTATGCTGAACTTCACAGCAAAAGCAAAAATTAGACTTCAAAAATCAGACATTGTGTCAGATGCATTAGATCCTTTCTATGTTCAACGTACTGCACTATTGCTACAAGGCCTTCATTCGAAGAACATCTTGTTGTTTCAAAGGGTGCTCCAAAATATTCACGTAATAGGTATCTAAGGTCTGAACAACAATCTCTTCTATGGGTGTCTTGCATTTCTGATGCTAGAATAGGGGTTAGAGCGTTCTCTTTGGTGGCTACACTGCTGTTAAATGCCCTCCTAAACTCGCTTTGACGAAACTACAAACTGGACACTTTTGGGAAAGAGCCTTGACCCTTTTTTTTCTGCTGAGTAATCCAGCTGTGTGTTGTGTGACTTGCTGCATTTCTTTAGCACATCAAGCATCATGAAACCTTAGATCGTACATTAGCGCCATATAAACAATTGTTCACTCACGTCTGCAACCTGATTGTGTAGTGAGGAAAAGCTATAGAGTCCATTGTGCTGGTCTGCTTTGTAAAACAGTTGTTGGTCAGATCGCCCACACAAACTCAAGATGATAAAAATAATCAAATTGATATATAGAAATAGATTTTATATGGAGCCGTCATCATTTCGGGATACAATTCCACCCTAATCAGTTTGCATGTCGTTTAAGTGCATTTAGTATATGATTTTACACTGCAGTGTGGGCAATTGCTTTGAACCTAACTGATAGAATACAAAACATTTATTAACGTTTTAAACTTACGGCTTATAAATATAATCGCATGGTTAACCTTTTCGGCATTGTGTCAGTTTTTCACTTTTCTATGTTAGCGTGCACAATTAATCTCTTACAAAGAAAATATGAACAAAACAAACATTGCAGTGAACATGTACTCTCCAGCAGAAATGAAATCACAGGCATTTTAAATATAAATCTGAAATAAATTGTTCATTAAAACTCACTTCTGAGCGTGATAGAATTAGTCTTAAGGGTTTCATTCTTTACTGATACATGTTTATGAGTTTAGGAATTACCATCCCATCAGCATAAATGCAGACTTTGCAGTTAGACACAGTGCTAGGTAATGGATTTATATAACGAAAAAGCGTCTAGAGACCAAAAATGGAACTCCAAGGTACGCCAATGCCTAATGTGTTCCTGTAAACAGAAAACCATTCAAGAATATCTCTTGCTGACATTCACTGATGTAAGGATAAAAACAATTATATTGCGCTAGAAATTATGCTACTTTCATCTCCTCAGCACATTTGATGGTCGGTAAACCAAATGCGTTTAACAAATATAAAAAATAGAATCTACATGAATGTGCTCCTTGTAAAATGTCATTTCTACTTGTTCCTTCCTGCTGTTTATAGGAATAGTATTGAATGCAAAAAATAAGTGAAATTTGTCAATAGTCTCTCCTCAGTCTTTTAGGCGACATATATAATTTGTATTCTTCCGTCATTTTTTACCCTCAGTAATCTCCTTTTCTTCACCCACTATCTGTTTAAAATGCAATATGTTAGGCTATTTTTTGATTGATATCAAATATTACGTAATCCTTTCTTGCAAATTTAAAAATCCTTTACTGACCTGCCTGGGCCTACTAATGAAATGGCACTAAGGCCCTCATTACAACATTGCCGGTAAATCCCACTTACCACCGTGCAGAAGGCCGCCAACACACCGCTGCGGCGGCGGAATTCTGCTACAGCTATTACGATCCACAGCCCCGGATCCGCCTAAATCCAGACACCCACACAAGTCTGCCACACCAAAGGTCAGTGATAAACTGGCGATAACAAAACCTCCACCGTCACGCCAACAGGAATACGCCGACACTATCACAACCCACGAATCCACGCAGCGGTCTTTCAACCACAGTAAACCATTGGCGGTACACACCGCCGCGCTCAAAATACACACACATTTACAAAACACAACCACATTAGACAATTTGAAATACACACACCTGACACACATACACACACCACTCCCACACACCGATCCATTATAAAACACACACCCACATAACCCACAAACCCTTACGACCCAAACTGAGAAAGAAGCCCACAGAGAGACACCCCCAGAAACAACACAAGCATCCACAGGCACACAACACCATCACACACACAACATCCACGCATCTCAGACAACACACACAAACACATCCCCTCACATATCACAACCGACACCACCTCACATATCACCCTCACCACATCTTGGCACCTCAACGACACCCCTGGTTCTCTGAGGAGGAGCTCAGGGTCATGGTGGAGGAAATCGTCCGGGTAGAGCCACAGCTATTCGGATCACAGGTGCAGCACATCTCCATTGCTAGGAAGATGGAGCTATGGCGCAGAATCGTAGAAGGGGTCAACGCAGTGGGACAGCATCCAAGAAAACGGGATGACATCAGGAAGAGGTGGAACGACCTACGGGGGGAAGGTGCGTACCGTGGTCTCAAGACACCAGATTGCAGTACAGAGGACTGGCGATGGACCCCCACCTCCTCCCCCACAACTAACAACATGGGAGGAGCAAGTCTTGGCTATACTGCATCCTGAGGGCCTCGCAGGAGTAGCAGGAGGAATGGACTCTGGTAAGTCAGATCTTAACTATTACATCCCCCACCCCTCCTGCATGCTATCACATACCCCACTCTCACCCTCACCCCCACCCCCATCACTCCAACACCTCACAAATGTCCCACTATCACAACCCACCCATCCCAACACCAAGCCCTGCATGCAACACCAAAGCATGGACACCCATCATCAAAGCATGTCCACTACAGATACCCACACAGACCCCAAACCAATTATCACACAAGGTCCTAGACATGAATGCAAGCACTGGAGTACAGGGTCACCCACCAATTGCACACAATGGCACACACAGAAGCAATAATCATGCCTTTACACCCCTGCAGGACCCCTACCCAAGGTCACCGGACAGGAGGTTCCAGACATGTCCACTCCCCCCACAGAAGAGGCCCACAGTGATGACAGCAGCTCTTTCCAACTGGATCAAGATGAACAACCTGGCCCATCTGGGACCTCAGGATAGTCGGGTCCACTGACACTGGCACATGCCACCACAGAGCCTCCCCCCTCAGGAAACACCAGCACAGCACCCACCCAGCGGGCCCATCCCTCTGTCCTCAGGACACATCAAGAAGCAGTGTGTCCACCACTACAGGGAACCCAGGCAAACCCACCACCCCAAAAAAATCAGGGACCTGGGGGCAGTGGCAGTGGGCACACAGTTCAGGGGACTGAGGCACAGGAAAACAGGGGAACTGGGAGGACTGCTGTGCGACAGGGGGAGGACAGGCCCAGGGAACCCACTCTCCATGAGGCCCTCTCCAACATCATGGGAGCGTACAATCATTCCCAGGAGACTATGGTAACGGTACTGGCCAACTTTCAGGAGACCCAGCGGCTGCAGGAGGAACACTATCTTGGGATCAGGGAGGAACTTAATTCCATCAACACCACCCTGGTCACCATGGTAGGGTGCTGAATGACCTTGTGAACTCCAGGAGGGGCACAGTGGCACAACAAGGGGCCCCTGACACTAGCCTGGATGATGAACAGCCCACCACCTCCGCCCGCGCTAGTGGACAGGAGGCACTGCCACAGGACCACGACACCAGCACCCCACCCCCTGCAGATGGAGAACCACCCCACAAACAGTCCCTGAGATCCAGGACAAAGACAGAGAACAATGCCAAGACCCCGCCAGGAAATGAGACCCCCCTGAATGTCATCCTTCTGTCCCACTTTGTCACCCTGTCCATCCATCAACTGCCCTAGCTCCACTTCCTAGGCCCCTTTGGACAATGCACCTGTGAAACAAATAGACTGGATTCTGCCATGGACATTCATCCACCATCACCCCTGCCCATTTTACAACCCCCTCCACTAATTAGCACTGAAATAAACACCCTTGAATCACAAAACAATCTGGAGTCAGTCTGTGCTTTCACAAATGTGTATTAGCAATAACTATGGAATATAGCAATGTCAATTGTATTGTCAACATACCGATGTAACACAGCCCTTGTCCATGAGGTAATATAGCAGAGGTCATACAGTGGGACCCACATCTGTGAAATGGAAAGGCAAAGTGACCAGTCAGGGTCCATACGCTGGGTGAAAGTGACAGACTTATTCTAGCTCAAACAATAGTATGAGATGTGTGAGGCAGTGACATCTTCATACCTGTGTCTCACTGGAAGTATTGCTGGATAACGTTGTTTCTGTTTTCAATATCCTCTTCTTCTGCCTCCTCTTCTTCACTGTCCACAGGCTCCACAGCTGCCACAAGACCACCTTGTGGACCATCCTCCTGCAGAAAAGGCACATGTTGTCGCAAAGCCAGGTTGTGCAGCATACAGCAGGCCACGATGATCTGGCACACCTTCTTTGGTGAGTAGTAAAGAGAACCACCTGACATATGGAGGCACCGGAACCTGGCCTTCAGGAGGCCGAAGGTCCTTTCAATCACTCTCCTAGTTCGCCCATGTGCCTCATTGTAGCGTTCCTCTGCCCATGTCCTGCGATTTCTCACTGGGATCAGTAGCCATGACAGGTTGGGGCACCCAGAGTCACCTGCAAATGTTGAGGGACAACTGTTAGACCCTTAGGGACAACCCCAGGCAACTATTCACAGGGTACAGGGTCCTTGTCCTCACCTATTAGCCGCACACAGTGCTTCTGGAGTTGCCCCCTCACATAATGGATGCTGCTATTTCTCAGAATGTAAGCGTCATGCACTGACCAAGCTGCGTATGTGTTTCAGCAGGGCAGACAACACTCTGGACAACACGTTTGAGAACATAGGCTGGGACATTGTAGGAAAGTACCATCTTGCCTGGCATGTTGCCCCCATATTTCACTGTATATATGTTGTTTTAGTCTATGTGTCACTGGGACCCTGCCAGGCAGGGCCCCAGTGCTCATCAGTATGTGCCCTGTATGTGTTCCCTGTGTGATGTCTAACTGTCTCACTGAGGCTCTGCTAACCAGAACCTCAGTGGTTATGCTCTCTCTGCTTTCCAAATTTGTCACTAACAGGCTAGTGACTAAATTTACCAATTCACATTGGCATACTGGTACAACCATATAATTCCCTAGTATGTGGTACTGAGGTACCCAGGGTATTGGAGTTCCAGGAGATCCCTATGGGCTGCAACATTTCTTTTGCCACCCATAGGGAGCTCTGACAATTCTTACACAGGCCTGCCAGTGCAGCCTGCGTGAAATAACGTCCACGTTATTTCCCAGCCATTTACCACTGCACTTAAGTAACTTATAAGTCACCTATTTGTCTAACCTTCACCTGGTGAAGGTAGGGTGCAAAGTTACTTAGTGTGTGGGCACCCTGGCACTAGCCAAAGTGCCCCCACATCGTTCAGGGCAAATTCCCCGGACTTTGTGAGTGCGGGGACACCATTACACGCGTGCACTATACAGAGGTCACTACCTATGTATAGCGTCACAATGGTAATTCCGAACATGGCCATGTAACATGTCTAAGATCATGGAATTGTCCCCCCCAACGCCATTCTGGCATTGGGGGGACAATTCCATGATCCCCCGGGTCTCTAGCATAGTACCCGGGTACTGCCAAGCTGCCTTTCCGGGGTCTCCACTGCAGCTGCTGCTGCTGCCAACCCCTCAGACAGGTTTCTGCCCTCCTGGGGTCCAGGCAGCCCTGGCCCAGGAAGGCAGAACAAAGGACTTCCTCAGAGAGAGGGTGATACACCCTCTCCCTTTGGAAATAGGTGTCAGGGCTGGGGAGGAATAGCCTCCCCCAGCCTCAGGAAATGCTTTGATGGGCACAGATGGTGCCCATCTCTGCATAAGCCAGTCTACACCAGTTCAGGGATCCCCCAGCCCTGCTCTGGCGCGAAACTGGACAAAGGAAAGGGGAGTGACCACTCCCCTGACCTGCACCTCCCAGGGGAGGTGCCCAGAGCTCCTCCAGTGTGTCCCAGACCTCTGCCATCTTGGAAATAGAGGTGTTGGGGGCACACAGGACTGCTCTGAGTGGCCAGTGCCAGCAGCCGACGTCAGAGGCTCCTTCTGATAGGGTCTTACCTCTCTTGGTAGCCAATCCTCCTTCCTTGGTAGCCAAACCTCCTTTTCTGGCTATTTAGGGTCTCTGCTTTGGGGAATTCTTTAGGTAATGAATGAAAGAGCTCACCAGAGTTCCTCTGCATCTCCCTCTTCACCTTCTGCCAAAGGATCGACCGCTGACTGCTCAGGATGCCTGCAAAACCGCTACATAGTAGCAAGACGACTACTAGCAACCTTGTATCGCCTCATCCTGACGGATTTCTCAACTGTTTCCAGGTGGTGCACGCTCTGGGGGTAGCGTGCCTCCTCCCTGCACCAGGAGCTCTGAAGAAATTTCATGTGGGTTGACAATGGCTCATGTGTCTGGGGAAAGGGCCCCTGCCTTCACTTTGGAGGAGTTGGAGAAGTTAGTGGATGGGGTCCTCCCCAGTACACACTACTCTACGGTCCTCCAGACAAACAGGTGAGTACAATGTGAGCATGCTGCATGGGCAATGCCTGTTTGGAGTGTTGTGGATGGAAGATACATGGAGGGGGGACTGAGCCCTGCATGAGCGGACAGCGAGTGTATGTGTGTCAGGGCAAGGGTGGGAACGTGAGCCAATGACTGTGACGGTCCGGATGGTTAAAGTTTTACCTTTTCCCCTGTACTATTCCTCTAGGTCAGCGCCCACCAGAAGAAGGACATTTGGCGTGCCATCGCCAAGGACGTCCGGACCCTGGGTGTCCACCACAGACGGAGCACCCACTGCCGGAAAAAGATGGGAGGACATTCGCCGCTGGAGCAAGAAGATGGCGGAGGCCCAGCTGGGGATGGCCTCCCAACGTGGGAGGGATGCCCGTCACACCATGACCCCCCTGATGTTCTGGATCCTGGCGGTGGCGTATCCGGAGTTGTATGGGCCCTTGAGGGCATCATAGCAGCCACAAGGGGGTGAGTACCTTCACATCCATCTGACTCTGCACGCATTACGAGGTGTCTGGGTGGGGGAGGTGGGCAGTGGGTTCCCCTAGGCCATGGCGAGCTTTGTAGGCAAAGTCGCTTTGTGAGGCAGGCTATGTGGCACCCCAACCCCATCAGTGGTAAGAGCCATCTACACCTAGTCAGGCTCCTGTGACTTCCATGTGTGCAGCAATCGGGCATAGGCCTTGTACCCCATGACCCTGTGAATAATCTAGGAACTATAAGTGCATGGCGTAGTGCAGAGGGCTGCTGTGTCTGTAGTGTCCGCCAATGGTAGTGGTATTGCATGCACTGAACCTGTCTATCTTCTGTTCCCCCCCCCTTTTTGTGATCTCCCTGTTCTTGTGTGAAATAGCATCATCAGGCGGAGGAGCAGTGGCAGTGGAGCAGGAGGGAGCTGCATTCCACTTGGCCCTAGAGGGCGAGACAACGGAGTCTGAAGCCACCAGTGGGACGGAGGGCGAGGGGAGCTCCACAGCGGGGACAGGAGCAGAGACCAGCGACAACGACTCCTCCTCTGATGGGAGCTCCCATAGGGTGGCGGGCCCCTCTGTGCCCCCCGCATCAATAGGTACAGCCGCCACCCCCCCTACCAGCACCGCCCTCCCAGCAGCCCCTCAGCGTGTGTCCCGTGCTGCTCACCCAGGAGGGTGGGCATCTCCTTCGCCCCAGGCACCTCAGGCCCTGCCCCAGTCAGCCCTGCTGCCTTCAGTGAGGAGGTTATTGACCACCTGGGATCCCTCACTGTTGGGGAGTCAACCATTCGGAATGCTATCCAGGGTGTCGGGAGGCATTTGCAACAAACATATGCATACCTGGAGGGGATTCATTCTGGCGTGGCAGCCCAACAGAGAGAATTTCAGGCTCTGGCCTCAGCACTGATGGCAGCCATTGGACCTGTGTCCAGCCTCCCCCTCCAACCTCCTCCACCCAGACCCAATCCCCTGTACCTCTGCCTATCCCAAGCACACCATCAGACCAGCATGCACACACCTCAACGCACACGGGTGGCTCAGGCAAACATAAGCACCTCACATCCCACAGGCACTCACACAAGCATCATACCCATGCAGACATACCAACATCCACTGCCTCCACTATGTCCCCATCCTCCAAGTCCTCCTCCTCCCTCCCTGTCTCGTCTCCACTCACACCTGCATCCACTACATCTTTAGCCACTACCTCCATCACCAGCACCCCCATCACCACACACCGCACACGTGCACTCAACACCCCACTACCATTCACACATCTCCTGTGTCCTCTACCAGTGTGTCTGTGAGCCCTCCTCCCAAAGTACACAAACGCAGGCACACACCCACCCAACAGCCATCTACCTCACAACAGCCTCCAGCCCATGCACCTTCACCCAAATTCAGCAAACGTACACCTCCTACAGCCACTACCTCTTCCTCCACTCCCAAACCCACTCCATCTACCCATCCCAGTGTGTCTAAAAAACTTTTCCTGGCTAATATTGACCTCTTCCCTACACCTCCCCCCTGTCCTTCCCCTAGGGTCAGGCTTTCCAGGTCCCAACCCAGCACCTCAGCCACCACATCACCAGGCACAGTGGTGCCAGCAACTACGGGATATTGGAGTGCGCCAACCAACAGGGCTGCCAGTGTGCCACGGAGCGAGGCCAAGGACATTCCGCCACCTGCAAAAGTTAAAAAGATGCCCACATCCCGGTGAGAAGCAGAAAACATCTGCCACCAAGGGCTCAGGGAAAACGAAAGGGGATGGTGGCAAGACAGCAGCGCCACCATCCCAGGTGGAGAAGGGCCAGAAAATAAAGGGCAGGTCAGGTGAGGGCATGGTGGCACGGACAATTGGACCAGTGTCACACCTTCAGTCCACGCCGATGCCAACCTGTACGGCGGAGAAGACCGCCACCTGCACCGCCACCTGCACCGCCACCAGCACCGCTGTCATTGAGCCCACCACCAGCACCGCTGTCATTGAGACCGCCACCAACACCGCAGCCACGATGCCACAGAGGCTGCCGCAAGCCCGCTGCCAGCCACGATGCCACAGAGCCCACCGCAAGCACCTCCGCCACTGAGCCCGCCGCCAGCCACAATGCCACAGAGCCTGCCACAAGCACCGCCGCCACAGAGCCCACCACCAAAACCGTTGCCACAGAGGCCGCCACAAGCACCGCCGCCACAGAGCCCGCCGCCAGCACCGCCGCCACAGAGTCCACCGCCAGTACCGATGCCACAGAGGCTGCAGCAACTGACCCCGCCGCAAGCTCCGCCAGCGGCCCAGCAACATCCTAAGCCTGTGGCACCACCGCAGACATGGCTGCCATCCCCAGTGGTCAGTTGTGTGAGGCTGGTGCTCAGTTCCAGGAGCCTGGCCAGCTTCCATGATGCACGACTTTCAGTGGAGAAAGGCATCCACTACCTAAGTCCTTGGCAGGATGAAGCACTCTGGGCACAAAGCCCCCTCCAGAACCAGTGGAGAGATACATCCACTACCTCTGTCCTTGGCAGGATGAAGCACTCTGGGCACAAAGCCCCCTCCAGAACCAGTGGAGAGATACATCCACTACCTCTGTCCTTGGCAGGATGAAGCACTCTGGGCACAACGCCCCCTCCAGAACCAGTGGAGTATCACATGCACTACCTCAGTCCTTGGCAGGATGAAGCACTCTGGGCACAATGCCCCCTCCAGAACCAGTGGAGAAAGGCATCCACTACCTCAGTCCTTGGCAGGATGAAGCACTCTGGGCACAAAGCCCCCTCCAGAACCAGTTGAGAAAGGCACCCACTACCTCAGTCCTTGGCAGGATGAAGCACTCTGGGCACAAAGCCCCCTCCAGACCCAGTGGAGAAAGGCATCCACTACCTCAGTCCTTGGCAGGATGAAGCACTCTGGGCACAAAGCTCCCTCCAGAACCAGTGGATAAAAGCATCCACTAACTCAGTCCTTGGCAGGATGAAGCACTGTGGGCTCAATGCCCCCTCCAGAACCAGTGGAGACTGTTATCCACTTAAGAGACTGTAGCTTTGCACTCTCCAGGATAAAGCAGTGGGCAAACCACCCACTGGAGAGACTTGAGAGACTGTGGCTTTGCAGTCCCCAGGATAAAGCAGAGGGCAAACCACCCACTAGAGAGACTTGAGAGACTGTGGCTTTGTACTCCTCAGGATCAAGCAGTGGGCAAACCACCCACTGGAGAGACTTGAGAGACTGTGGCTTTGCACTCCCCAGGATAAAGCAGTGGGCAAACCACCCACTGGAGAGACTTGGGAGACTGTGGCTTTGCACTCCCCATGATACATCAATGGGCATGGAGCCCCCTCGTGCAGCAGTGGTGTCGTTCATTCATCAGGCTAAGGTGCCCCCCTCCCCCTGAAGTGCCTGTTTCATTTCGATCTGATGCCCCTGCAGTGTTTTCTCCGTTTGAAGTCTGGTGTCATGTGTGGGCCTCGCCCATGCCTTTTGGGACTCTGATGCACGGATGATGTTTGAGTAATATCCGGACTTGTGTAGTTGGTGTACATATTTGTTTTTACTGAATTTTGACATTTCACTATCTGATTTGTATTGATTACATTCGTTCACATCAATTCCTTTTGTCCTTGCGTTATTGAAGGGGGGGTATATGTAATGTTGCTGCATGTATTTGTGAGTATGGTGTTGTGGGTGAGGGTGGGGGTGGGGATGTTGCGTGTGTGCGTCACTCTCTTTTCCCTCCCTCCTCCCCTTTGTTGTAGGTGCAGTGCTCACAGTGGTCGCGCCGCCGTCTTTGGTGCTCATGATAGAGTAGCAGGAATACCATTGCAGGGACTATCTGGAGTTCTGGCTCCATGGCGTCCTGGTTCCTCGTGGGGTGTGGAGAGGTGAGTGTTTTCCCTTCCAAGTCCTGTTTCCGCCATGTTTTTGTTCGCGTTGGTTCCGCCCCAGAAAAGGTGGTGGATTGTCGAGTTGTGAAAGGGTGGGTGGTACTTTGTCTTCCGCCTGTCTGGTGGCGGTGACCGCCATGCTGTTTGTCTGTACCACTGTGGCGGTCGGAGTGTTAAAGTGGCTGTCTGTGTTGCCGGATTCCGCCATGGTCGTGATTCCATTTTTTTTCCGCCGGCCTGTTGGTGGTATTATCGCCACTTTACCAGCGACCGTCAGGGTTATAATGAAGGCCTTAATCTGTTGTTCTGCCTTGAACTCCATGATGATTCCTGAACATTTTCGACATTTTACATGTACTTTACTCAGAAACCCTTAATCGTAGATCGTTTGTGTGAGATAAAAATATCGAGTGGCCTAATCACCAAAAAAAAAGCTCTTCCATATGGGCTCTGAGGCTCCACCCACGTTACTGTTCCCCTAAATAGCTAACAACATTTTTTGTGAAAAAGATTAATACGCCAAAGGCAGCACTTAAAAACACTCACTCGGGATGGGAAAATGAATGCTTTGATTTTATACCCCACCACTTCCAGACTTCGCCAGCTTCCACACTGAACATATAGCAGGTAGCTATTACAGAATTGTCTGAACCACATGTGAGATATTGACAAATACATTACTCTGCACCTCATGGGTCAACAATCACCAATACTATCATTGAAAATTATCACTGGTTAGAATAATCTGAACAATCCCCTTAACTAGCTGGATTGCTAAACACTCACCACCGAAAATAGGGAATTTAGGAGGTGATGAATCAATTCTCTAAGATAAAAATACAGCTGCACATTTACTCATATGCTGATTTTTGTTTCCTAGTCATCTTTTCTGAGGAGAAATTCAAAACTAGATGTAGACGTAGAGGTCTCCAACCCCTCAAATGAAAGCGTTGAGTCTCAGACAACAGAGCAGATCAGAGCATTAACTTTTCACCTGTTGCTGGAGATCTCCAACATCAAAGTGGAGCTCTCGTATGGAGAAGTAAAAAATAATATCTGTATTTTGTTCATTATATTAATGCATAATATATTGTAAAATATGTTAAACTATGTATTATTACCCAAAAATTTAAGACGTTAAACTTATAAAATTAAATGTATCTTAGATAATAGAATTATATAATTATAATAATTAAAGTTTAAAACAATAATGTAATCTTCCCAACATTTTCTTTTTTTATTTTACTGAGTTGCATTTACATTTTTTTACATTAGGTTTATTTTCAAAATTAATAAAAAATTATAATATGCATGTGTTTGTATGAGTGTGTGTGTGTGTGTGCATGCAGAGAGAGACAGAGAGAATACCTAAAGAATACCTAGGGAATGATTACAACTTTGGAGGAGGTATTAATCCGTCCCAAATGTGACGGATATACCACCAGCCGTATTACGAGTTCCATAGGATATAATGGACTCGTAATACGGCTGGTGGTATATCCATCACTTTACCGTCACTTTTGGGACAGATTAACACCTCCTCCAAAGTTGTAATCAGGCCCCTAAAGTGTAACTCTAATGTGGGCAGAACCAGAAGGCAGAATAGTTTTGAAATATCACCTGAAGTTGAGATGGCACTGTAGGATAACTTTACTCATATTCGTGTTCAGTTTGTTACACTACTTGAATTAATAATTGATTTTGTACTCTTTAGAAAGCTTTTCCCCTGAAACCGCTGATATGTCTGTAAATTGTCCGGTGGATAGTCTGCTAAAATTTTAAATGACTTTTATGCAATGTGTATTATTGTCAATCAAAATTTAAATGCAATGTGCATTGTAAGGAAATTGAAAACATGCATTCTAAGATGAGGTTTTCTTTTTCTTTTCTTTTGTAGAAGCACATTGACACATTGACACAGAGGTGTGATATATATATGTATATATATATATATATATATATATATATACACAAACCAGACCAAAACAACACAAATCCAACTTATACAAGTCAAGATATGAATTTTCAAAAGAATAAGAGTCTTGCTCCATACAAAACAATGGAAACATTGATTTTACACAAAGCCGCATGGGTGAGCGTGCGTCAGAAATGACAGCAATGCATTGATTCCTTACTGGCAAGTGAGGCCGTGCATCATTTTCTTCTCCGGTTGGGTCAACGATGTGTCGTTTTTCTTCCTTGCAAGAGAGTGATCTGTTGATTTCTGGATGGAGCACCTCGGGTCTTTGCAGGTTCACAATAACTTTGACGCCCATCGACAATGTGTGAGAAATCCGGTCGCAAAGTGTTAGAAAACCGTGCTGCTTGGGGTTTGTGTTGTTATTAGCAACCGCAAGCAGGTGTTGCATCATTTCCCCAGCCACAATGAATCGATATCCCAGCCCCGATGCAGGTAGCGCGTCGATTTTTGCAGTGAAGCAGGTGGCACATCCTTCATCATCCGTGTTGTAGGCGGTGCATCGAAAATGTCCTCAAACAGCGTTCTGTGCATGGATTTCAGTCTTTGTTCTGCCAACTTTACCTCTCAAGAGCCCTAGGACTGGACAGGGCACCACTTGGTAGGGCAGAAGTCTCAGCAGAGAGTCCAGGTGCTGCCAGAGGCAGTCTTTGAAGGCTCTGAGACTTAAAAACAGGAGGCAATCTCAGTTCAAGCCCTTGGAGATTCTTCTCAATCAGGAATGCACAAAAAAAGTCCAGTCCACGTACGCTTTCACAGGCAGAAGAAGCAACTGCAGGAGAGCCCAACAAAGCACAGTCACAGACAGGGGCAGCACTTCTCCTCAGCTCTTCAGCTCTTCTCCTTGGCAGAGGTTCCTCTTGGTTTCGGAAGTGATATAAAGTCTGGGGTTTTGGGTTGAATACTTACACCCCTTTCTGACTTTGAAGTAGTAAAACATCAAAGGAAAGTCTCTGTTGTTTAAAGGATCCTGCCTTGCCCGGGCCAGGCCCCAGACACACACCTGGGGGTTGCAGACTGCATTGTGTGAGGTAGGCACAGCCCATTCAGGTGTAAGTGACCACTCCTTCCTCCACTTTAGTTCAGATGGCTCATCAGGATATGCAGGCTCCATGCCAGCTACCTTTGTGTCACTGTCTAGAGGATATTCACACTGTCAGTCTGACTCAGATAGGGAATCCACAAAAAGGCAGAGTCACAGAATGGTTAAAGCAAGAAAATGTCTACTTTCCAAAATTGACATTTTCAAACTAACAATCTAAAAAACAAATTCACTACAAGATGTATTTTTAAATTGTGAGTTCAGAGACTCCAAACTCCATATTTCTATCTTGCCTCAAAGGAAATCTGCACTTTAAGGATATTTAAAGGCAGCCCCCATGTTAACCTACGAGAGAGATAGCCATTGCACAATGAAAACCAAATTTGGCAGAATTTCACTTTTAGGACTTGTAAAACACATCAGTACATGCCCCACCTTAAACATATACTGCACCCTGTCCCTGGGGCTACCTAGGGCCTCACTTAGGGGTGCCTTTAATGTATAAAAAGGTAAGGTTTGGGCCTGGCAAGTGGTTACACTTGCCAACTCAAACTGGCAGCTTAAAACTGCATACACAGACACTTCAGAGGCAGGTCTGAGCTATGTTTACAGGATTACTAGTGGGTGGCACAAACAGTGCTGCAGGTCCACTAGTAGCATTTGATTTATAGGCCCTGGACACCTCTAGTGCACTTTACTAGGAACTTACTCGTAAATCAAATATGCCAATCATGGAAAAGCCAATTACACATACACTTTACACAGGAGCACTTGCACTTTAGCACTCGTCAGCAGTGGTAAAATACCCAGAGTACCAAAAACAGCAAAAACAGAGTCCAGTACTCAGTCAAAACATGGGAAGCAGAGGCAAAAAAGACAGAGGATACCATGACAAGGTTGCTGGGTCTAACAGCATGTGTGCAGTTTCAATTTGTTACATGAACAACTGCAATATGCAACACTCCACTGATTACTATTACACTCTTCACTCTACTCTTCGCTCGCTGGGTCGAGCAGCAGCAGCTTGCACGCCACTGCCTCTTGGCCTTCCCACCCTTCCACCAGGCCCCACACACCTCCCCACCCATCCCGCCCTCCTTTCCTCATTTAATGGAGCGCCCTCTCTGGTCATACTGAGCACTTCTCACTCACTGGGCCGAACAGCAGCAGCTTGCATGTCACTGTCTCCTGAAGCTTTGTGATTGCCAGGCAACCCCCGGCCATCTTGGTTGCCTAGCAACCCCACTGGAGCCGACAGCCTCACCCGGACGCACTCTGTCTTCCCACCTTCCCACCAGGCTCTGGCCACCTCCTGCCTATCCAGCCTCCTTTCCCCATTTAATGGAGCACATTGTGCAGCTGTGTGCAGCGGGCACACCAGAGGTGCACCAAAGTCAAGCCTGTCTGCACCCGTCTGTGCCTTGACCCCACCCAACACCAGGACCCCTGGACCTTGTCAGAGACTCAACTACTCAAGCACCACACTCAAATCCCTAAACCTCGGAGAACCTAGCACGGAATGCTGCTCCCAAATAACAATGTACACAGATGGTTTATTCACTTGCCGACTCTGCAGCTTCACCTGCCACACTGTCACACCAACACAGACAACCCACCCAACCAACAAACCCCAGGACCAGCACAACTGCATGCCCATGAATGTCAGATCCCTCAGCAAGTGCATCATGGAAATATGGGACACCATTGCTACCGCCAACCCAGACGCAGTCTTTATCACCTAAAGCTGGCTCAGCCCCTCAGCCCCTGACATAGCAACGACAAATCCCAATAGCTTTAAAATGATCCACAAAGACCGCCCGCTCAAACCCAGAGGACAGATAGCAATCATTCACAAAAAAGTCCTTCAGACTCACCGTCACAGAAGACGACTCAATGGCTATCATGGAACATCTCAACTTCCAACTGCACATGGACGCCAATACTACCATCAGGTGTACCCTCATGTACAGACCCCCATGTCCCTGCCTTGCTTTCTTCAAAGCTGTCACCAAGATCATTGCCCCCGCCATCTAATCAAATCAATACTTCTTCCTAGGAGACCTAAATTTCCACCTTGTTGACCCCACCAATACTAATTCCACCAACCTCCTGGAGAACATGGACAACCTTGGCCTGACACAAATTTTACCAGCCCCACACACAGTGCTGGACACACTCTCGACCCCATATTCATCATGAGCAACAGCATCTGATTCAGCCACAACTCTGAAGTTACTTGGACAGACCACAGCATCGTCCATTTCTCCATCAGAGATGCACCCCAGCCCACCAGCACACCACCCACTCTCACAAAAACTGGAACAAAGTCATGCAATCCAGATGGACAACGACCCTCAGCTCCACAACCCTCCACACCACAGACAATGTGAACCAGGCTACCCAAAAGTTCTCAGACTGGCTCACAGCCAGTGCAGACAGCATCGCCCCCATCAAACAACCTAAGAGGTCCAACAAACACACCACCTTGTTCACCTCTGAACTCAGACCTCAAAAAGAATGAATGGAGAGACACTGGCACTCCACCAAAGACCCCACGGACCACACTGTGCAAAAGTCTGCCCTCAGGAAATATCACTGCTTCCTCAAACAAGCCAAAAGAGACTCCCTGGCTATTTGCATCGAAACCAGCAGCAACAACTCAAAGGAACTAATCAACATCATCAGAGAATTCTCTGCCCCAGCAGCCATCGAAAAGATAACTACTTCTACCCGGACCTCTGTGACACCCTATCGAACCACTTCTACAACAAGATAGCAGATGGGTATGCCAAGTTCAACCCTCAATCAACGGAGCTCATTCCACCCCCGACCCCTACTGAAATCCCGCAAAACAGCCTCACCGACTGGACCCCCTCAACACCAAAACCACTGCGACCAACATGAATTCCATATGCTCATGTGCACTGACAGACCTCTGCCCACACCGTGCCTTCAACCAAGGATAGAAGGAAATCTCTCCTCTGCTCACTCATGTCCTCAACATGGCTATCAATTCTTCCACTTTCTTGGAAACATAGAGACATGCAGAAGTAAGACCTCTCCTAAAGAAACCCACTACAGACTCCAATGACCTGAAGAAATCCGCCCCATCTCACTCCTCCCGTTCACTGTGAAGGTCCTCAAGAAAGCTATCAACCATCAGCTCACAGACTACCTGGAGAGGAACAACCTACTCAACACATCCCAATCTGGCACCAAAATGGCCCTCTTAGCCACAACGGAACAGCAGTACCAACCTCGACCATCAAGAAACTGCTGCCCTATCCTCCATTGACTTCTTCAGGGCCTTCAACACCGTGTCCCTGAGGTCGTGTGTTGCCATGTAAAAAGCAAATACAGTACAAAATGATCATATACACGTGTAGAAAGATTTGTTCCACTTATCCCTGTGTACTTGAAAGTGATGAAAAATACTGTCTGAATGTTACTGAATAACTTGTCATAATCATTTAGGAAATCACCTAAACATGTCATGTTTTTCCAGAGGGTTGACACTATTTCGTGGACTCACCCTGTCCATCACGGCCAACCTGTTGAGGACATCACCATGCTCTCCATGGATGATGACACCTTCCAGCAGCTCCTGGACTCTTTTGTCAATTCTCCTCCAGAAATGGCAAGGATAGGCGACGTTGTTGGGTCTCCAGACGAACTGACATGCACAGAACATAGGCCACCAATTGATAACATTGCTGCTAAGGACTCTGAAGATACCCAATTAGTTTTCCAACAGTAAGTGGTTGGAGCCAAGCAGTGGTTCAAGTGCGGATGGAGACCATAGCTTGAACTATTGAGACAGTCTGTAGGTCTCGTAGTCCTGAGAAGAGTTTGTCAAAGGCTATCACAGACATCTAGACTTGGTTTCATGAGATTAGCGAGTCACTAGTTGACACTGGTGTAAGGATGCAGAGAGAACAGTAACAACAGCCATCTACATCTGACTGGCACCACTCAAGTTCTCAGGAAGCTGGGGTTCATTAACACCACCATCTAATCTCGGGAGGCCAAGTTAGACTCCATAGCAACAATGAGTTCCTTCAACTTCAACGTTGTTGCTTTGTTGGAAAACCAGCAAACCCTTGGCAGGGAGTACCATTCTGCCTTACTAGCACCCACAAATGTTGTTGGAAACATGGGAGTCACCTCTTCTGTCTCTGATATGTGTGAGTCTCCCCTTCAAATCTTACAAGATTCAGAAGCAGTAGATGATGCAATAGAAGAGGAAGATGTTTGTAGAGGTGGAATTTGCAACTACTTCTTCTATTAGTTTTCCTGGTACTTTGGCGAACATAAGTATTTTCTGCCATGTGTGACACTTAAGAATAAATGATTTGTTCAGCTAGCGTTATTTTAGCGGAACTTTAACTAATTAATGAGACTAGATACATCATTGCACACACACACACGCATCTCAAACTTTGCCAATATGTACCCTTTCTACTCATATTGACTTTACTTGTGAATCACATGATTTGTGTGTTGATTTGTTAACCAGTGCAGAAAATGTGGTTAAGTCCACTCAGACAGTGTGAGATGACAAAAAACTTCTCACAGCTGTTTTGTGCTACTTCCTTTGTAGGATCAGTGAGGGAAAGACAAAATGGTGCATCATTGTCTACATATTGGTGTAAATTATTCCCAGTATGAGTACATGACACGCAAACCATACACAAACACAAAGATGGTTATTATGTCATAAAGTACAACTTCTTAGTTAGTATGATACATATTACTTCTTTCCTTAGCAATAGTTAGGGCATTCCCATATCTGCCATTCTGAAACTTCTCATTTAGGGTACTGTGGCGGAAGATGAAGGCATCATGTGTACTCCTAGGATATTTAGCAAGCACATTTATGAACAATTCCCTGATGTCCACTTTGGCCTGGACATTGATGGAGTAGGTGTGCTTGTGGATTCAGTAGATGTTGTAGCAGGGGCCACCAATCATACATGTGTGTAATCAATAGCACCAAAAACATTTGGAAATCCAGATATGGTATAGCATCCTTGCTTGGTATTTATTTCCTATGCATGGTTTGCCAATGCACAGCAATTCGGGAACATTTTTAGCTTTGTGTTGTTGCACTTCCACACAAATGCATGACACAGTGCTACACATAAATACCATTGTGTTACATTTGTGTCTGATTTTGCGGGGAATGCCTACATTTCATATATTCAAGAATGAATGACGCAGCTTCTTAGACTTGGCATCCTTGGCGTGGTCTCCCCTAACTTTTTGCCTCTGCTTCCCAGGTTGTTGATGACTGCTGGACTCTGTTTGTGCTGTTTTGATACTCTGGACACTTTACCACTGCTAACCAGTGCTCAAGTGCAAGTGCTCCTATGCAAAATGTATGTGTAAATGGCTTATCCATGATTGCCATATTTGATTTACTAGTAAGTCCCTAGTAAAGTGCTCTAGAGGTGCCCAGAGCCTGTAATTCAAATGCCACTAGGGGACCTGCAGTACTGGTTGTGCCACCCACATGAATAGCCCTAGAAACATGGTTCAGACCTGCCACTGCAGTGTGTGTGAGCAGTTTTAAACTGCCAATTCAACTTGGCAAATGTGCCCACTTGCCAGGCCTAAACCTTCCCTTTTATACATGTAAGGCACCCCTAAGGTAGGCCCTAGGTAGCCATATGGGCAGGGTGCAGTGTATGTTGAAGGTGGGACATGGACTGATGTGTTTTGCACGTCTTTTTAAAATCTTTTTATTGACATTTTAGTACGTTACATACAGTATATTAGACACTTTTGTATGAAAATAAACATAAATCCAGCCTTGTTGGTTGTACAAGTGGCTTTGAGAGCTAACATTCCAAGTTAGGTATATAAGATCTCCCATTTAATACAGCACAAGCTTCTCAGCCGTGATACGGTATATATTAGTCTGGTATAGTATGCAACCTTCAATCCTCATGTTCTACCATTTCTCTGATTTAATTTCAACTTTAACTTATTAAACTTAACCTGAATCTGACATCATCAATCTTTTCTAGGAGGGATAAAGTATATGTACCTTTCCTTGACCACTGTCTTTAGTTGTATCTTGGGATAATGTGTTGCATGTGTTTGTTTAAGCATACATATCTGTCACCTGGGGCAAGCATCCTAGGATTAAGAGTTCCATGTCGCTTGTTGTGTGTTTATATATTGACATCACTATATAGTAATTTCAATTCCTTCTGTTCTGCATCTTGTCACAAAATTCTCTAATATTTCATCCCATTCGTCAGCCAAGGGGTAATTTCTCATTCCTTTACTTTCCTCTCTTTTAAGAGCTGTACTTTCTGCTTTTCCCCAGTCTAGCATCTCTGCACACCACTGTATCACCTGGGGGGGTGCTGCGGCTTTCCAGCACTTGGTTAGTAAGTGTTTTGCTAGTATGAGTGCTACGTTTGTTAGCCGTGGGAGTGCCTTTCCTTTCTTTGGACGTGGGAACAAACCCAACAAGCAGGCCTCCACCTTCTGGCACATAGGTGCGCCCGCTACTTTTTCTAAAACAGTTGTTACACTATTCCAATATTGAGCGATGGCTGGGCAACTCCAGAGCATATGTAGTAAGTCTGCCTCTTCAGTACCACATCTGGGGCAGCCTGGTAATGCGTCGGGATATGGCAAGTGTATCTTGTGTGGTGTGAGATATGCCCTGTGTAATATAGCATACTGTATAAATTTAAATCTAGTATTATGTGGTATTTGACTAGGTTATTTCAGTATTGCCTCCCAGTCATCCTCTGAAAGTTCTTTGCCAACATCTGTCTCTCATTTAGTCCTCAGCTGGGATAGAGGCACTGATAAATGAGTCCTCAACCCACGGTACAGCCATTTTATTAAATGTCTACAATGTCCTACTCTGTAAACAGCATTTACAAGTTCATGTGTAGGGGGTTCTTTACTGTCTCGGGCCCAGTAGTTTTTAATATAATGCAGTATGGTAGCATGTAGAAGAAAGAGTGACGAAGTCAAGTTATGTTCATGTGTGAAGTTCGTGTGTACTAATAAATGCTGATCTTTGAAGAATGACCCAACCGTGTCCACGCCCTCCTGTGACCACTTCTGTCGTAGTCGCTGGGACAGTATACCTGTGTTTACTGGTAGTCCCAAAAGTGGAATATTGGGGGAGTACGGGATTGTTTTAGTTGTATATTTGAGATCTGTTTTCCATTATTGCAAAGCTACTCGTAATAAGAGTGGTAGTTGCCTCAGGGCTTGGAAGCTAGGACATAACAGGGAATGTATGCAACCTTTATCCAACATTTCTTGGGTGTACTCGATTTCTTGTAAATTTCTTCCGGCTAGCCAATATGCTAGCCATTGCAGTTGACCTGCCATACAATAAGCCTTAAAGTCAGGTGCACCCATGCCTCCTCTCTCTGTTGGCACTGATTTGTCAATGTTTATAGCTAGTCCTGATAGTGGTGTGAATTTTTTTAATATTTGTGCTATAGTACCCAGGTTCTGCCTCATATCTTTCACATATAAAATAATGTAATCCGCATATAGTGATACCGTGTGATTGGTCCCAGGTGTGCCTATTCCCCAGTCTATACCGTCTTGTCGTAGCCTGCAGGCTAGTGGTTCTATCGCCATAATGAACAGTAAGGGGGATAGCGGGCATCCTTGCCTGGTGCCCCTTTGTACATGGTAGGTATCTGAGATGTTCTGTCCAGTGCGTGCCCTTGCTGTCGGAGAGTTGTATAATAACCGAACCCAGCGTATGTAGTCGTGGGGAACGTTGAACCTCTCTAATACTTTAAACAAATATTCCCAGCTCAGGGAGTCAAATGCCTGTTGGAGATCCAGTGACAGGCATCCTGCGTGTGGATAACGAGTCTTAGCAGCATCCATTACATGGTACAGTCGACGAATGTTTAGGGAAGTGTTACGGGATGGAACAAATCTGCATTGGTCCGTGTGTATTAGGCCATCTAAATAATTAAGCAGTCGCTGCGCTAGTATTTTTGCTAATATTTTATATTCTGTATTTAACAAAGATAAGGGTCTGTAAGATGACATATCAGTTGTTGCTTTTCCTGGTTTTAATAGTGAGGTGACTATTGCCTGTTTGGTTGTGTCTGGAAGAACTCCATGCTTTAGAGAGGCATAGTATAATTTTTCTGACTGTGGGGCAAGTTGTGAGCAGTAGAGGGAGTAAAATTCAGATGGTAACCCGTCTGAACCCGGTGCTTTCTTTCGCGCCATACATTTAATTGTTTCCTTTATTTCGTTCTGTGTTATCTGAATGCTTAATTGCAGCTTGGCCTCTTCTATCAGTGTTGGTAGTCTAATGTCAGCTAGGAAGACATTGATCTCGGCTCGATTTATAGCTGTAGGGGCTGAGTATAAAGTTGTGTAATAATCATGGAAAGCTTTATGTATCCCCAATTGTGTATTTATTGTATCTTGTTGTGGCGTAATAATCTGCGGGGTAGGTGTTGGGGGGGTTCAGCTTTAATCAAGCGTGCCAATAGAGTTCCTACTTTGTCTCCTTCGCTGTGGACGCATTTGCGGTATTTTACGTAGTCTATTTTCCGTAATCTTTCCACAAGCTCTGTGTGTTTGGCTCTTGCTTCTCTCAGCTGCTGAGCCGATGAGGGTCGCAGTATCGCCTCTTTTTCTAGTGTGTGCAGCCTGTTTTCTATTAGCTTTAATTCGCTAGTTAGTACTTTACGTACTCCAGTTGTCGCTCCCAACACCACGCCCCTTACCACCACTTTAAATGCTTCCCATTCGAGTAATGGAGAGGATGCCGAGCCGGTGTTGTCGGTGAAGAAGTTTGTGATCGCTTGGGATACTTCTGTTCTTAAAATATCATCTTCTAGTATTGATGGCTGTAAACACCATGTGGGGATCGGCGTAGATCGCCGCCCCCACAATAGCGCTATCTCTAAGGGGTTATGGTCTGAAAATGTTTTTCCTAAATATGTGGCTTGTGATATCTGAGTCTGCACTGAAGTAGTGCATACTACACAATCCAATCTCATGTGTACTTTGTGTGGATGCAAATAAAAAGAGTATTCTCTTATACCTATGTTTCTAGCTCGCCACATATCCGTCAGTGACCAGCCTTGTAGCCAATTACGCAATGCTTCTGCCTGTCGTTGTGCATTAGTACCTGACAATGGGGGTGTTGTACGGTCTGTCATGATAGCCAGTACCGCGTTAAAGTCTCCGCCTATTATCCATGGGATGTGAGCCCATTGTAATAGTACCCTCGACAAGCGCTCCAGGAAGGTATCCTGTGCAGTATTTGGGGCGTATATGCTTCCTAGTATTATATGTTTCCCATCTAGATTACCTTTGACCAGTGTGTAGCGGCCTTCATCATCAATTTTGGTCTCTAGTATTTCAAATGGTACCCCAGCACGTATCCATACCGCCGTTCCCCTTGCGAACGCGGAATATGTTGTGTGTAGGAGTTGGGCCCGCCATTTCTTGCAGAGTTTCATCATTTCGTGGGTTGTGAGGTGAGTTTCTTGTAAATAGGCTATATGTATATTTCGCCGATTTAGTTGGGCTAAAATTCTATGTCGCTTTTGAACGGAACCATTCCCCGTACATTCCAGGTGATAATATTATATTCACGTAATGCAGTCATAGTGAGATATTAATGTAGTGGTCCCTTTAGTAGTCTGTGTTACTGTCTGACCCTCTTGGTATAATATACATGATATGTGCGCTGATGTCAATATTCTAAATCTACTTGCAACTTTACTTTTTAAACTGAATACTGGGCGAAGCTCAAACTGGCTTTGCCAAACCGTTGTGCTATATAGAACCATTATTGTTGCAACCAACGGGAAGCATTTAAAAAGAAAGGGGCCTGCACTCTGGGGTTCTATTTGGTGTACTGTTAATAGTTCTTGCATGTGGCCAACTAGTTACTTGATAGATGAGGAGGAGTACGGTTCTCAACCGTCCGGGCCCACCATGTATAGAGGAAGAAGTAGTCTCCGCAAGTGGTGGGTGCCCAGCGGCAGTGATGGAATATTGTGTATTTCTTCAGGGTTTTTGGGCTGACTGCGGGGTAACAGCAGGGAACAACGCTGAGCTGCCCTCTGATTCAAATGCCGTGGCACTGTCTATGGATGAAGGAGGTCCGTGCGGGGAGGAGTCTGTCCCTTGTAAGGAATACGCTGATTGCAGTGCCTCATTTCGGCCCTCCAGGACCTGCAACATAGTCGGGCCAGTCTTTTTTCGAGCCGATTGCATCCTACCACGTCCGCTCCTACGTGATTGATGGGGCTGTCTCGGGGGCAGGGCATCACTACGCTCCTCGTTCCCCAGGTGAGGAAAGGTTGCATCCAGCCAGTCGCATGCGGAGTCTGGTGTTTCAAAAAAATGTGTTTTCTGATTAAATGTGACACGCAACCGGGCAGGGAATAATAGTGCATATTTCAGTCCTTCAGTTCGTAGCCTCCTTTTCACTACTTGGAAACAGGCTCTGCACTTCTGGACCATTAGTGTGTAGTCGGGGTAAAGAGAGATTCGAGTGTTGTCTACCGTGATAGGGTTGAGATCCCTTGCCGCTTGTAGTGTGATGTCTCTGTCCCTGTATGTCAGAGTCACCAGATCCTCGGGGTCTGTGCACGTTCCCAACACGTCCACAACTGAACAGCTCCAAGACTCTGATAGATAAATCACAGAGACTGAGAGAGTTCAAGAGGGGAAGAGGGGATTAGGAAGGGAACCGCTGGGAAGGAGACCTGTCGTAAGAAAAAGGTTAGAACACACAACATGAAAATTATATCTCCTGAAATCAATACTAGACTATGATTCTAAACCTAGTCACTCTGAAAACATGAACAATCTAAGAGTTAAGTTTATTGTGACTAAGTTTCAAGATGGCCGGATACCTGTAGGGGAATCAAGATGAATTAAATGAAAACTTTCTTATTCAAGTACTTTCCTTTACATGAGAATCAGAAAAAACATTCTGACTAAATTTTAAACCAGTCATATAAATCCTGTTTTGAGAATGTATACTAGGAACATACAATATTGCATCTAGAAACTCTGGCCTTCTGTGTACTCTTAAAATGTTTCAACACAAATTGCGCATATTGCAGATATATATATATATAGTAAACACCATAAAAGGATTGTGCACCATGAATAACACAATATGGATTCAGGAAACAAATCACATAACTTGTCAACTCGAATATTACATAATAAATATCTTAGAATAGTGGCATACAATTAACAACATGAAATAAACTTGAGGAGAGAATCGTGCGTCTTGCCGATTCGAGTGTTACCATGTAAAATACCAAGAAATGGTAGCACAAAATGAATATCAAAGTCAAATCATCAGTAATCGAATCGCGCGTCTTGCCGATTCGTAAAACACAATGTAAATGTCAAGAAATAACAGCTCACAATAAATAACAAGCTCAAAGTACAATGAAACGAATCGCGCTTCTTTTGCCGATTCTTAAGCCATCATGTAAATGTCAAGAAATGGTAGCGCGCAATGAACAACAAAGTTAAATCCTCATGAAACGAGTTGCGCGTCTTGCCAATTCGTAAAACATCATGTAAATGTCAAGAAATAGTAGCGCGCAATGGACAACAATGTTTAAACACCATAAAACGAATCGCGCGTCTTGCCGATTCTTAAGCCACCATGCCAATGTCAAGAAATGGTAGCACGCAATGAATAACAAAGTCAAACCTTTATGAAACAAATCACGCGTCTTGCCTATTTGTAAACTACCATATAAATGTCAAGAAATGGTAGCACGCAAGTAATCTGTTACTCGTTTAAGAATTAAACCAAGAATATGAAAATTCTCAATAACGGCGTCGGGACAGTCCAACCACCGTCTTACCGCCTGGAACAATGATCACCAATGAAGGATGAAGGGCAGAAGACTGGAAGATCCAAATAGGCCGCCGGGACAGGAGCTCAGGAAGAAGCTGCTGCTCTACACCGGGACCTCTGAATAGTGAGCACTGGGAATTGGGCTGGCTCTCTTTTATAGAGTCTTGGCCCAGCCCAGAACCACGCCCAGGCATGTTGCAGGGAAAGTCTCTGGAAGGACCCTGGAAAGGGGCCACACCCTAACACACTCTAAAAACCTGCAGCAATACATTGGAAATGAACAGTAGTTGTAAGCATATTAAAAATAAGTTTTCAGGATTGAACTCTGCAATGCAAAAGGTTAAACCACAACATATCAGCACAATGCATAAATGACTTTGTTTTGAGAGTGCTGGGTTTTTGCATTTTTGTCGCCAATAGAGCGCGTACTGCTCTGGTGTTGACACTGTCGTTTAGGATCCGGGCTATCAAGGGGCGTGCTGGCGCGCCCGGAGGGGGTCTCTTTCCTGGCATGCGGTGCTCCCTCTCCACTGCAAAGTGGGTTGACAGTTTGTCCGCCGTTATTTTCTTAAGCCAGTCTTCTATGTATTGCGGCGGATTCCTGCCCTCTGTCCCCTCTGGGAGACCTATTATGCATACATTATTGCGCCGGGATCGCCCCTCCGCGTCTTCGACTCATTCTTGTAGAGTTTTCACCTGTTTTTGGAGGCGTTCAATGGTATTTTTGTTTTCTTTGTGGGTTAGAAGGATCTCAGCGACATTGGATTCTGCCTGTTTCAGTCTGTCCGATAATTTTTTCTGGTCATCCTTCAGGATATTTAACTCAATCATTATTGACCCTAGTTTTTGCTCTATTGCTTGCCTTGAGTGTCTGATTTCCTGGAGAATAATGTCCAGTTTGTCTGTTTGATCCCCAGGTGGCATTGCTTGCATTGGGTCTTCAGGGGATGGTCTTTCCATGTCTTCTGATTGCTTTCCTTTGGTGCGGCCCATTGTTACTTGTTTCCATGCTAGTATTTGCATAGAGGAATGCTTGTTATACGGGGTAATTGCTAGCTGTAGCCTGGAGTCTGCGGGCTTTCCTTTGGCGTGTGTCTTCAGCTGCCAGGCTTAGCGGGCGTGGTCTCATGGCCGATCCGAAACTTTGTGTTGGGCTCCGCTGGCATTGGGGCGTGAGGAGTTTTAGTTTAGGCGGTGTTTCCCTCCTGGGCCATCTAGTCCCCTCTGTGTGTCCGTAAGGCCCTTCTGATAGAGGTCCAATTAAATTCTAAACGGGGACTCTACCATCAAGCGGGGGTGGTGCTCCAGTAGTCCCATGGCGCAGCACTCTCCGTCAGAGGGGTGCAGCCGCTCCCCCGCTTCTGTTTCCCATTCACGGACGGGCCGCTGTGTACTTGGTCCCTGTGCCGCCTCCTCGCTCTTCACCACCAGTTTGCGCTCCCGGCCTGCCCTGAGGGCAAGATTCAAGACGCGGAGGGCAGTCGAGGAGCGAGCTCACAATTTTCTCCAGGTATGCCGCGTCAACCCCAGCCCCCGGCACCAGCCCAGACTCGATCTTCTCCCCTCACTTACCGCAGTTGCGGCTTCCTCCGGTCGGCGTGCCATCTACGCGGCTGCCACCGCGCGGACCCAGATCAGGGCCAGGTCCGGTATTTGATTCTCGCGCCCAGCCGAGTGCACTGAACGCTCTCTGGGGGTGGTCCGCCAGCTCCCACACATTCCGGATAAATTACCACCACGTAGCAACCCAGTTCTGCGGCAGAATTTACATTTTAGGCGGGCCCGGGACGGGAGCTCCGGGATTAGACGGCCACCATCTTAGGCAGTAAACCACGCTCCCCTGTGTTGCACGTCTTAACAGTGAAATACTGCTAAGTGCAGTCTTCGCTGTTGCAAGGCCTATCTCTCTTCATAGGTTAACATGGGGGCTACCTTTAAATAACTTTAAAGTAAAGAGTTGCTTTGAGTAGATGGAAATATGGAGTTTCTGAAATCACAATTTAAAAATACACTTTTTAGTGAAGGCGGTTTTTAGATTGTTAGTTTGAAAATGCAACTTTTAGAAAGTATGTATTTTCTTGCTTAAACCATTCTGTGACTCTGCCTGTTTGTGGATTCCTTGTCTGGGTCAGTTTGACAGCGGGGCTGTTTGTGAATACCCTCTAGACAGTGAGACAAAGGGACCTGGGGTGTAGCCTGCATATATTGATGAGCCATCAGTGCTAGATTGGAGGGAGGAGTTGTCACTTATACCTGAATGGGCTATGCCTGCCCTCTCACAATGCTGGCTCCAACCCACTGGTGTGTGTCTGGGGACTGGCCTGGGCAAGGCAGGATCTTGTGAACAACAGAGACTTTCCTTTGAAGTATGCATATTGGACTCAAAACCCCTGAAAATTAAATCACTTCTCAAAACAAAAGGAACCTCTGCCAAGAAGAAG
Source organism: Pleurodeles waltl (assembly GCF_031143425.1). Taxonomy (NCBI): domain Eukaryota; kingdom Metazoa; phylum Chordata; class Amphibia; order Caudata; family Salamandridae; genus Pleurodeles; species Pleurodeles waltl. The sequence goes on from NC_090450.1 coordinate 115,579,601, forward strand.
AGCTTAAGAACTGAGGAGAAGTGCTGCGCCTGCCTCTGACTGTGCTTTGTTAGGCTATCCTGCAGTTATTGCTTCTGCCTGTGAAAGGGGACAAAGACTGGGGACTATGTGGTATATTCCTGCATGTGAAAAATCTCCAATGGGTTGAACTGAGCTTGCCTCCTGTTTTGAAGTCTCAGGGCCATCAAACACTTCCCCTGCTAACATCTGGACTCTCTGCTGAGACTCATGCCTGCCAAGTTGTGCCCTATCCAGTCACTGGGCCCTTCAAAGGTAAAATTGGCAGACAACAGCTGAAAATGTATGCACAGGATGTTGTGCAGGGAAATTTTCAATGCACCATCTGCAACACGGCTGATAAACGATGCTCCGCAAGCCTCACAGCTAAAATTGACGCTCTATCTGCATCACGGCTGAGAGATCAATGCATCGTAGCTGGAGAAATGACGTGCGACACCCACTTGCGGTGGCTGATATAGATGCACACCCCATGCAGTGTGGTTTTCTAACACTGTCTAACTGGATTTTCCAGGCATCATCCCTGGGCGTCAAAGTCAATGCAACTCTGCACGGATCCGAGGTGCCCCATCTGGAAATTGACGCATCGCTTTCTTGCAAGGAAGAAAAATGATGCATCATCGACCCGACCGGAGAAGAAACGACGCATGTCCTCCCTTGCAATGAAGGAATTGACACATCACTGACTTTTCTGATGCACGCTCTCCCATGAGTCTTTATTGTTTATGCAAACCAGGTACTTTGTGTAAAATCAGCATTTCCATTGTTTTCTATGGAGTAAGATTCTTATTCTTTTGAAAATTCATATTTTCACTTGTGTATTTTGGATTCTGGTTGTTTCAGTCTTGATTGATTTAGATAAATATTACCTATTTTTCTAAACTGGTGTGGTGTTCATATTGTAGTGTTTAACTGTATTACTGTGTGTGTTGGTACAAATACTTTACACATTGCTTCTTAGTTAAGCCTGCCTGGTCGTGCCAAGCTACAAAGGTGGCGAGTGGGGGTTCACCAGGTGTGTTTCTCCTTTGCCCTGACTAGAGTGAGGGTCCTTGCTTGGACAGTGGGTAACATGACTGCCAACCAAGACTCCATTTCTAGCATTGATGGCAGTGGTGAGGATTGGACTTGTATTTGTACTTGACATAAAGTGATCAAATTGATTACTGTTTTCAGTGCAGAAGATTACGTAACCACATACTACTTGTTTTTGCTTTTTCTCTTTTTGAACTTTTTCCTGCTTTCATATTTTTGGTGATCTTTTTATTGATTATTGAACGCCTCATTAGGAACTCTTTTTCTGCCTTGAAACTTTGCACTTTTGATTTGCAATCATGTCTAAGGCCCTCATTCCAACCCTGGCGGTCTCTGACCGCCAGGGCGGAGGGCAGCGGAAGCACCGCCAACAGGCTGGCGGTGCTTCCTGGGCTATTATTACCACTGCGGTCAGAAAAGGGGAACCGGCGGTTTCCCGCCGGTTTTCCCCTGGCCCAGGGAATCCTCCATGGCGGCGCTGCAAGCAGCGCCGCCATGGGGATTCCAACCCCCTTCCCGCCAGCCTGTTTCTGGCGGTTTTCACCGCCAGAACCAGGATGGCGGGAACGGGTGTTGTGGGGCCCCTGGGGGCTCCTGCACTGCCCATGCCACTGGCATGGGCAGTGCAGGGGGCCCCTAACAGGGCCCCACAAAGATTTTCACTGTCTGCTTAGCAGACAGTGAAAATCGCGACGGGTGCCACTGCACCCGTCGCACCCCTGCAACTCCGCCGGCTCCATTCGGAGCCGGCTTCATTGTTGCAGGGGCTTTCCCGCTGGGACGGCGGGCGCTCTTTTTGCGGGCACCCGCCGGCCCAGCGGGAAAGATGGAATGGCCGCCGCGGTCTTTTGACCGCGGGCGGTCATTCGGCGGTGACCGCATGGCGGGCGGCAGTAGAATGACCGCCTAAACCTGGAGATGAACCAGCTGGAGCTTTCTTTGAAATAGGGAAACTGGAAAAATACACAGTTGCTCAATTGAAACAGCTCTGTGAGGATCTTGCCTGTCCCATTAAGAGCTCCACCAGGAACGATGATCTGCAAAAGGCACTGAGGGCCTGGGTGACAGCCAAGGAGGCTGGGGGACACACAGAGGTGAATGATGGGAAAAAGGAGGTACAGAGTATACACAATGGTGTAGTAGATGGACCTGTTATGCCTGGGGGGAGGGTCTCCAGGGCAGGTAGCAGTGTGTCATCCAAGGGTCTGACTCCTGAAGAGCTACAGGCCAGACAGGCAGGGAGGGTTTCTCAGTTGGAGTCAGAGAAGCTTAGGATGAAAATTGAAAGGGATATGGAAGAGAGGAGATTGGCCATTGAAGAGAAAAAGTTACTGCTGGCTCATAAGCTCAGCTTGAGGGAGCTGGATCAGAGGAGCCAGCCCAGTAGAGAAGGGTACACATTCCTAAGGACTTATTGAAGGACTATGAGAGGAAGGATGACATATACTTGTGGTCAAAGGGGGTATTAGTCTGCTATTCATATCAACCTGGTCCCTGAGGCACATTGGGCGGGCGGGTCTGGGGAAGTACTTTGTATGTGGGGACACTTTGACATCCTTAGGGGAACCTCAGGGTCTCACTTACACCATAATGACACCCTACTCACAAGATATTGGCTGACCCCTGAGCACTAAAAGGAAACGTTTAGGTCCTAAAAAAGAAAGAGTCCCATACTTGGAGTGTGTAGATTCCCTTTGTCGGTCTTTGGATGGTTAAGTGAAGGGAAGTATGGTAACAACGTATGAGGGGGCTTTACAATGTGATTGCTTCGGAGCACTTGTACAGTCTTTGTTTTCCAGAGCTGCCCAGCACCTGATTGACAGCAAGCTGACTGACCCTAGGAAGCTTGCGCAGGAAGTGGACCGTTGGGAGAGCTCCAGGGTCTAGAAGAGGTATGGGGAGAACACACCAATCATGGGCAGGGTCCCTCTCAGAAGTAAGGGGGCGTTAGGGTAAACAGGGGGAGTTCTCCAAAGGGCCCCAACCTAGTTCCAGGGTAAGGATTCCCAGCCCCCCAGTGAAAAAAAGCCATGATTGCCAACCAAAGACCCCATTTCTAACACAGCTGAATACAGCACAGCTGTTGCCCCACGCAGACCTTAAAAACCAACATTTTTGAAAATAGTAATTTGAAGGTTAAAAATTCAGGACTGGAGTCAATGTCTGTAATAATTTGGAGTGAGATGGTCATCCGAATGGTGCAACTGTATATTTCTCCAACCAAACTTCCAGTTTTTCGTTTTAACTGATTTTACTTTTAAATACAGAAGAAATACATCCTGATTCCCTGACACTACTACATTTTTAAAAGGGGAGTACAGAAATCATTCTCAAGCCACATTTAGAACGATTTACCCCATGACAGTTTAAAAAGACATGACATTTTCAAAATGCTGCCATTTTGCACGTGTTTCCAAGTGACAGTATTGTTGTATCATATTTGATTGTTTATATGCACCGAATGCATATGGCATATGCCTAAAAACTAATAAACTGAGAAAACAATAACTATGGATAAGCACGGCACCAATATCAAAAATATAAATACCATATTATTGGGGGGGGGCAGGTTATCTTGTATCCTAAAAAGTGTTTGCATTTTGATTTAAAGAATGGAAATTCTTCAATTGTTGAATCCTTTGTATGAGGCACTAGTGTTTAAGATTGAGTGAAAACATCACTTCTTGGGGTTAGGTACAACAGAATCCTCTAGGCTGTATTGTTTTTGCAGCAGCAAATATATGAAGCATTCCACATCATAGTACCTTGTCATAATCATTTCTGAACCAAAAAAACGTTCAGTTTTAGATAAACAAATCTGCAATATTCAGTTATACAAACAGGAAAGGATAACTGCCTTGCTATATAATTGGTTCATGTAGATTGGTTCACAGACTAAAGCTCCTGGCTAGTAACGGAGAAGATTACCGGATGAATTATTCTAATAGAAAATAAACCTACTGCAAACAGGGAAAAGGAAGCAGAGCACAATGCTACCTCGCTTGTAATTCATGTCTGTGTCACATTTTGTTATTGTTTATGAACAGTGAATGCAAAATGTTTCTCCAACTATGTATGATTGTCTCACAAAACTCTCCTTTTTTCAGATACTTCAAACAATTGTTGCGCGATTCATTTTGTACTCAGGAAGAATCATCGATCGGTTGCAAAAATACTTTTGTTAATGATGTAGCTTTCAACATCTTGTAGGTCTGGACTGTGGAGCAATCTGAAATTACTAAGGATGTCACTGAGAGAATTATCAGTAGTTATTTCTATCTCGGTTCTGATAAGTAAAATACCCACATTAAAGAGAATTGGATTCGACTGTTAATATATCATAGCTTTGAAAATTACCTCGTAATTGCATACATAAAATAAACACACATTTTAATACAATACAATGCTCAGTGTGTACTTCATTTGATGTAGTACATGAGAGCTCGAGACCCTTGTATAAAAACAATGCATATTTTTGTTTTTACATTATTGCTGCTGTGTAAATTTCGGAGGGATTTAGCAAGGTTTTGTGTCCACCTTAAAATTGCTGCCTTGCATTACTCTGCCCCCAGGTGTTTCATGGGTGGGGTGTGGGTGTTCCCATGCTTCCACCATGGATTTTAGAACATTCCTAGAATTACAACTAGTAGTAGACCTGGGAATGCACCAAAATGCTATGTCTTCCCAGGTGAGGCATAACAGGAGAAATATATTTATTTCTCCTTGTTTTTTCCTGTTTCTTCATGTGCTGCATTGTACATTCTGCAGTACACATAGAAAGAGGAAAATACCTCTCAGGACTGTTTTTGTGAAGGAAGGTGTCCCTTCATGCACAAAAACAATCCTGCCTACAACACAGGCACCCTTGCACCATGGTGCCTGCTTTGGTGCTAAGCTGCTAATTGCGCACCGGCACAGGCAGAGTACAGATATGGCGCATTCCTGTCCCTCCCTCGTTCAGGCAGTGCACGGCACCAAGGTGTCTTGCTGTGTTGCGCTGCTTGAAAGTTTGATTAATATGGATTATGTGTGGGTGGAATTTGCACTAATTTCCATTCGAGCAATTTTACAAAATATCACAGAAATGAGGAGAAATTAGGCATAATTACCCAAAATTCAGTTTTGGGCACCTGAACCTCAAAATTGCATACAAAGATCCATTATTCATTAAGGGGTAAATTGCAAAATAGTGCATGGTGCAACACATGGTAATACCATTTTGAAAGAGTACACTGCACTTCAGGCTTCAGTCTGTTCCTTCATGCCTGTTTCGTAAGATCACAACTCATCTCACTTAAGTTTGGTCTTTTTTCCTCCTCAGCTGATCTACGATTTTTACTTTACTTTAACATTCTATATTGATTTTCTGTCCTTCTGCTTTCAGTTCTCATTTTTTCCCAGCCTGTTAGAATTAGGCCCTCTTTATGACTTTGGTGGTAAATCCCACTTACCGCTATGCTGACGACCGCCAACTTACTGCCGCTGTGGCAGATATCCGTTCACCATATTATGACACACACACACACCAATCCGTCAGTATTTAGCCACATACACAAATCCGCCACACCAAAGGTCAGTGATAAACTGGCAGTATCAAAACCCACACCGTTACGCCCACCACATTATGACCCACGAATCACCATGGCGGACATTCAACGACGGTAAACCATTGGCGGTACATACCGCTAAACTCACAATGGACACCCATATACAAAACAACACTCCATTGGACAATTCACACAACACAGACCTGACACCAATACACACACCACACCCACACACCCACACTACTATGAAACACATACCCACATTACCCACAACCCTTTACGAATACCAATAAGCACCACCAGACTGACACCAAGACCACTGACACAACTCGAGCCACACACTATTCACACCTATACACCACTCATGCACTACACATCATACACCTCAACACATTACCCAACACACCCTCACCAACACACCTCACAGGACACCATGGCACCACAAAGACAACACCGTTTCTCAGAGGAGGAGCTAAGGGTCATGGTGGAGGAAATTGTCACGGTAGAGCCACAGTTATTTGGAGCACAGGTACAACAGATATCGATAGCTAGGAAGATGGATCCATGGCGGAGAATCATGGACAGGATCAACGCCGTGGGTCCGCACCCAAGAACTAAAGATGACATCAGGAAGAGGTGGAACGACCTATGGGGAAGGTACATTCCCTTGCAGCAAGACACCACCTCGCTGAACATAGGACTGGCAGTGGACCCCCACCTCCTCCCCCACAACTCACAGCATGGGAGAAGCAAGTCTTGGCAATACTGCATCCTGAGGGCCTGGCCGGAGTAGGAGGAGGACTGGACTCTGGTAAGGTAACTCATTACTATTATCACCCCCCTACCTGCATGCCATCACATACCCTCACCCTCACTCCCATCACTCCACTACATCCTACGCACTCCAACATCACATCTCACTAATCCCAATTCCAAGCCCTGCATGCTGTACCAATGCATGGACACCCCTCACAGCTCTGCATGGACACTCATCACTAAAGCATGCACAGCATAGAGAACTAACAATCCCACCATACACTAACATACACCAGTGAAAGGTGCCAGGGAAAATCCAACCATAGAGGGGAAGCCATGGATGTACAATATGTCAGACACAGAAACCATAACACATGAGTTACATCCCCACAGATACCCCAGCCAATGTCAGCGGAGAGGAGGTGCCAGCAATATTCAGTCCCCCAACTGAAGAGGCTCACAATGATGACAGCAACTCTGGTCTTCAGGATCTGGATGGCCTACTTGGCCCATCAGGGACCACTGGACAGCCGGTTACCCAGGCCCAGTCACACACCACCACAGAGCCTCCCCCATCAGGAAACACCACCACAGCACCCACCCAGCGTACCCATACCTCTGTCCCCAGGACACGTAAATCAGCAGTGTGTCCACCTCTACAGGGACCCCAGGGCACACCTCACCCCCAAGATAATCAGGGAGATGTGGTCAGTGGGCACACGGTTCAGGGGATAGAGGCACAGGCCAACAGGGAAACTGGGAGGACTGCTGTGCACCAGGAGGTGGACAGGCCCAGGGAACCGACTCTCCAGGAGGCGCTCTATGGCATCCTGGGAGCCTACCAACATTCCCAGGACACGATGGGCCAGATTCTGGACAATGTGCAGGAGAACAGGCGGCTGCAGGAGGGACAGTACCAGGGGATCAGGGAGGACTTGCAGGCCATTAACAACACCCTGAACTCCATTGCAGGGGTGCTGGCAGATACGGCCAACCTTAGGAGGGAGGCAGTCTCACACCAGTGGGCTCCTGCCACTAGCCAGACATCTGAACAGCCTTCCATTTCCGCTGCCGTAGAGGCCAGGAGGCCCTGCCACAGGACTCACAGGCCACTAGCACCCCTCCCCCTGCAGAAGGTGAACCATCCTGCAAACGTTCCCTGCAATCCAGACAGAAGCCAGATACACTTGCTTGTGTCTTGTGTCCCACTCTGTCACTCTGTCCACCTTGAACTGCCATTGCTCCCCTTGGTATGTCCCATGGACAATGTACCTGTGCTACAAACAGACTGGAACAATACACTGGACTTTCCTTCATCATCACCCCATCCCATTACACTTGCCCCTCCATATATTAGCACTTCAATAAACACCCTTTGGAAAAAAAAAATTGGTGTATGTCATGTATATTAAATATGTATTCATTGTAACAGGTACAAACATTGCAACTCAACTGAACAGAAAATGAGCATAGATGAATGACCGGTAGCTGGCTGTAGTGATCACACCAGGAGTATATATCAGGTCATCAACATCTGCAAAATGAATTGCCAGAAGGAACAGTAAGTAGGCCTAGAAGTTGAAAATATCAGAATGCCATTGACACACAATTACAATTTTAAACAAATGTAATTGAAATGTGAAGTAACACTGTCCTACGTGTGTGTCATTGGAAGTCTTGTCAGATCACATTTGTTCTGTTATCCTCATCCTCTGCCTCCTCCTCCTCACTGTCCACAGGGTCTACTGCTGCCACCTGGGCATCTCCAGCCTCCTCTTCCTGCAGGAATGGAACATGGCATCTGAGGGCCAGATTATGCAACATGCAGCATGCCACCATTATCTGGCAGACCTTCTTGGGTGAGTAGCACAGGGATCCACATGTTAGATGGAGGCACCCGAACCTGCCCTTCAGGAGGCCAAAGGTCCTTTCAATTATCCTTCTGGTTCGCCCATGTACCTCATTATAACGTTCTTCACCCTTGTCCTGGCATTCCTCACAGGGGTCAGCAGCCATGATAGCTTTGGGTAACCAGAGTCACCTGCAAATATTGAGGGACAACATTTAGCCACACACTATCCTATATGGCCAACACCATATCCATAAAGCAACATATACTGGGTTGGAACCAGGGTTCACCTATTGGCCACACCCTGTGCCTCTGTAGCTGGGACATCACATTTGGGATGCTGCTATTCCTCATGACAAAGGCATCATGCACCGACCGAGGAAAATTAGCTTTGATGTGGGAGATGTACTGGTGCGCCAAGCACACCATCTGAACATTCAAAGAGTGGAAGCTCTTGTGATTCTTGAAAACCTGTTCATTCTGGCGGGGACGGGGGACAAATGCAATATGTGTTCCATCAATCGCCCCAATCATGTTGGGGATATGTCCCATTGCATAAAACTCGGTCTTCACTGTGGCCAAATCTTCAACCTGGGGGAAAACAATGTAGCTGCACATCTTTTTTATCAGGGCAGACAACACTCTTGTCAGCACTATTGAGAACATTGGGTGTGACATTCTTGCTGCTAAGCCCACTGTCACTTGGAAAGAACCAGCTGCTAGGAAATGGAGTACTGATAGCACTTGCACAAGAGAGGGATCCCAGTGGGGTGACAGGTAGCAGATATCAGGTCAGGCTCCAATTGGGCACACAGCTCTGTGATTGTGGCCCTGTCAATTCTATAGGTGAGTATGATGTGCCTGTTGTCCAGTGTAGCCAAGTCCACCAGGGGTCTGTACACAGGGGTATGTCTCCATCTCCTATTCATCCGCAGCAGTAAGAATCTAAGGGACACAAGACTGAGGAGCCAGTCACAAACTGAACAATGGAACTAGAACAGAACTTTGCATCTTGTAAAAATGAAATGGGTCATTGTGATTTGTCCAGTATGTGCTAATATGTCCTGTGACGCAGCATTATTCCAGGGCTTGCCCCCCCAGAAATGGTGTCCGCCTGTCCTGTGTGGTGGGACAGGTGGAAGTGAGGAACCGCCGTACAACTCCTCATTGGCTTACATTGGGCCCTGTGAGTTACACTGGCCAATGGTGATCTACGACAGTGGTGACGGTATGCACCGCCGTGGACGTGACTGCCATTTTCTATCCTATTCCTCACTTGTTACCTGACCTTCCATAGGAGAGGACCTACACTGCATGTGCGGCTGTGACCTGTGTCTGGAACCTACCATGGCCTGTGTGACCGGGGAAAGGGCCCCAGCCTTCACTTCGGAGGAGTTGGAGAGACTGGTGGATGGACTCCTACCCCAGTACGGACTGCTGTACAGGCCTCCATGCCAACAGGTGAGTACATTGTGAGCTTGATGTATGTGGCATGCATGCATGGAGCTGTGTGTAAACGCCTTGTGTAAGGGTGGATGTCCTCTTGGTGGTAAACATGTTGTGTGCTGGTCCATGTGGGTCTAAATGGTGATGTGAAGGGGTTTGGCGGGCCATATGTGTAACAGGCAGTACTGTTTGTCTAATTCTATTTTCCTATGTGTATTGGTTCTGCAGGTCAGCATCCATCAAAAGAAGGTTATATGGCATGCCATCGCCAAGGAGGTGTGGACCATGGGGGTCTATGGCAGGCAGAGTACCCACTGTGCAAACGGTGGGAGGACCTGAAACGCCTGGCACGCAAGACGGCGGAGGCCCAGCTGGGGATGGCCTCCCAATGAGGAAGGGGTGCCCATCGATCCCTGACCCCCCCGATGGCCTGCATACTGGTGGTGGCCTATCCAGAGCTGATGGATGCTTGAGGGCATCACAGCAGCCATGATGGGGTGAGTACAGTGCCCACCATTTCAACTTACACATGGTAGGGTTGTATCCCGGTGGGGAATGTGTGTCAGTTGGTGCCCCTAGGCCAGGCCTGACATTGCAGCATAGGTACCCTGGTGGCTAGGGTTCAGAAAGGAAGATTTTGCTAACTAAGTCATAGGCATCCACTAATGGTCAGTGCTGCATTGGTCCCATGTGCTGCATTTGGCAGTGTGTGCCCCTCCTCATCCCTTGGTGGCTAACTATTTCTCTGGTAGTGCAGTGCATATTGCGTAGGCCTGTACGCTGTGTGTGAGTGTGTGCTGTGTACGACAACTGTGGTGTTGGTGCAGCCATTGACCCAATGTATACTTTGTCTCTTCCCCCCTTTCTTGTTTTGTCATCTTGTCCTTATGTGCATTAGTATTATCTGGCATAGGAGCAGAGGCACCAGCGACGGAGGGAGCTGCATCCCACAGGACCCAGGAGGCAGACCCCACCTATGGTGAGGTCACCAGTGGGACAGAGGGCGAGGGGAGCACCACGGTGGAGACTGGTGGGGACAGATCTGACACTCCCCCGATGGAAGCTTCCTGGTGGTGGCAGACACTTCTGTGACCACCTCAACTACAGGTACAGCCGCCAGCCCCGTACCAGCACCACCCTCCCAGCAGCCCCTCTTCGAGTTGCCCGTGCCCTCTCACCCAGGAGGTTGTGTATCTCCTTCACCCCAGGCACCTCATGCCCTGCCCCAGTTAGCCCTGCTGCCCTGAGTGAGGAGGCTATTGACCTCCTGAGATCCATCTCTGTAGGGCAGTCAGCCATTGTGAATGCCATCCAGGGGCTGGCAGCCCAAATGCAACAATCTAATGGATTCCTGGAGGGCAGTCACACTGGATTGGCGGCTTAACATAGATCGAGTCAGGCTCTGGCCTCCTCTCTGATGGCAGTCATTGTCCCTGTTTCTACTGTTCCCCCCCTCCAACTTCCACTGCCCAGTCCCACTCCCCTCAACCCCAAGCTATCCCAAGCATACACACAGACAAGCATGCACACAAGACAACACCCAAGAGTGTCACAGGCAAACACAAGCACTACACTTCATCCCACAGGCACTCACACAAACACCATCCAGTTGCAGACACACCAACATCCACTATTTCCACTGTCTCCCCTCCTCTCCCTCCCAGCCACATCTACACTCACACCTGCATGTACTACGTTATCATCCACTGCCAGCATCATCACCACACCAACAGAACACACACCTCACTGGCAGACACTGTCACAAGAGCCATGAACACGTCCCCTGTGTCCTCTCCCATTGTGGCTGTCCCCCCCTCCTAAGGTACACAAACGGAAGCACTCAGACACCCAACAGCCATCCACCTCACAACAGCAAACAGCCCAGGCACCTGCACCCAAATCAAGCAAACAAACACCTCCAACAACCACTCCCTCATCCTCTACTCCCATCACTTCTCCCTCTTCCCACCCCAATGTCCCTAAGAAGCTTTTCCTATCCACCACTGACCTCTTCCCTACCCCTCCCCTCCCGTCCTGCATGTATTGGCAGGATATCACGAACTCAGCCAAGCACCTCAGCCACATAGTCTACGGGCCCAGTCCTAACCGCACCCCCTTGTGTTGGAAAGGGATCCAGGCCACATGTACTGAAGGGGAAGGAGCCTGCACCTGGCCGCCTAAAGGGGATGGAGACTGCCCCAGCCGCCTAGAAGGTCAAGGAGCCTACACCTGCCACACGAAAGGCCAAGGAGTCTGCCCGAGCAGGCAGGAAGATTAAGGAGCCTGCCTCAGCAGGCAGGAAGATCAAGGAGGCCGCCCCAGCAGGCAGGAAAATCAAGGAGTCTGCACCAGCAGGCAGGAAGATCAAGGAGCCTGCACCAGCAGTCAGGAAGATCAAGGAGCCTGGACCAGGAACTGTGACAGAGCCCCCACTACCAGCCATGGTTGTGCAGCCATCTGAGGTTGCAGGGGATGGGCAGGGGCCTTCCATCACTAGCGGCACCCCACTGTGCAGCCGTCCGAGGTTGCAGGGGATGGGCACGAGCTTCCTCCCACCAGCGGCACCACCACTGTGCAGCCATCAGGGCCGGTGGACGGTATGTAATCCTTCCTCCATGGGCTGCTGTGTGGCCTGTCCACTCCAGAACCAGTGGGTATGAACCCACTGGAGAGACTGACCTTGCACTCTCCAGGATCAAGCACAGGGCACATTGACCCCTCTGAACCAGTGGGTATGACACCCACCTGTGAAACTGTGACCTTGCACTCCCCAGGATCAAGCGCAGGGCGCGTTGCCCCCTCCAGAACCAGTGGGTCTGACACCCACCTGAAAGACTGTGGCCCATCACTCTCCAGGATCAAGCACAGGGCAGGTTTCCCCCTCCAGAACCAGTGGATATGACACCCACCTGTGAGTCTGTGGCCCATCACTCCCCAGGATCAAGCACAGGGCACGTTGCCCCCTTCAGAACCAGTGGGTATGACACCCACCTGTGAGACTGGGGCCCATCACTTCCCAGGATCAAGCACAGGGCAGGTTGCCCCCTTCAGAACCAGTGGGTATGACACCCACCCGAGAGACTGTGGCCATTCACTCCCCAGGATCAAGCACAGGGCACGTTGCCCCCTCCAGAACCAGGGGGTATGACACCCACCTGTGAGACTGTGGCCCATCCCTTCCCAGGATCAAGCACAGGGCATGTTGCCCCTCCAGAACCAGTGGTCTTGTTACATCTCCCAGGTGAGGTGCCCCCCTACCCCACCCACCTGAGGTGCCTGCCTATTTACCAGTTGATGCCCCTGCAGTGTTTTCTCCATGTTGAAGCAGGTGACGTGTGGCCTTGGACTTTGGCCTGTGGCCATGTGGCCCACGCAAATTGAGGACTAGGCTGTCTCCCTTTTTCTGTAAATATGTATATATCTATTATCTTGCCTAACTTCTTATTTCTACTGTGTTGATCGTATTCCAAACACTTTGCAAAATAGTTTTTTCCTTGCATTATTCATCCGAGTTATGGGGTCAAATTGTTCTTTTAATGCATAAAGTTGTGTGCATGGCGTGTGTGTGTGGGGTCTGTGTTGTGCGTGCGTGTGTCACTCTCTTTTTTCTCCCCCTCCCTTGTGTGCTAGGCAGCTGTACTCACTGTCATTGTCTTCGTCGGCGTTGTTGTTCGTGGTGGAGAAGAACGTAAAATATCATAGGAAAAACATGAAGTTCGGGTTCTGTGGCGGCGTGGTTGTTCCCTGTGTCTCCAATGGTGAGTCCTTTCACTTCTGAGCTTAGTTTGTGCCAGGCTTTTGACATCGTTGGTACTGCCCCGGAAAAGGTGGCGGATTGCAGGGTCTTAATACGGTGGGCGGAACATTGACTTTCGCCTGGTTGTAGGTGGCTACCGTCGTGCTGGCTGTTGATTCCGCCTTGGCGGTCTGTGTGGTACATTGGCTGTCTTTCGGAGATCTTTCCGCCTCGGTCATAATTTGGTGGTAGTTACCGCCAGCCTGTTGGCGGTATTAGCACCACTTTATCACCAACCGCCTGGGTCGTAATGAGGGCCTTCGTTGTTTGTCACCCCCCTCACACTCGATCCATGGCAGATGCAGTCAGGTAGTCCCACTCCTGTTGGCACTGCAGGGACATGACACCTTGCAACATCTTTGATGAAGAGAAATGGCAGACACTCATACTTTATGTGCATTCTCATCTACCCCTCGTGTTGCTAGCATGAAGACACCCCAGAAAAGACTATGGCCTAACAAATGAAACACTAAGTGGCAGAATTTTTTTAAAATGGTGCTGCACATAGTTCAGCGCCACTTTTCTTGCTGTCCTTAGTAACGTCCCAATGCTACCATGTGTGCACCCTATTTAAAATACAGCACACCATGGCGGGAGTCCGGGGTACTAGCATCAAAAAATGTTTACGCTAGTCCAGGGCCTTTCAAGATTAGTGTTAAAAATGTTGACTATAATCCTGCAAAAGAATCAAATGCCTGCTCTTAGCAGGCATTAAAAATGCTAATAAATATGATGCAAAGAAATCACAAGTATATTGTGGTGCAAGGGGTTACAAAGCAACGCAATGCAATCATTGGCCACTTTGTAAATATGGAATGGCATTTTTGGCCTTCCAAATCCACATTAGCGTAAAAAATTTACATTAATGTTGCATTGGAATATCGCTAGGCCCTCTTAAATCTGGGCCTAAGTGGCATACTCACAAGCCATCACTTTTTCTTCGGTGGCGCTGTGCATTTCGCATGTATACAAGGCGGTACTAAGCCACTTTTTGTGGCCTAACAGTGCCTTGTAAATACACCTCTGATGCAGTTTTCTGTGGATGAGAGGAGTGCAAAGGGTGTTGATGTGGGCATTCCAACACAAAACACCCATTGCTTTTGACGCTGCCCCAGATTTAGACGAATCTGTAAATCAGTGTCAGTGTCAAAAACTAACGCCACCCCAGGGGTGGTTGTAGCATGAGGCAATAAGGAGAAAATCCTTTATTTCTCCTCATTTTTGCTTTTTCTATGTGTACTGCATTCGGCACACAGAGAAAGAGCAAAACTGGCATGAATGATTGTTTATGTGAAGGAAGGTGTCCCTTTCTAAAGATTACATGTGTTCTAGGATCTAGAAAGCAAATGTGCCACTCTGGATATCTGGCTGCACTCGACCGAGCCAAAGTCTCAATTTGACGCCAACCGCAATGGAACAGTACTTGGCTACACTGAGTGGGAGGCTTAGGCTAAAGTTTGACCTTCAGACTTAGTTTATTGAAATTTTTTTCCTGACCGGGACGTTGAGGTCGACCTCGCTGGAGCCCTCTTCAGATAACCTGCGCGGGAGGTTTCGGTCAAGTTTTCTACATTCTATGCTTTTTCAATACAGAATCCTTCATCCAGGACCAAGGCGAAAGTTGAAGCTGACCTCACTGGAGCCATCCTCGGATACACCACATGGGAGGCCTCGGTCAAACTTTTACCTCCAGACTTTGAAACGTTTCTGGAGCTTTTCTTCCCTGACATCAGACAACCGTCCTCAGCAAGCTGATTTCGCAGCAACATCATTGGATTGCCTTTCCACAAGCCCCCGGTCAAATACTGGAAGTCTGGAGCTCTGGAACTTTTCAGTGGGACGAACCTGCAAGTCAGGTCGGGTCATGGTCGAAGTTGGCCGGCTTGACTCGTGATGTCAGGTTGGTCCACTTATGAATGATCTTTTTCCAGAAGTACTTTTAAGGTCCTTCATGTGTCCACAACTCTCCCCAAGGTTCCAGAAGCTCTGCATTGCCCATTGGGAGTTAGGACTTCAACTCCCAGAATGCACCTGGCCAAATCCTAAAATGACCACTGGCCACTGGTCAGCCAGGCTATTTTTGCAGGACTTGATGCAGGGGACTCTAGTCAACTTCTTTCTAACTGTAGTTCACAGAGAATCCCTTTTTGAAGTTATAGAAGTAAGGCAAAGTACTTTTCTTGGTGAAGCCCAAAGTGTGCAACTGGTGCAGTCCTTCTGAGTGCAGTGTCCAGGTACGGGCCAGGGGTCGCGCAGGGAAGTTCTTCTTCTTCTTGTCTTTTTCCAGTAGGGATTTAGAGTGTTGGGCAGCTCAGCTGTATTTATCCTTGCCCCTGGGGGTGGCAAGCATTGGGGTGCTTCTGTCCAATCACGTGCAGGCCACCACCCTCTTGAGTGACCACTTCCTGGGAAGTATGGGAGAAATCAATCCCAGGAGGCAACATTCTCTCAAAGTCCAAGATGGCAAAAATTAAATCATAGAGTTTAGATCTGGCTGAGCCCACCCACTGGTGTGGCTAAGTTTTCCTTAACATACCTCTTCCTTAATCTAATCAAAGTGCACATGGTTGTCTGGGGTTGCAGAAAATGGGGGTTCACAATGGCCAAATGTCCTTCCCTCCTTTGAATACCAGTTTGGCTGCTTTCCCCCCATAAGGTTTTACCATCTGCTGAGGTAGTTCTCCTACCATCAGATGCTTCCTTTGTTTCAGCCCAGGCCATTTCACACCTCATCAAGGCAGCCTCGTTCAGGCTGCCAGAGGCTGACCTATCACAAAAGGGCATCACAGGGCTGAAGTTGGTAACTCTTCTTAAGTTTTCTAAAACTCTTTCTAGGAACATGTTCTATTAAATTCAACAATGGCTAGTAGTTGGGTTTATTATAACTTTTAATTTGATATGAAACATGCTATATGCAACTCCTTCTCATGGAAAATAGGACTTTATTATTTTAAAATAAAGTCTCTCCATGATATCCTATGGAGCCTATTCACTGCAATGGGGAAACCAGATTTAGCTATTTTTCCCTCACCAGGGATTATAAAACATCTTTTATAAAGTACCTGCTTATAGTTACAATACACCCAAACCTGGGGACACTTAGGGCATATCTTAGGGGCGAGATATGTATGGAATATAAGGTATCATCGCACTTTGGAAGTACTTTCAATTCCAAAGTAGAATTTGGGATTAACTTTAACTTAAAAGCAGCCAGCAAGGAAGGCCTGCCTTTAAAATTACACTGGGTACCACAGCAGTGCACCTATGGAAGTACTACCTATGCTGGGGTCCTTAAACCTATCTGCCCTACCATATATTAGGGACCTACATGTAGAGCGGTACAGCCAATTATAATTAGAATAATTTGCATATCCATTTTAATTAGAGCACAGGCCCTGGGATTGTTTAGCAGTGTCCAGGGAACCACTAGAGTCAGAAAAACACCAGTATGAGTAAAAAGTGGGGGCAAAAAGTTAGGGGGCTTCTGCAGTCAGTCCAGTTTTCCCACACAGCCCTCTCCCCCACCCAACATGCCCAGGAGAGTCCTCCTGGCTTGTGAGGTGAGGAAGACAGTGAGAACAACCGGCTGTCCCTTTGCAGGGCCTACTCTGCCTTGCATCCTCCTGTCAGGGTCACTCCCTCTGGGTAGTGAACCCATCCCAGAAAGTAAAGGGATCCATTTTAAACTGAAACTTCCCTCTAGGGGTGTCTTCTTCCTCTCTCTCTGCCAACTTGGATAGTGAGGTGCCCACCTCCCCTGTCCCTACCTTTGCTAGGGGAACAGCTAGCTTACCCACAGAGGTTACAGATAACCTGAGCAACCCCACCATGGTCAACAGGGTCAGGAGACCTATGGGGTCTGCCCCTCAGGCTAAATGCAGTGCTGCCATGAAGGCCAGTACCCAGCATAGTCTACTGTCAACTGCCAGAACCTAGAACCACACTCTACGCTTTCCATTGACAGGTGGATGAGCTGCCTTTCGGGCAACTGTGGGGTCCTGGCACCTCTCTTGCTGTTTAGAGTGGTGGGTTACTACATTCTATGGCAGACACCCTTTCTCAACTCTACCTTCTGTTGGTACAGGGAAAATACCCTGCATCTGGACTGCTGACTGACTACTCAGGACTTCCTTGGAGTCAGATAAGGCCTCATCAGGGCCAACTCTGGGTTTCCCCCCTACTGGGACAGAGGACCTTTGGCCCACTGGACCTCTCTTAAAGAGTGGCCTACCCTTCTGACGGGCTGAAAGCGTCTTGCACCCACAGGAACGGGACTTGTGCTGACTCTGCCCCTGCTCACCCCGACTCTCCTGACCTCGTTCCCCGTGATTGGCTAAAGATTGTTCCTTCGCAGGTCAATCTGAGGACAAATACGTCAGCGCCAGTAATTGAGGGGCGTTAGGGGAAAGGGAAAGAAGGAGACCTAGGAGACGCCGAGGACACTCGAGGACGAGAAGAAGACGAGCAGACTAACCTGGAGAGGGGAAGAGACTGGTGGCCGGATTCGGGGACATGCAGAACCCAGAGGAACCCCATCAACGACCTCGAACGCTACAGCAACAAATCCCGGGGAGACGACACGCTCATTCCCGCCACGCTTCTGGAGAAGCGTGGCTATACCAGGTGCGTGGGGCCGGTGGAGTGAAAGAAGTGGGAGGGAAAGGAAGGGGAACGAAGGGAAGAGAATGGGGAAGGGGAGGAGAGAGGATCGGGCACTTGTTTTTGCACATAATATAGTTTGAATTGCACCGCTCACCGTTACGCCGTGGCACCTTATCACAAACCGGAATAGTTGCGATAATACACAAGAGTCTCAGGCAGTGAGCACGTATCTTGATGAAGAGCTGATACAGGAGAAAGTCAGGAGAACTGGGGGTACGG